>NC_141874.1:675475472-675778502 GCF_056163025.1 Triticum urartu | reverse complement strand
AACAAGGTATTTCTTACCTTCCTTCTCCTCGAGCTGCTTCTTGGCACGCCCGAGCTCTTGCTCGGACTTCTCGAGGCTCTGCTTCAGTGTGTCCACTTCCGCAGTTAGTGCAGCGGACGCCAGCAGAGAAGCCTGCATACGCATATTGACTCCTTTGTTAGACTCCTGCGAATTTTTGATCCTCTATTCGGCTTTTCTTCGCGAACACTCAACAGAGCATCAGGGGCTACTGTCTATGCGGTACTACTATTTACACATTCTTTACTTACCTCAAAGCCTGTCAAAAGGCTAGTACAAGCTTTAGTCAGTCCGCTCTTGGTGGACTGAACCTTCTAGACCACCGCACTCATAATAGCACGGTGCTCCTCGTCGATGGAGGCGCCTTGGAGCGCCTCCAACATATTGTCCGGCACCTCCGGTTGGACGGGGGCCACCGGCACGGCGGAATTACTCCTCTTGGAAGGAGGTCCCCTGCCGGACTCTGGAACCTCTGAAGGTTCCGGAGCGGTGTCCGGCCTAGAGCCGGACTTGGAGCCCTGGGGGGTTTCATCCCCTTTGCTCCTGGAGTCCGGGAGGTCGCCTTGCGGCGCCTCCAGGACCACCTCCTCCCGGCTTGGAACCTGTTGGGACAACACTTCGGTGTCGTCCGTAGGGCGGGGGGAGGAAGCCGGCGGAAGCGAGTTCACATACGACGAGTCCAGTGAGCCGCTCGACGACGCGTCTAGCCGGTCTTTGGGCGGGCTGGATAAACATATTCGACGTAAGGAAAGCTGTGCAATAAACGAATACTATGAATTACTTTGGTATCTGGATACTTACAATTTGGCCAGGGGTTTGGCCCTCGGCGCCCACTCCTCTCCACCGCCGTCGGCGTCGGTGGTGAAGTCTGGAGGAAGGGTTTTCCCCTTCTTGGACCCTTCGGCCTCCCCAGTTGGGGCGGCCTTCCTTTTCTTCCCTTCCCCCGCTGGAGGGGGAGGGGTCTCTTCTTCCTCCTCCTCGTCTTCGTGGGAGGAGTGCGTCTTGGATTAGTCGGATGATGAATCCGACACCTCCGGGCGTCGGGCACTCTTTCGAGTCCCCGTGGCCTTCTTCTTGACCTTCTTCTCTGGCACCACATAGGGTGCCGGAACCAGCAGCTTCGCCAAGCGAGCATCCGCTGGGCCTTCGGGCAAAGGAGGCGGACAGTTGATCTGTCCGGAGGTCACCTGCCAATTCTGTCAAAGGTAAAGGGAGTTTAGATCCCTCATGGAGTCAAACTATGAAAAATGGATACCCTGTAAAAGAAAAAAAACAGCTTACCGCGAGAGCGTGATGCTGCGCACTGAATCCGCGATCCTCAGTAGCGGATGCGGGAGCCTCGGCGCCCTTAAAAAGCACCTTCCAGGCATCTTCGTATGTCGTGTCGAAGAGCCTGCTCAGAGTTTGGTGCCGCGCCGGGTCGAACTCCCATAGGTTGAAAGCCCGTTGTTGGCATGGGAGGATCAAGCGGATGAGCATAACCTGGACTACGTTGATAAGTTTGAGCTTCTTGTCCACCAGGGTTTTGACGCATGTTTGGAGTTCGGTTAGCTCTCCTTTTTTACCCCACGACAGGCCCGTCTCTTTCCAGGACGTGAGCCGCGTTGGGGGTTCGGACCAGAACTCGGGGGGTGCGACCCATTCGGCATTGCGCGGCTCGGTGATGTAAAACCACCCCGATTGCCACCCCTTCAGGGTCTCCACAAAGGAGCCCTCGAGCCAGAGGACGTTGGCCATCTTGCCCACCATGGCACCTCCGCACTCCGCCTGGCTGCCGCGCACCACCTTCGGCTTGACGTTGAAAGTCTTGAGCCAGAGCCCGAAATGGGGGCGGATGCGGAGGAAGGCCTCGCACACAACGATAAACGCCGAGATGTTGAGGACGAAGTTCAAAATCCAGGCCGTAGTAGAATATGAGCCCCCAGAAAAATGGGTGGAGGGGGAAGCCCAGTCCGCGGAGGAAATGGGGGAGGAACACCACCCTCTCATGGGGCCTAGGGGTGGGGATGAGCTGCCCCTTTTTGGGGAGCCGGTACGCGATGTCGTTAGATAGGTATCCGGCCTTCCTCAGCTTTTTGATATGTCCCTCCATGACGGAGGAGACCATCCACTTGCCTCCCACTCCGAACATGGCTGGAGAAGGTTGAGGTTGGGAGTGCGTACTTGGGCGCTGGAGCTCGAGTGCGCAAGAATGGATAGGCGAAGGAGGAAGAAGGCATAGGTGAAAAGGTGGATCTTTATCCCCTTATATGGGTGGACGCAGCTGCATGTCCCCACCAGCCTGATAAAACTTGCTTATCTCCAAGCACCGTAAACGATGGCACGGTTGGGTTACCCACGCCCGTATTGATAAGAATCCCAGAATAAGGGGACATGATCTCTGCTTTAACAAGACGTGCCAAGGAAACCGCCTTGCATAACGCGCTGAGATGGGACAGTAAAACGGTTCGAATAAAAGCTTGGCCGTGGTGTGACGTCACACTACGGAATACGTCAGCAGATTAGATTTGTGTAAATATTATTCTCTCTATGGCAATATGTGGAAACTTATTTTTCAGAGCCGGATACTATCTTTGTGTTCAAAATCTTCTATGAAGTACTTGGAGGAGGAACCCGCCTTGCAATGCCGAAGACAATATGCGCGCCGGACTCGTCGTCATTGAAGCCTGGTTCAGGGGCTACCGAGGGAGTCCTAGATTAGGGGGTGTCCGGATGGCCGGACTATACCTTTAGCCGGACTCCTGGACTATGAAGATACAAGATTGAAGACTCCGTCCTGCGTCCGGAAGGGACTTTCCTTGGCTTGGAAGGCAAGCTTGGCGATACGGATATGCAGATCTCCTACCATTGTAACCGACTCTATGTAACCCTAACCCTACCCGGTGTCTATATAAACCAGAGGGTTTTAGTCCGTAGGACAACACACACATCAACAATCATACCATAGGCTAGCTTCTAGGGTTTAGCCTCCTCGATCTCGTGGTAGATCCACTCTTGTACTACCCATATCATCAATATTAATCAAGCAGGACGTAGGGTTTTACCTCCATCGAGAGGGCCCGAACCTGGGTAAAACTTCATGTCCCTTGTCTCCTGTTACCATCCGGCCTAGACGCACAGTTCGGGACCCCCTACCCGAGATCCGCCGGTTTTGACACCGACAGCGCCCTACACAGTTATTTCCCCCTTGCAGGCAACGCTCTTTCCAACTCCCCCGCTTCTTCAAACCCCAGCTTCCTCTTCCAATCCGACTTGAGCTCAGTCCTCTCCATCGCCATGGCGCCGAACCGAACGGAGAAATGGAAGAAGCCCCTGTCCTCAACCAGCTCACCCCCGGCAATCGAGCCCGCTATTGGTCGATCGCGGGTGCTCATTCAGGAGGCCATGGATAAGGTCTGCCCTGTACTTGCCACCAGCTCCAACGAATGGGGAGGGACGGTGGCCCGGCCTGCGTCCCGAGCCACCATCGATAGGACGGTCACTGAGGTTCAGTTCTTCATTGACGCCCTATGGGCTGGCCTGTTTCTCCTTTTTCTGCCTTTTTCAATGTCGTGCTTTCCCATTATCAGATCCATATGTTGCACCTTGATGCTCAATCCATTGCCCTTCTCTCCACCTTCGCCTTCGTTTGCGAGGCCATGGTGGGCATTGCCCCTTCTGTGGCCCTCCTATCTTCTCGCCGCACCTAACCGACCCCTCGCAGTGCTCGGGGTGCCTGAGCTTCCAGGCTGTGGCGGAGACGGCTGGCTCGGGGGTTGATTTCAAGCTCCCTCCATCCGCGAGTGGGTTTCGAACGCGATGGGTGTATGTGGATGTAGGAGTGCTCAGCCCCCTACTCTCGTCTCCGTCGTCGCCCGTCGTCCCCAACTCCGGCTGGGGCCACAAGAATCTCGTGAGCTCTCGCCTTTCCTTCGTCTGGCTCCGACTGAGGAGGATGAAGGGTCTTGGTGTGACCGCGCCCAAGGTGGTGAAGGAGTTCCTCCGATGCTGCATCGCTCCACTCTAGCGCCATTCCCAGCCGATGTGGGCCCTAACCGGCGACCAGGATCACATGAGGCTTCAGGAGTCGGGGCTTCCGGCTAAGGCACGAAGAACGGTGCTTGAAGTCTTGGCCGGTGACCCCTCGCCGGGTGATTTTCCGTAGGAGGGTTGTTGCTTGTACAGTTGCTCGAACAGGGTGGAGTTCGCGGGGTAGATGCCCTCCTTTGATGAATGGGGGCTGCGCCCAGTCGGCCTTGTGGGGCCCCGTGAGAACCCCGTCATCGTGGTTCCTCTCCTTGTTACAGGTGCCGAGCTTGCCCCAAGAGTGGACGCAGGGAGGCAAGCACCGTTGGAGGCCGGTGGCACGGGTGTCGAGGTGTTGATGCTGCCCGAGGCTCCCGAGGCGTCATCCTCGGGGACCTATGGTTCTCGCCCTGGGGCGATAGCTGAGGGGGCGACGCAATCCGCTGCTCCTGAGGCCGAGGCTCCTGAGGCCTCGACAGTTCGTCGCGAGGCGGACCCCGATAGCTCTCCCCAGCCTGGCACTCCCGAGCTCGTCTCCTTGGGTGCTTCGCCAGTCACGCACCGGTGCTGGTTGCCATGTACAACGGCTGGGCCAGTTCCGCGTGGACTTCGCGGCGCTCCATAAGAGGAAGGGGTCTCCAAGCTGCAGTAGTGTCACCGTCCGGCCGTTGAAACATAGGAAGTACATCGCCGTAGACGAGTAAGTACCTTATCTTTGTAATTCCTCGAATGCTGCTTCCCTTCCTGACAGTGGCTCTTCAGGGTTCATTCTGCCAAGGCCGTGGAGTCTTCTGCGGAGCAACCTCCTCTTGCCTCAACTCCCCCGCTAACCTTGAGCGCCCCAAGCCTTCAGGCCACCCCTGGCGCGGGGTTGGTCGGAGAGGCAGGCTTGCCTGCCTGGCGCCTCGAGCTCACGCCTTCGCTGTCTCTTGCTCGCAGCCTCGACTGGGGTGCGGCAAGCGTGCCAAGGGCTCCTCCTCTAGTAGTGGACGGCGGCTGGATGGCTTCGACCCTGGGCTCTTCTTCAAGCAGCGGGTCTCTGCCTATCCGGGTTCCTCGCGAGGCCTGGCCGGGGACCGGGGGGGTCCAGCCCCCAGCCTCCTACTGAGAGGGGGTGAGCCGCTTCGGGCCCCGTCGGCAGCCCCCGCAGCGGAGGACGAGGTCTGCAGCATGCTTAAGTTAGCGCATGAACGGAGTGTCGTCCGCCATGAGCTTTTTCAAGAGGCGATGGCCGCGATGAGCCGGCTCGGCGGAGAGATTGTGGATGTAGATGCGTGCCTCGAGGCCGAGGGCCTTCGGCTGGTGGAGGAGCGTCATAAACTGAAGGTGGCCATCAACCTCGGGCGCCACCAGCGTGAGCTTGACAATGCGAAGGCCGAGGCGTCCCTCACGACCTCGCGCGAGGCCTACTCCTGAGCCTTGGAAGAAGCCCAAGAAGCTGACCACCGCCATGATATCACAGAGAAGCGCGCGTGGGAGTTCCAAGCCTGGAGCGCCTCCTTGGAGCAGCAGGTGGAGGCGCGCCAAGCCACCCTTGCATCTATGAGGGGGACACCTGCCGAGGAGAAAGAGATCCTGAAGCGCGAGGAAGCGCTGGCGCTGGAAGCCATGGAGCGCAGCCTTGAGCTGGAGAGGTTGGAGATGAGGGAGCGCCAGGTTGCCCAAGCAAAGGATGCCGCTAACGCGCATGAGGCGAGGATCCAGAAGGAGGTTGACAGCAGGGTGGCCAGGGCGTGCACGGACCTTGTCGGCAGGTACGACCTAAAGCTGGAGCTTGTGAAGGCCAAAGCCATGGGCCGGACTACTACCCTTAGGATAGAGTTGGCTGAGGTGGAGCAATGCGAGAAAGCTACCGCGGCCTCCCTGATCTCGACGCAGGCTGAGATGGCCTCCGCCCGCGCCAAGCTGCTTTCTCTTCAGTAGTGAGTCGCCAATGCCGAATCCATCGCGCAGCAGAGTAGGGAGGAAATGCTTTAACGGCGGACGCTAGAGCGTGTGCATTCTCCCATGCTCCAAGACCTCAGGAACAAGGCCAACACAGCGCTGGGCTTCATCTGCGACGAAAAGGCTCCTCATCCCTGATACGTCTCCAACGTATCTATATTTTTTGATTGCTCCATGCTACATTATCTACTGTTTTGGACCATATTGGGCTTTATTTCCCACTTCTATATTATTTTTGGGACTAACCTATTAACCGGAGGCCCAGCCCAGAATTGCCGTTTTTTTGCCTATTTTAGTGTTTCGAAGAAACGAAATATCAAATGGAGCCCAAACGGAATGAAACCTTCGGGAACGTGATTTTCTCATCAAATATGATCCAGGAAACTTGGACCCTCCGTCAAGAAAGCCACGAGGCGGTCATGAGGGTGGAGCCCCCCCCCCCCCCCCCCCCGAGGGCGCGCCCCTGCCCCGTGGGCCCCTCAAAGCTCCACCGACGTACTCCTTCCTCCTATATATACCTACGTACCCCCAAACGATCAGATACAGAGCCAAAAACCTAGTTCCACCGCCGCAACCTTCTGTACCCACGAGACCCCATCTTGGGGCTGTTTCGGAGCTCCGCCGGAAGGGGAATCCACCACGGAGGGCTTCTACATCATCACCATGGCCCCTCCGATGAAGTGTGAGTAGTTTACCTTAGACCTCCGGGTCCATAGTTAATAGCTAGATGGCTTCTTCTCTCTTTTTGGATCTCAATACAATGTTCTCCCCCTCTCTCGTGGAGATCTATTCGATGTAATCTTCTTTTTGCGGTGTGTTTGTTGAGACCGATGAATTGTGGGTTTATGATCAAGTTTATCTATGAACAATATTTGAATCTTCTCTGCATTCTTTTATGTATGATTGGTTATCTTTGCAAGTCTCTTCGAATTATCAATTTGGTTTGGCCTACTAGATTGTTTTTTCTTGCAATGGGAGAAGTGCTTAGCTTTGGGTTCAATCTTGCGGTGTCCTTTCCCAGTGACGGTAGGGGCAGCAAGGCACGTATTGTATTGTTGCCATCGAGGATAACAAGATGGGCTTTTTATCATATTGTGTGAATTTATCCCTCTACATCATGTTATCTTGCTTAAGGCGTTACTCTGTTTTCTTGAACTTAATACTCTATATGCATGCTGGATAGCGGTCGATGAGTGGAGTAATAGTAGTAGATGCAGGCAGGAGTCGATCTACTTGTCTCGGACGTGATGCCTATATACATGATCATACCTAGATATTCTCATAACTATGCTCAATTCTGTCAATTGCTCAACAGTAATTTGTTCACCCGCCGTAAAATAATTATGCTCTTGAGAGAAGCCACTAGTGAAATCTATGGCCCCTGGGTCTCTTCTCATCATATCAATCTCCAATCACTTTATTATTTCTTTCCTTTTTTACTTTGCCTTTTATTTTACCTTGCATCTTTATACCAAAAATACCAAAAATATTATCTATCATCTCTATCAGATCTCACTCCCGTAAGTGACCGTGAAGGGATTGAAAACCCCTAATCGCGTTGGTTGCGTTAAGCTATTTGTTTTGTGTAGGTACGAGGGACTCGCACGTGGCCTCCTACTGGACTGATACCTTGGTTCTCAAAGACTGAGGGAAATACTTACACTACTTTGCTGCATCATCCTCTCCTCTTCGGGGAAATCCAACGCAGTGCTCAAGAGGTAGCAAGAAGAATTTCTGGCGCCGTTGCCGGGGAGGTCTACGCAAAAGTCAACATACCAAGTACCCATCACAATTCCTTATCTCTCGCATTACATTATCAGCCATTTGCCTCTCGTTTTCCTCTCCCCCACTTCACCCTTGCCGTTTTATTCGCCCTCTCTTTTCCATTTGCCGTTTTCTTGCTTGCCTTGTCGTTATGGCTGGTCTTATATCTTCTCTCTTGTCTCAGGAGAATCAAGTTCTAAATTTTAAACAAAGGGAGGGGGAAAATCTAAAATATGCTTGGTATAGAATTTGCAATGCTCAAAATAGATCTAGCAGAAAGCAATCTACTTCAATTCTTCTCCGCAATTTTTATGTAGGTGCTAATCCTTGGTATAGATATATCCTCGATACCATTACCGGAGGGAATTTCTTGGGTAGCCATACTTTTGATTCTTATAATGCTTTGATAGATTTATTTGACTCACCACCCCTTTTGGTTAATGGAACTATGTTAACTTTGGAGCATGTAATGCAAAGACTTGAAATTATTGAAAATAAAGTTGCTACCATTGAGTTAATTAAAAATCTAGATAAAAAGATCCACAATCAAATTACCCAATATGGATCTAAGGTAGGAGTAACATTGAAAATATTAAGGAGAAGGAACCCATAATTAATGAGAAAATAAATCAAGATTCCACTATAATCGATAAACTTGAGGGTATCAATACCAAATTGGGAACCGCTTTTTCTTCCGTAAAGAATACTCCAAGTCCTCCTACTAAAAATGCCAAGCTTATGTATGTTCCTAAAAATAAGGGTGAATCCTCTAGTAAGGAAACCGTGGATCTTAAATCTATAAGTATTCATCCCAATCTTTTTGCTTTCATTAAGGAACCATTTGCTACAAATGAATTTTTCGATCTTGTGCCTAAAAGTTTGATAATTACTAGAAAGAAAGAAATTCCTAAGGAAGGTAGATGTCTCATTGAAGAATTGCCTACCAAAGATGGCAATACCTAGATCTATCCTTGCTTTTATGCCTAGCTAGGGGCGTTCAACGATAGGGCTTGTTGGGAGGCAACCCAATTTTATTTTTAGTTTTTGTTTCTAGTTACGAATAAATAATCCATCTACCTTCTGTTTAGATGTGGTTTATCTTTTCATTAGTGTTTGTGCCAAGTAAAACCTATAGGATCTTCTTGGATGATAGTTATTTGATCTTGCTGTAATTTCCAGAAACTTTTGGTTCACGAAAAAAATATTAAAAATCACCAGAACGTGATAAAATAGTGATTACAATTTCTGCTGATCAATAAACAAATTGCCTAGGTCTTCCTATTTTGGCTGATTTTTTGGAGTTCCAGAAGTTTGCGTTAGTCACAGATTACTACAGACTGTTCTGTTTTTGACAGATTCTGTTTTTCGTGTGTTGTTTGCTTATTTTGATGAATCTATGGCTAGTAAAATAGTTTATAATCCATAGATAAGTTGGAATACAGTAGGTTTAAAACCAATATAAATAAATAATGAGTTCACTACAGTACCTTGAAGTGGTCTTTTGTTTTCTTTCGCTAACGGAGCTTACGAGATTTCTGTTGAGTTTTGTGTTGTGAAGTTTTCAAGTTTTGGGTGAAATCTTTTGATGGATTATGGAACAAGGAGTGGCAAGAGCCTAATATTGGGGATGCCTATGGCACCACCAAGATAATCCAAGGACACCAAAAAGTCAAAAGCTTGGGGATGCCATGGAAGGCATCCCCTCTTTCGTCTACTTCCATCGGTAACTTTACTTGGAGCTATATTTTTATTCACCACATGATATGTGTTTTGCTTGGAGAGTCTTGTATGATTTGAGTCTTTGCTTTTTAGTTTACCACAAGAATCCTTGCTGTACTCACCTTTTGAGAGAGCCATACATTAATTGGAATTTGTTAGAATACTCTATGTGCTTCACTTATATCTTTTGAGCTTTATAGTTTTGCTCTAGTGCTTCACTTATATCTTTTAGAGCACGGTGGTGGATTTGTTTTATAGAAACTATTGATCCCTCATGCTTCACTTAGATTATTTTGAGAGTCTTAAATAGCATGGTAATTTGCTTAATAATTCTAATATGCTAGGTATACAAAAATAGTAAAACTTTCTTAGGAGTGTGTTGAATACTAAGAGAAGTTTGATGCTTGATAATTGTTTTGAGATATGGAGGTGATAATATCAAAGTAATGCTAGTTGAGTAGTTGTGAATTTCAAGAATGCGTGTGTTGAAGCTTGCAAGTCCCGTAGCATGCACGTATGGTAAACGTTATGTAACAAATTTGAAACATGAGGTGTTCTTTGATTGTCTTCCTTATGAGTGGCGGTCGGGGACGAGCGATGGTCTTTTCCTACCAATCTATCCCCCTAGGAGCATGCGCGTAGTGCTTTAGTTTTTGATGGCTTGTAGATTTTTGCAATAAGTACGTGAGTTCTTTATGACTAATGTTGAGTCCATGGATTATACGCACTCTCACCCTTCCATCATTGCTAGCCTCTTCGGTACCGTGCATTGCCCTTTCTCACATCGAGAGTTGGTGCAAACTTCACCAGTGCATCCAAACCCCGTGATATGATACGCTATTTCACACATAAACCTCCTAATATCTTCCTCAAAACAGCCACCATACCTACCTATTATGGCATTTCCATAGCCATTCCGAGATATATTACCATGCAACTTTCCACCATTCCATTTACCATGACACATTCATCATTGTCATATTGCTAGCATGATCATGTAGTTGACATAGTATTTGTGGCAAAGCCACCGTTCATAATTCGTTCATACATGTCACTCTTGATTCATTGCATATCCCGGAACACCGCCGGAGGCATTCATATAGAGTCATACTTTGTTCTAGTATCAAGTTGTAATCATTGAGGTGTAAATAAATAGAAGTGTGATGATCATCATTTTCTAGAGCATTGTCCCATGTGAGGTTAACTAAAAAAATAAAAAAGAGGCCAAAGAAGCCCAAATAAAAAAAAGAAAAAAAAGAAAAAGAGAGAAGGGACAATGCTATTATCCTTTGCCACACTTGTGCTTCAAAGTAGCACCGTAATCTTCATGATAGAGAGTCTCTTATTTTGTCATTTTCATATACTAATGGGAATTTTTCATTATAGAACTTGGCTTGTATATTCCAACGATGGGCTTCCTCAAATGCCCTAGGTCTTCGTGAGCAAGCAACTTGGATGCACACCCACTTAGTTTCTTTTGTTGAGCTTTCATACATTTATAGCTCTAGTGCATCCGTTACATGGCAATCCCTACTCCTTGCATTAACATCAATCGATGGGCATCTCCATAGCCCATTGATTAGCCTCGTTGATGTGAGATCTTCTCCTTTTTGTCTTCTCCACATAACCCCCATCATCATATTCTATTCCACCCATAGTGCTATGTCCATGGCTCGTGCTCGTCTATTGCGTGAAAGTTTATAGGTTTGAGATTATTAAAGTATGAAACAATTGCTTGGCTTCTCATCGGGGTTGTGCATGATGAGAGCATTCTTGTGTGATGAAAATGGAGCATGACTAAACTATATGATTTTGTAGGGATGAGCTTTCTTTGGCCATGTTATTTTGAGAGGACATAATTGCTTAGTTAGTATGCTTGAAGTATTATTATTTTTATGTCAATATGAACTTTTGTCTTGAATCTTTTGGATCTGAATATTCATACCACAATTAAAAATAATTACATTGAAATTATGCCAAGTAGCACTCCGCATCAAAAATTCTTTTTTATCATTTACCTACTCGAGGACGAGCAAGTATTAAGCTTGGGGATGCCTGATATGTCTCCAATGTATTTATAATTTTTGATTGCTCCATGCTACATTATCTACTGTTTTGGACCATATTGGGCTTTATTTTCCACTTTTATATTATTTTTGGGACTAACCTATTAACCGGAGGCCCAGCCCAGAATTGCTGTTTTTTTTGCCTATTTCAGTGTTTCGAAGAAACGGAATATCAAACGGAGTCCAAATGGAATGAAACCTTCGGGAACGTGATTTTCTCATCAGATATGATCCAGGAGACTTGGACCCTCCGTCAAAAAATCCACGAGGCGGTCACGAGGGTGGAGGGCACGCCCCCCTAGGGCGCGCCCCCTACCTCGTGGGCCCCTCGAAGCTCCACCGACGTACTCCTTCCTCCTATATATACCTACGTACCCCCAAACGATCAGATATGGAGCCAAAAATCCTAATTCCACCACCGCACCTTCTGTACCCACGAGACCCCATCTTGGGGCCTGTTCCGGAGCTCCGCCGGAAGGGGAATCCACCACGAATGGCTTCTAGATCATCACCATAGCCCCTCCGATGAAGTGTGAGTAGTTTACCTTAGACCTTTGGGTCCATAGTTAGTAGCTAGATGGCTTCTTCTCTCTTTTTGGATCTCAATACAATGTTCTCCCCCTCTCTCGTGGAGATCTATTCGATGTAATCTTCTTTTTGTGGTGTGTTTGTTGATACCGATGAATTGTGGGTTTATGATCAAGTTTATCTATGAACAATATTTGAATCTTCTCTGAATTCTTTTGTGTATGATTGGTTATCTTTGCAAGTCTCTTTGAATTATCAGTTCGGTTTGGCCTACTAGATTGGTTTTTCTTGCAACGGGAGAAGTGCTTAGCTTTGGGTTCAATCTTGCGGTGTCCTTTCCCAGTGACAGTAGGGGTAGCAAGGCACGTATTATATTGTTGCCATCGAGGATAACAAGATGGGTTTTTTATCATATTGCATGAATTTATGCCTCTACATCATGTCATCTTGCTTAAGGCGTTACTCTGTTTTCTTGAACTTAATATTCTAGATGCATGCTGGATAGCGGTCGATGAGTGGAGTAATAGTAGTAGATGCAGGCAGGAGTCGGTCTACTTGTCCCGGACGTGATGCCTATATACATGATCATACCTAGATATTCTCATAACTATGCTCAATTCTGTCAATTGCTCAAAAGTAATTTTTTCACCCACCGTAAAATACTTTTGCTCTTGAGAGACGCCACTAGTGAAATCTATGGCCCCCGGGTCTATTCTAATCATATCAATCTCCAATCACTTTATTATTGCTTTGCTTTTTTACTTTGCCATTTATTTTATCTTGCATCTTTATACCAAAAATACCAAAAATATTATCTATCATCTCTATCAAATCTCACTCCTGTAAGTGATCGTGAAGGGATTGACAACCCCTAATCGCGTTGGTTGCGTTGAGCTATTTGTTTTGTGTAGGTACGAGGGACTCGCGCGTGGCCTCCTACTGGATTGATACCTTAGTTCTCAAAAACTGAGGGAAATACTGACGCTACTTTGCTGCATCATCCTCTCCTCTTCGGGGAAATCCAACGCAATGCTCAACAGGTAGCAATCCCGATGTGAACGACTATGCCAGTCACCTCCGCTTCTTCACTGACGTGGTGACGCGCTTGGAGAATCGTTCTGAGAGGGTTCGCCAGCATGTTGAAGAGAGGAGCCGCGGCCTGCTCGGGCGCACATTCTCCCGCGTCTTCAGCCATCTCCAGAACACCTACCCGGACTTCGATTTTGATGCCGCCATTGCTCCCGTACCCGCGGCCATCCGGGGTGACCTGGCGCGATGGGTGGAATACAACGTGGACACGCTGGTCAGGGCCTTAGCCTCTGATGATGATGCGGTGGTGGTCGCGGCGGATGAAGGCGATGTGGTCAACGACGGCGAGGGCGGCGCCGGCGACGGTGATGATGACGCTAGTGACGGCGATAGCGACACCAGCAATGCATCTGAAGGCGACCTAGGGGACACAGTGAGCGGCATGTCCGATTGAACCCGTGCTTCCCTAATGTTTATCCTGCATGCAAAAGCTCGGGCGCGGCCCTGGAAGTTGTGAGAGCATTTTGGGAGGGGAAGCCCCTCGTGCAAACATATTATTGATTCTATTCTTTGGTCCGAGCTGGAGATGTATTTTCGCGGACCCGCGAGTCCTGTCGTTAACTTACCTCTATGATTTACCTTAGTCAGGACGAGTTCCAAGCTGGCTCGTGAGGCCGTGACCTTTTTACGATCCGCCCGAGTGGGCCTCGCGAGGAGCAAGCACCAGCCGTGGCAAGATGTGCGCATGGCCCGCGTGTGCCTCATCCAGCCCCCGCTCGCGAGGAGCTCACGAAGGGAGGCAACAGGTACGACTGCCAAATTAAGGTGAAGAACCAGGTTGCAAGAAATCACACGAACAAAAAAAGATACCCCCCGCGTATTCCAATGAAAATTCAACTTCAAACTTAAATCCAAGGCCAGAAAGCAGGGCTACAGAAAATAGGTTAAAAAGGAAATGGCCGCGTCCGTCGCCTAGTCTAGTCTTATTGTCTTCTCACCAGCGTGGAGCTAAGTGTTGCCACTAGGACGTGGGCGGGAGCCCCCGAGGCCCGAGGGCGGCACTCCTGAGACTCCGGGGCGTGTACAGCCCCACTCATTATTACGTGAGAGTGTCACGGGAGGAGACCTTCACAGGCGCGAGCCTTACTTCATATCGCCAGACGAGGGCCCCGCCTTGCACCACCCTCGACCACCATTGGGGGCGTCCGGAAACCAGGACATCACCAAGGGGCACAGGGGATGCCAGCGGCGCCCTCGGCGACCACGGGTCCTCTGCCGGGGGAAGGCTTTGCAGCACCTCCCCGGCAGAGGGCCAACCTCCGGGGGACGCCTTGCTCCGAGCGGTGCGGGGAGGGGCCTTGCTCCCGGCCCCTCTCCTGCAGCCCCCAATGCGCTCCTCCTGGCGGAAGGGAGGGGGCCGCCATCCGCTACCGTCACCTGATCCTCCTCTGACCCATGGTTAGCGTAAGCTTGCTCCTGAGAAATTACTGGTACCTTGTAGCTGTTGTCGTTGGCGCGGTTGGTGAGGCTCCCGAGAGGCTCCTGTAAGGTCTCAGCTTTCACTACAAAAAAAATACACTTCTGTGATGATACGTGTTTGTCACAGTAGGTCGCGTTTTTTGTCATGCATTTACATCCATGACAAATTTATGACAAAATCAAGATAGTCATACCTGTGCTGTCCTAGAAGTGTTCCATGACATTACCAAAATTATCATCACGGAAGTGTCCACTACCATGACGATAAATCGCGTGTCACAGAAGTGCTTTCATCAAGGGTGACCGACACGTGGCATCCACTGTAACGGAACGCCGTTAAGCTACCGGGTTGGGTTTTGGATCCGATAACCCGTTAACAGCCCCGACCAATGGGGATTTTCCACGTGTAAAATCATCATTGGCTGGAGGAGACACATGTCAGGTCCGCGTTGGCATGGGTGTCACTCATCCAATGAGCGAGACGCGCCTATGATATGTTGACATGTGGACCGGCCCATCAAGTTTAAATGGGCCGGCCCAACTGAAGGCCCACAATATTTTGCGGACCATAATGGGCCGACCCAGGTAAAGGCCCACGAGATTTTGCGGACCATAATGGGCTGGCCTAGCTAAAGGCCCACAAGATTTTGCGGGCCATAATGGGTCGGCCCAGGTAAAGGCCCACAAGATTTTTGTGTGGCATAATGGGTCGGCCCAGGTAAAGGCCCACAAGATTCTTGCGGATCATAATGGGCCGGCCCAGCTAAAGGCCCACGAGATTTCGCCGACATTAATGGGCCGGCCTAGCTATAGGCCCACAAGATTTTGAGGACTCTAGTAGGCCGGCCCATTAACTGGCTTTCATGTTTTGGGCCAAATGCCAGCCCATATTTGATCCGGTCCATTAATGGTCTGCCACGCTCCGGGCCTAACAGTGGCCCATATGAGATCCGGCCCGTTAAAAGCCTACCACGTTCTGGGCCAAATTACAGCCCAGATCAGGTTTGGCCCTTTAAGAGGCTTTGGGCTCAATTATGGCCCATATCAGATTCAGCCCGTCAACTGGACACAATGCTTTTGGGCCCACTTGCTAAAGGCCCACTTAGTAATTCGGCCTGATATTAGTTTTGGCCTGTTAAGGGCCCGTTTAACATTTCGGCCCTATATTAATTTCGGCCTGTTAAAAGCCCGTCATATAGTTGGGCCTAACTACGGCCCGGTTAGCATCCCGCCTGCTCGCACCCGATATCTGATTGGGCCAAACAAGGACTGAGACAATTTTGGCCTATTAAAAGCCCATGATTTGATTCACACAATCATGGGACGTGGTTCATTTCGGGCTGCTGCCGGCCCATGAGCTGTTCGGCACGTTTCAGGCCCAACCTACATCGTGATTGCATGACGGCCCGATTATGTACCGTAATTTTACGGTTTGGTCAGTTTATTGCGAAGACAGGATATATATACAGTAAAATAACTGTAGCATCGTGAATAAGAAAAAACCTAGACTATACAATAAAGAAATTACAGCATATTACATCCACTGGGCATCAAAGTTCGCCACTATGATAATAAAGCACAAGCAGACAGCAGATTACATACATTGGGCATCAAAGATCACCAGCAGTGCAAATAGACACGCCGACAAAATAATATACAAAACCGACAACACTTCAATAGAGTTCAAGAAAGGTTAGCCCTGCTGGGGAGCTGCAGCGCAAGCAGCTGAGCAAGATGATGAGACTGCGCTTGTTCAACACTTATATCTTCCTCACTCTAAAAGATAAACAAGCAGACAGATGACAGGTTTTGCACATAAAAGTATTTGTGCTGACAATTCATCACATTTCTTACTGGAGAATAAAGTGACACAGTTTAAAATTGCATTAACACAATATGGTATTGTTCAGGTCAAGACATGGCAGGAAATGACATTGTGAAGGAGTTGGCAGCTTCACGACACCACTGGATTACAGATCGAGAACTCATAAGTATCAATGGTTAGTGTGCTGTCAAATTATACCATTTCAGATTGGCAAATAAAGAGACGGTTTAAATAATAGTAGAATGATATGACATTGTTCATAGTTAAGACATTGCATAATATGACATTGTGCTGTAGTGGGTAGGTTCACCACACCACTGGATTACGGATGAAGAACAGAAGCATACATGCGGTGCAAAAGAAGATCACTTGCTCTGTATAGTTTAATTTACATGGTATGAAGAAGGAACTTGGTTGTACAACTGGAAACTTAAACTGAGAAAGGACAAACTTTTGTTTATGAACTACGTAATAAACTTTAAACAAGCAATTTGATGCAAACACCAAAAATAAACAGCTGTTGCAGTCATGCCTAACCAAATATATACAATAAAGTTTGAAGGCTTGAGATGGATAAACTTACATTATTGGTGAAGACAGGCTCTATAAAGGCCTTGTCCATGCTGATGGGGGGGGCAATTCAAGAAGTTTACCACAGAATCTTCTTCAAAGCATTGCCTTTATTCTACATTTTGTTAAGAGTAAATATAGATGTGATAATATACGAAAAAATGGAGAATATTTAAGATAAGATGAAGAGTGATTCTACATAACCAAGTAGCTATTAATGTAAGTGTAGCGATACAGGCAAAAGGTATAGCCAAGAGCAATGCAGAGCTAAACTTCTTCAGTACCAACCTTATGGTAAGAGTAAATATAGATCTGATGTGTAGAAAATGGAGGGCAAAGGAAAATAAGCTGCAGAGTGATGGTACATGAACAACTACCTGTCATTATAAGTACACTGATAAAGGACAGCATGTACTTACAAGAACAATGCAGAGCTAAAAAAACATTGGCATTGGATATATTCTACACTAATGTAACCATTCATACAGATCAGATAATTTGGACCGAACAATTGATAAGCAAGCTATCATGCATACTGCTGTCACATAATGAACCAGGTATGTATGCAAGTACAGTGATACAAGACAATAGGTACTAACAAGAGCAAAGCAGCAGGCAGCATATTTGCAATATCCTGTTGTTCTTGTCAAACCGTAATTCTTCTTCCAGCAGATTTCCTGCAAAAAAGATCCGTAAGGCACATGCGGAAAAGTAGAACTTCAAATTGTCATGTGATTTCATAGACAGTACCTCATCCTGGGAACGAGACCAGTGCATAACAAGGTTTTTCCATTCAATGTCTTCTAAATTTAGCACACGAGACTTCACCGGAAATTCATTTATAGACTTGCCATCAAAGTGTGATTTCCTCAGGTAACATCGATAATGCTGCAATGCTTCCTTGAAAAGCACAAGCAAGCTTTGCTCGTCATGACTATCCAGATTGACCCTCGCCTAGTTACAACAATGTAATGTAAATCATTGATGTGTTCAATCAGCAGAAAACAGGAAAAAAATAACCATGAATAATAGCACTTACATGTAAGTTGGACAGGAAGATGTGAAAATGGTGTTTGTCTTCACAATAATCTTCCCATGATGGGAATATATGCACGTAGTCCCTAACAACATTGAAAGCATTGTCTTTTAAACTGGGAATAAATGGAATGGGGTTCCAATCTGCAGGAATTGGCCGTCTCTGCAGTTCGGATAGGTCTTCGGCCGGTGGACTTGCTGTACTTTTTGCTGGAGTGGGATTTTTCTATGGTACAGCTGGTGCTATGGCAAATTAAATCGGTATACCTTTTGCTGGAGTGCAGGTCCTGTGTGGTGGGGCTAGTGGTGTGGCCAGTGAAGTATGGGTACAGTCTACTGGAGTCGGTCCTACGTTTTGTGTCACTGGTTGTGCAACCAATATAAGTGGGGTGCTGTCTGATTTCTCCGGCACCACCACGTTTTTCAAGGACTTTGCTAGTGCTCCTTCAGGTTCGGCAATCACCCTCTTCCTTTTTGATGTCTGATGCACAAGAACATCATTTGAGCGGAAAAACATGGTATGATGATAGATGGAATATGTATTGATAATGGATGGGCATGGCATCTCGACATATATGATGAGTAAACTAAGCAGATGGCGGTACAACAAAGTAGAAGAAATGCAAGACAACATATGCAAGATACCCGCAATCAATAAAACATTGCCAAATTAGAACAGGCACCTTGATGGGTGAACAGGACAGGCCATCTGCCTTTGACTCCTCGAGGTTAGAACAGTCATTAGGATCATATTCTGAACAAGAATGGCACTCAATGCCTTGGTGCCAATTTTGTAAGTCATTGAAGTGTTTAGCTTCAAGAGTGGACTGCTGCTAGTGCGACACAAAGCAGATACACAGATCATAGTGTAGATATAACGGGAAAACCTTAGGCATCAGAGTAAAATCAGCAAAGTGGAACTTGCTGGAATATATGTGCTAGTATTGCCAGTACGGCTAGAAAGGCTTTGGATAACAGCTCTCTTCAAGTGAAGGTGCGGTACTGTTAATATTAGTGTAACTCTCAAAGGCGACACAGCTCCTCGCATTTCCTTGCTATTCTTATAGGGTTCAAGCGGGCAGGCCACTACAAATCCTATTCCTATGTTTACAAGATCCTACGAATCAAAGAGGCTCAAAGTGTCCATCACAACCGACCGTATAGACCTCTACACTGCAAATGTCCCTGCTCATCTTCAGTACAAGGAACATACTGTACTACTATCATACTCCCTCTGTTCCAAAATATAAGTCTTGGTAGAGATTTCCACTATGGATCACATACAAATGTATCCAGATACATTTTAGAGTGTAGATTCACTCATTTTGCTCCATATGTAGTCCATGGTGGAATCTATACAAAGACTTGTATTTAGGAACGGAGAGAGTACATATTAAAGAAGAACAGAAGAGGAACATGGTAAAGAAGAGCAAGAAGATTTTGGATAATAAAATGTTGCTTGCACAGTGCCCACACATGATGAACCAGAGCGCATTAAGAATGCAACTCCCAGCTGTCTCTCGACCATTTCAGGCGCTTGGATGAAGATCCTATGTATCCTAACCCTTATTCTTCCCCGTCTCTGATTCTTCCCATACAGAACACCGCATGGGCCGCTGGCCGGACCACCGGCCCCCACTGCCTGTGTTCCTCCGCCACCCCCACCCCCGCCCCAACCCCCACCCGCGTCGAGTTTTCTTTGTTCGGCGAGGCCCCAAAACCACCCGAGCCCCTTCGATCACACCGGCGAACTCCGGCGACCTCTGAAAAATCGACTGACCCAATTTTGAAATTTGGTCTACTGTGATTTAACTAGTGTGGAATATAAAAGGGGAAAACCATAAGCATTGGGAGTATAGTGTTGAGCGTGCCATGGCGGATCTGAAGGTGCAAACCGGATAAAGGCAACTTCACAACCAAGACAAGAAATCAGAGTAAAGCAGTGGCGATCTATTTTCTTGCTGTGATAAATAAGTTGAGCAGATACGAAAGAGTACCGCCTCTGGTGCGGCGCCGTGTACGCATCTGCTGAGAATTTGACGATGCTGCGGTAGCGATGGCTGTTGGTGGCGTGGAAGCAGATCTAGGAGGGTAGACGGTGGCGGTGGGGCGCGGTGGACGAGACGGTCGTAGGAGCGGCGCTGACAAGGTGGACGACGGCGGGGATGAAGCGAGAGGACGAGATGCAAGGATCCCGGTCCGAAGCCGTGGATGAGAGAGGTCGATCTCTTGTAATGGACGGCTGCATCGGGGTATCAGCTCCGGCATGGTGGAGGAGGATGGCAGTGGATGGGGTGGCGGATGGCGGCGCACGGAGGAGGGTGGGGTGGAGAGGGTGTTTTGGCGCCCACGGAGTACGAATGGGGAAAAGGGAGGTAGAGAGGAAGGGGGGAACCATGTATTTTGGGCGCGCTTGTCTCAAATGCGAGGAAATTTACAAACTTAGCCCCCATTTCAAATTTCTACTACATCACAGCAACATTAGTCGGTTGGGGATAGGACTGTAATCTCGCATACACCAAATATTTGCCGACGAGAGTTTGTTTTTGCCGCCCACCGTGTATGAATATGAATTGGGGAGAGAGTCGATTTCGGCCGAGGACACACTGTATTTTGGCGCCCACCATGTATGAATCCGGGTGAGAGGCGGTTACGTCACGTTTGGGTGAAATTACAAACCTACCCCTATCGAAACATATAGAAATCCAGTAGATAGGCTTTGCGTGGCAGGGATAGGCAGTAGTGATTTCCATCTCGCAGATTTTGGTTTCGGGCGGTTACTGCGACTTTCCCCGCTTCGTTCAAATTTTGCAGAGTGCACATTTACCGTGCCAACTCCATTTGAATCCCGTTTGTATTCTATTTTTTTGGGCGGGATCCATTTTCAATTGGAATTACATTCTATATACATCATTTTTTATATATACTTTCAAAAGCACAACACCATTTATACATAAATATGGTTTACAAATGGCATGATCTCAGATTCATAAGGTTGTATCCATCAATTTGGATTTTCAAATATTTGAAACCACTTTATGTTGAAATCCAATGTATGCATTCCTTGCTAACTGTCTCCAATTAATGTGTGTTTCATGCGGGTTCTTTTTTACTTCTCAAACATGTATAATGTGTTTCACACACGCAACATATAGTGTAATCCCGTTTAGACATTAATTGCATATAAACCATGCATTGTTTGTAATTGAAGAATCTATGGATCACCAATATTGATAAACTATATAACATTACACGTGTGCCCAAATTCAAATGAATATACATGTTTGATACACCAATTTGCGTTATGATATTATCGATGTCGTGATCTCCAATTTAAATATTTGAATCCCCTTTAATCCAAATATTCGTCTCATATAGCTATCACTCATGCTTATATAGGACTATCTCTCTGGACCTATACGCATTCATCGTCTCTCAGGTATCTCTCGTGCTACCTGTATGTCGACAATGATCTTATCTTCATAACACACTAACGGTACTCTCTCCCTCGACATTCATCACTCTATCTCTCTCTAAGTATATCTCGCTCCCTGCTATGTGTCTCTAACTATGATTCTCCATGTGGAATCTCTTTGTCACACACAAACACAAAACTTTGTCTCCCGGGGTCTCATTTCTCTCTACTATTCCCATGTGTGCCACTCGCACACCCCTCATACAGAGATGTCTTTCGCTCCTTAGATATGAGAACCTACGACTCTTCCTCTTCAATATTTCTTTCTCACACACAAACACAAACTCTGTCTCCGAGGGTCTCATATTTCTCCATTTTTCTCTTGTATGTCGCTCACACACACCCTCTCTCCCTAGAGATATCTTGCGTTCCCTCGTATGTCTCTCTAGCTATCACTCTCGTTGTGAAATATCTTTCTTTCTTGCAGACACAAAAATCCGTCTCTAGATCTCATTTCTCTCTGATATCTGTTTGTATGTGACTCACACCCACACACATAACCCAGCCTTCTAATCCACTTGACTCCTATCTCTAATGCACACTAGCTAGCATCTTTATCTTTCTATTTATCTGTTTCTCCATCAACCTTCTTTCTCGCCCTCACTCTTGATTCCTATCACGCACACTACATATGTTTGTCTCTACATGCATTCAAGTGCCCTATCACACACATATTTAACTTCACCCTTTGAACCACCCGACGGTCATCTCCAACACCCAAACTAGTGGATGTCCCTCTAGCTAGCATCTCCATGTCTGTATCTATCTGTAGTTTCTCCGTCAACATTTCTTTCTCGCACGGAGTCTTGCTTCCTATCACCCACACTATATATGTCTCTCCATACATATGCATTTATAGGTTGGTCTCTTTTGTACAATCGTTGTGCCTCACTCCCTCTGCTCGCCATAGATGCATGCTCCAGCCCACACCACTATCTCTTAAGGACAAGAACACATGCTCAATTGTCGGGCCATCTTCCCTGCATTCTCACATGCATGCATATTGTCATACCGATTCGTCTCTCCCATGTCGTTGATCTTATGACTTATGTCTTCTTTCTTTTATCTCGATCATGCGCGCGCGCACACACACACATCCCATGTATACATGTATACCTGTCACACATGCATGTTCAAGGTCTCTATGTCTCCATACGTAGTTAATTGCCCTCGATCCTAACACCACATCGAATCGTTCTCCTCTTTTGTGCACATAACTTCCACCTGGATGGGTAAAACACACACTCACACTTAACAATCTCCTTCTAGCTACCCCCCGGCCTCTCACTCTTCCCCTATATCCCCGAAACCAATAAGACCATCCCTTTGTTTAATTCCCGCCTACATGCACCATCGATATATAGTAGTCTTCCTCGGTGTCTCTCAAACAAACACGTTCTCTCGATGTCGACTCCTCTCTTGCGCACACACCTTCTCTTCCCTCTCTACGGGCATTTTCTCTCTCGCACCCCATCGTTGGTGGCCTCTGCCATACACATCACCTCTCTATGATGAAGCCAGGCACACTTAAATTACATCCGCCAGAGAGGACCCCGCGACACACACACACACACATGCACACACACACGCGCACCCCCCACACACACTAAGACTCCATCTCTCTCTCTCACACACACACGCACACACGCGCACACCCCCACACACACACACTAAGACTCCATCTCTCTCTCACACACACACACAAACTAAGACTCCATCTCTCTCTCTCTCCTCTCTCTCTCTCTCACACAGACACACACACCACACACACACTAAGACTCCATCTCACACACGCATGCTCTAGGCGAAGCATTTGTTCCTACCACTGTTCATCCAACCTTACCCGCATGATAAACAATCACCTTTATTTACTTGCATAACATGGACAAATTCCACTTTACTTTAGTAGTCAGCAAACTTATCATTTGTACCCTTATAAAAAACGAGTTGGCGGTGATGGTGTGCCTGCCATCTTGTAATACAGACTGTATGGTCTATATCTGAGGATAGAAAGCAAACTATGATAATTTTACAAAAGATACCCGCACCTCTCTCCACTTCATTATCTCCTGCAACCTATTGCTCGGCAATTAAAAAAGGAATAAGTCTCTGTAACAATCTAGCATGCATGGTGGCCGCTGCCGCCTGGCGGCGCCGTCCATCCCCATGCATCCGCGCATTCCGACCACCAGTCACCACCACGCTCCACTCCTCCTCGCCTTATCTCTCATCTTTCATTTTTTCGATGACATTCTCGAGATACCAGTTTTTCGATAAAATTCTCGAGATATCATTAGTTTTTCCACATGGGATTACTCCTGCATGGGTCAATCACAATAGGTGTTTTGTAAAAAAAATGCATATTGATGTTCCATGCAATGCACGAGAATCTTGCTTGTAATTATATAATGCAAATCACGAGAAGGAAGTGACATTTTTTTTGACACAACCACGTTAACATGGCCACATAAATCACTAGCTAAAGTAAATACCAGTATACTTATATCCCGATGCAAAAGGTTGAGTACATGTCCGAAGAGTAGAGTCGCACACACGCACTCTATCTCTCAGAATCTCTCTCATGCACACACTAGTTACGTGACGCCCACTTAAGCAGAGACGTATGTTACAATTTGTGCACCCGCGGGTACACGTGATGCCGCGCATTTATTTAAGCCGGAAGGCGAACCCAAACAGTAGCTGCATTCATTCCCCTCCCGCCGCCTCTTCTCTGGTCGCCGTCGCTCGGTAGCCATGGGCCAGCCGAAGGTAACAACATACGCCATACTCCCGCCGGAGCGGCGCTTTAATATGGAAATTTTAGTGGTCATGCATGCATCTTTTTGTGCTAGCACTCATATATAAGGGTTGACCGGTCACTTCCCGCGGACTTGCGCGGGTGGTGGAAGAGGAAGGAGAAGGGAAGCGGGCTATGGAGTAACATTTTTTACCACAATTTCTTAGGAAACTGAGTGCAATAATTGAGTAGTTTTGCAAACTACCAGTACTACACCTGAAACGGTTCAAAACCTATACTCCCTTGCCAGCGCGCGCTTCCCATGTGAAACGGTCAGCGTCGCCCTGGAGCGTCAGTGCCGCATTAATGCTCGGCCAGAGCGGAGGCGAGCTCTCACTGGCACCGACTTTGAAGTGGCGCGACGGCCGAGAGAGCGCCGCTTCCCGGTGCACGCGACTGCTCCGCGTCGAGACTGGCCAGAGGCCCTGTTTGGATCCATGGGTTAGAGTTAGTTTGAGCTAGTTGGGGTTCAAATAGCCCTAAAGTATCCAAGCATGAGGGTTTAAATTGGAGCAAGTTGCACCAAACCCACCAAAAAAACTATCCCACCCAAGAGGTGCTAACTGGAGACAGTTCTCATTAGGACCACTGAAAAATCACTTTTCTCTCTCCATGAAGTGCATTTATAGTCAATCTAACTGAGGGAGTCCTGGATTAGGGGGTGTCCGGATAGCCGGACTATACCTTTGGCCGGACTCTTGGACTATGAGGATACAAGATTGAAGACTTCGTCCCGTGTCTGGATAGGACTTTCCTTGGCGTGGAAGGCAAGCTTGGCAATACGGATATGTAGATCTCCAACCATTGTAACTGACTCTGTGTAACCCTAGCCCTCTCCGACCTCGCCATCTCTCAAATTTGATAAACAGCCGCACAGAAGGTAATATTTTAAATTCAACAAGCATTGCTTAGAGCATATGAACAAGTTTTCAGCGCACAGGACAAAACGAGCGAGTTTATTCAAAAATTACATCCCTGGAAAATTCATCCGCCATTAGGCGGGCACCCTTCAGAACGCCCTCATAATACATCTCGGGCTTGCGATGCTCTTTCCCCGGCGGCGGCCCGTCCTTCACAAGCTTCTCAGCATCCAACTTGCCCCAGTGCACCTTAGCGCGGGCAAGGGCCCTACGGGCACCTTCGATGCAGACGGAGCGCTTGATGACTTTGAGCCTTGGACAGGCCTCCACCAGCCGCTGCACCAGTCCGAAGTAGCTCCCAGGCAGAGCCTCTCCAGTCCACAGCCGAACTATGAGGCCTTTCATGGCCTGTTCGGCCACCTTGTGGAGCTCGACCAGTTGCTTCAGCTGGTCGCTCAAGGGCACAGGGTGTCCGCCCTCAGCATACTGAGACCAGAACACCTTCTCCGTCGAGCTGCCCTCTTCGGCCCGGTAGAATGCGCCGGCATCAAACACACTACAGGGCAAATCTGCGAATGCTCCTGGAGAGCTCCGGATTCGGGTAAGTAACAAGTAACTCACTTTTACATGTTTGCTTTGCATAAAGAATGCCTTACCCGCCGCTACCTTTTTCATCGCATCAACCTCCTGGAGGGACTTCGGGACTCGGCCTTGGCAGACTTGGCACTTCCAATAGCCGCCGCAAGCTCGGACGCTCGCGTCCTTGAGTCAAGCTCCAAACCCTCATGTTTTTTCATGAGAGCCTGGAGCTCTTGCCGTACCTCGCCAACTTGGGCCTGATACCTCCCCCGCTCGGTGCGCTCCGTGGCCGCCTTCTTCTCGGCCTCGGACAGCGCTAGCTTAAGGGTCGCCACCTCAGACGTGGCCCCTACAATAGCCACGTTAATCCTGTCATTTTTTGCAATTGCACCTTTTACATATTTCAATAAGGTATCTTTTACCTTCCTTCTCCTCGAGCTGCTGCCTGGCAAGGCCGAGCTCTTGCTCGGACCACTCTAGGTCCTGCTTCAGCGTGCCCACCTCCGTAGTCAGTGCGGCGGTCATTAGCAGCGAAGCCTGCATACACATATTGACTCATTTTTGTTAGACTCCTGCGAATTTTATTAGATCCTCTATTCGGCTTTTCTTTCCGAACGCCAAACAGAGCATCAGGGGCTACTGTCTATGCGGTAATATTTTTACATATTCTTTACTTACCTCGAAGCCTGTTAGAAGGCTGGCACAAGCTTCAGTCAACCCGCTCTTGGCGGACTGAACCTTCTGGATCACTGCACTCATAATAGTGCGGTGCTCCTCGTCGATGGAGGCGCCGTTAAGCACCTCCAGCAGATTGTCCGGTGCCTCCGGTTGGACGGGGGCCACTGGCTCGGTAGGCTTGCTCCTCTTGGAAGGAGGCTGCCTACCGGAGTCCAGAACCGTTGAAGGTTCCGGCACGGAGTCCGGCTCAAAGCCAGACTCGGAGCCCTTGGGGGATATATCCCCCTCACTCCTGGAATCTGGGAGGTCGCCTTGCGGCGCCTCCGGGATCACCTCCTCCTGACTTGGAACCTGTTGGGACAACACTTCGGCGTCGTCCGTAGGAAGGGGGGAGGTAGCCGTCGGAAGTGAATTCACATCCGATGAATCCAGGGAGCCGCTCGACGACTCGTCGAGCCCGGCCTTGGGCGGACTGCATAATCATATTTGAAGGAAAGGCTATGCCATAAAGGAATACTATGAATTGCTCTGCTATCCGGATACTTACGATTTTGCCGGACGCTTGGCCCTGTGCGGCCACTCCTCTTCACCGCCGTCAGCGTCGGTGGAGTAGTCCGGAGGAAGGGTTTTCCCCTTCTTTGACCCTTCGGCCTCCCCAGTTGGGGCGGCCTTCCTTTTCTTTCCTCCCCCCGCTGGAGGGGGAGAGGCTTCTTCTTCCTCCTCCTCGTCTTCCCGGGAGGAGTGCGTCTCGGATTCGTCGGATGATGAATCCGACACCTCCAGGCGCCGGGCACTCTTTCGAGTCCCTGTGGTCTTCTTCTTGGCCTTCTTCTCCGGCACCACATAGGGTGCCGGAGCCAGCAGCTTCGCCAAGCGAGCATTGGCTGGGTCTTCGGGCAAAGGAGCCGGACAGTTGATCTGCCCGGACTTCACCTGCCAATCCCGTCAAAGGTAAGGGAGCTTAGACCCCGCATAGAGTCAAACTATGAAAAACTAATACCCTATAAAGGTGAAAATAGCTTATCGCACTAGCGTGATGCTGCGTGCTAAATCCGTGATCCTCGGAAGCGGATGTGGGAGCCTCGGCGCCTTTGAATAGCGCCTTCCAGTCATCTTCGTACGTCGTGTCGAAGAGCCTGCTCAGAGTTCGGTGCCGCGCCGGGTCGAACTCCCACATGTTGAATGTCCATTGTTGACACGGGAGGATCCGGTGGATGAGCATGACCTGGATTACGTTGACAAGCTTGAGCTGCTTGTTCACCAGGGTTTGGATGCATGTTTGCAGTCCAGTCACCTCTCCTTTGTTGCCCCACGACAGGCCCGTCTCTTTCCAAGACGTGAGCCGCGTAGGGGGTCCGGATCGGAACTCGGGGGCTGCGACCCATTCAGAGTCGTGCGGCTCGGTGATGTAAAACCACCCCGATTGCCACCCCTTCAGGGTCTCCACAAAGGAGCCCTCGAGCCACAGGAAGTTGGGCATCTTGCCCGCCATGGCATCTCCGCACTCCGCCTGGGTGCGGCGCACCACCTTTGGCTTGACATTGAAAGTCTTGAGCCATAGGCCGAAATGGGGGCGGATGCAGAGGAAAGCCTCACACACGACGATGAACGCCGAGATGTTGAGGATGAAGTTCGGGGCCAGATCGTGGAAATCCAGGCCATAGTAGAACATGAGCCCCCGGACGAATGGGTGGAGAGGAAAGCCCAGTCCGCGGAGGAAGTGGGGAAAGAACACTACCCTCTCATGGGGCCTTGGGGTGGGGAGGAACTGCCCCTCTTCGGGAAGCCGGTGCGCGATGTCGTTAGACAAGTATCCGGCCTTCCTAAGGTTGAGGTAGGTAGTGCGGACTTGGGTGCTGGAGCTCGAGTGCGCGGAAATGGATGAGCAAAGGAGGAAGAAGGCGTGGATGAAAAAGGTGGATCCTTATCCCCTTATATGGGCGGGCGCGACTATGCGTCCCCACCAGCCTGGTAAAACTCGCTTATCTCCCAAGCGCCGTTATCAATGGCGCGGTTGGGTTAACCATGCCCGTATTGATGAGAATCCCAGAATAAGGGGACAAGATCTCTACTTTGACAAGACGTGCCAAGGAAACCACCTCGCGAAACACGCTGAGGTGGGGCAGTAAAAACGATTTGAATAAAGGCTTGGCCATGGTGTGATGACACGCTATGGAATACGTCAGCAGATTAGATTTGTGTGAATATTACTCTCTCTATGGCAATATGTGGAATTTATTTTGCAGAGCCGGACACTATCCTTGTGTTCAAAATCTTCTATGAAGTACTTGGAGGAGGAACCCGCCTTGCAATGCCGGAGACAATATGAGCGCCGGACTCAACGTCATTGAAGCCTGGTTCAGGGGCTACTGAGGGAGTCCTCGATTAGGGGGTGTCCGGATAGCCGGACTATACCTTTGGCCGGACTCTTGGACTATGAAGATACAAGATTGAAGACTTCGTCCCGTGTCCGGATAGGACTTTCCTTGGCATGGAAGGCAAGCTTGGCGATACGGATATGTAGATCTCCTACCATTGTAACCGACTCTGTGTAACCCTAGCCCTCTCCGGTGTCTATATAAACCAGAGGGTTTTAGTCCGTTGGACGAAGAACAATCATACCATAGGCTAGCTTCTAGGGTTTAGCCTCCTTGATCTCGTGGTAGATCTACTCTTGTACTATCCATATCATCAATATTAATCAAGCGGGAGTGGGGTTTTACCTCCATCGAGAGGGCCCGAACCTGGGTAAAAACATCGTGTCCCTTGTTTCCTGTTACCATCCGCCTAGACGCACAGTTCGGGACCCCCTACCCGAGATCCGCTGGTTTTGACACCGACACTAACCCTGTCACCCAAACACCTCTTTGGCTACAGTTAGTTCAGGGTTAGTCATGAGTTAGTCTAACCTCTAACTAAGTTAGAGTATCAAACAGGAGCAATATAGGACATGCAAGTTGCTCAAAGCATACAGGAAAATTCGTACGTGAAAGGATTTTTTTCTTTTTGAAAACGGAACGTGAAAGGATTTTTTTTAGAATGCTCTTGGCATGTCGCTAACATGTGATAGTTAACCGACCTCAATAGACGGCAGAAACGCCAGCCCGCCGCACTTTGATAGAGACGAGGAGGGAGAAGCGATACAGGCTGCTGGATTACTAGAGATAGGTGTCGCACGGAAGCCAAGAAATATGGTGATAGCGTGGGTTAGCCACGAACTAGTATGATGTAACTACATTGGGCTGCCGTGTTTCATACTCTTCCAGTCCACTATGGAGATTATAGGTTAATTTTATATCGCTGGATAATATTAAATATTATGAGTGCAGATGCTCCACCACGAGGTTCCTTGCTCCTTCTCGGTCATCCGGAATCTATGTTCTTCCACTCTATTTTTTTACGTTAGCTTTGTTCATCCTTTTGCCAACACGTGAGACATCTAGCATCAAGGTGCACGTGTTATGCAAGGATCATTCCATCTATATGAAGAACACGTGGGACTGGAACTACGAGACGGACATGTACCCAGGAGTGGACGTACGAACCTGAGTAATGTAGCGCAGTAAGTGAAGTAGAAAGGCACAAATGGTATGAACATGCGTGGCATATAGGGTGTGTTTGGTTGCGTTCTCGTCTGAGCATAGTTGTTACCTCTTCATGCATGCTCAACTCAACACCCCTCTTCATGAATGCTCTCTTCATACATGCTTCTAGTGTATTTGTGCTAAACTAGTGTGGACTCATGCACCCTCCATACACTCTACCAAACACCCAAAAGTAGGTCGAGAAGGGAACACTTGGGCGGCATTTGTCTCTTACTACGTACTACCACTAAATGTTGTACGTGCGATGCATGGTGATGTTATGGAGTACGTGCCTAAGTACTCTACTACTACTATATTAGTTGGAGGCACATATTAACTTTTATATTTGTTTACGTGTATGCCCCGAGACCTTCCAACTAGACGTGTCTTTCTCTCCAGGTCACCTTTGTATCATTCATACCACTAAGTACTACTACGTGTGGTCTCCGACCCAGAAGTGGAAGAAGTGGAGACGCTCTACCATGCTGTTTTTTTACGCTCGGCTCTACCACGCTGTTCATGTCCCACTCCTTTCGCTGACGTGTGGGACATCCAGCACGTGCCGTGTTTGGCACCCTTCGTCGTAAGAGTTGAAACGCTAGCATTCATCAGAAATAAAAAATAATTATAAATCGGCAGTGATACTATTTTTTTTTGCGAACCAATCAGCAGTGATACTATACCACGCGGTTTCCTTGCTCCTCGATATCAGAAAGAATACTTCCGTTCGCCAACATGTGGGACATCGACCATCCTGGTCCACTTGCCATGCACGCAGAACTCCAAGGGAGAGTCACCCAGGTCGTCGCGCCGCAGTAACAATGACTAATGACCCGTCAAATCACAGGCCCACTTCCCACTTTGAAGTTGCTCGGACGAAGGAACCATCATGACTTCGTTGAATTCTGCTTCTTGTAGAAAACTACTGTACCAGCAGTACTGCTAGCTACAGTAGTTACTCCAACAGAGGCCTCCTTTCGTTCATAGGATAGGAATATGAAAATCATTGGAAGTGAGATGACATGCATCTCAATTCCTATAGAGAAAGAGATGTCATTTGATGCTTAGGATAGGAATTTTTCCATTTAGTCTAGGCTAATGTACTGGTAATTTGCTCTAAAAACTATAGTAGTAACTAGTAGTATTGGTACATGCTCGTACTTAGACACAGACACACACACTAACTACTAGTACTACTACTTCTCACATGCTGGCCAGACGCCGTCGTTCTCCTTCCCGGCTTTGTCGGCAACACCCCACCGTGCTTGGATCTCTGCCGACCTCTCCACAGCAGTGCGTGCGTCCTTTTCTTTCTTGCGTCGGCGGGCCTCTCTTTTCTTGAGTGCTTTCTGACTTTTCCGCTCCCTCTATGCGGCTTTGGCCGCCTCTTGCTCTACCGCCCATTCGGCCTTGGCATCTTCAAATTCCTCCCACATAGTTGTGAGGTCGCGAGCGGTGATGAACTCGGCACGGCGGGATGCCATCGGTTCCCTACCATTTTGTGTGCGGTCGTGGGCAGCGAGGAACTCGGCGCTGCGGGATACCATCGCTGCCTTACCGGTTAGTGTGCGGTGCGGTGGCATGAACGACGCTTGGTGAGAGCTCTGGGGTGGAGTGGCCGGACAACCGTATAGTGCATTGGTTTGTCAAGAGCTCAAGGACAGAAGACGAAGCAAATTTGGATTCCCCTTCAATCCTGGTCATTTATTACCGAGTAAAATGCATTGGCGGTCATCGAACTTGTCTTGATAGCTCACTTTGATCATTGTATACGAGATATGGTGATTATACGGTCACTGGCTCAGCGTATAGCTCCGTATTTGTCTGGTTGACCAGTCAAACAGTTCGCATGCGCCTCATCAGCTCGTGTTCTTTATCTATCTATGCGGGCCTACCTGTCAATGGAGAAAGAAATACTGTAAAAACCAAAATTATGCGTATGTGGGGAATCAAACCACGGACTCGTCGCTGCAACGCACCCTCGTCAGCCAAATGAAAATGAAATACTTCGCGTCAGACACTCATGCTCACGCTGTCAAAGCATGCTAATGCATGCACATTGCCCTCTAAATCAAAGTCCTGCTCATGGCGCAACGCAAACGGCGAGCCCATCACCTGCGTGCCTCGGCGGTGCCTGGCATTACTATTTAGACGTTTGATGGAGGCCTACGCGAATGTCGAGCATGTATTCATCTAGCTCAACACCAACGGTCATACTCGGACCGCCTTGCTCATGTATATCGTCCATCACAAGGACAATCTATAAAATAGCCTAAGCTAGAGAGGGTACTATGGTAGTATGGTACGGAGTATGTACTATCGTGAGCGACCGATCTTAGTGCCACTGCACACTGAAACCCCTTCCATCGCTAGCGTGCGCTTCCCGCCTGAAACGGTCACCGTCTCTCCAGAATGTCAATGCCGCATTCACCGGACTTAACTGCAGGTGCAATTGTTGTGTCACTGACATGCGGGCCAGATGCCCGTTGGGCCCACATGTCAGTAACTCAAACGCATCTCAGTTAAGTCACTGAAGTAGCGTCCGCATTCATGCCTGACGAACCTACTCCGGCGTCAGTTGTCCATCCGTCTGTCGCGGCTCATTGCCATTCGCCCGCTATATTAACTTGAGCCCCAGCTCCCAGCCATAGCCAAAGACCCACACTTATTCTCCTCCGGTCCCTTCCTTCTTTCGGCACCACTTCAACAATGGCCTCCTGGTGCTCTGAAGCTCTCTTGGACGTACTGTCGCAAGAGCAGACGAGGGACAACGGCGGCTCCGCTCCGGGCGTGCTCCAAAGCTCTCTTCGACGTACTGTCGCAGGAGCAAATGAAGGAGATCGCCGACACCCCCCCCCCAGCCGCTCTCCGCCGCCACGACCATGAAGCTGACGCGTGTGCGCGGGCGCAGCCGGCAGCGAGGAAGAGTAGTACACGGTAGGTCACCACCGCTCCGGTCCCGGGAAGGGTACCGCTACTCCACTCAGTCGACGCCAAGCTTGGTGGGGTAAACATCAGCGACCGATTAGCCACTTGACGGCAACATGGAGGCGGAAATCTTCAGAACCTTGTGCTCCGGAGGAGGAGGTTATCGAGGCGGATGAGGAGGAGGCAAAGGCAATGGCCGGCTTTCTCGGGTTCATGGTCGGACATGGTGGTCAGGCGCCGGCGATCGTTTAGATTAGGTTTACAGTAGGTTTTAGTACGGTTTGTGCGAAATATGTAATGGATTTCGTCCAGTTTGTAGGAAAAGTTTTCGAAATGTAATGAATTTCATCCGGTTAATTTGAATTTTTCTTTGTTTGCACGAATTTCGTCCGGTTAGTTCATATAGTTGTCGAAAGGTATGCGGGCAGCATCGGATGGCATCCTTCAGTGTCCTCGGACAGATGCCGGTGTAAATTTGTGGGCCAGCGCTGGAGATGCCTTAACTATCATGCTATAATCGCTAACAATCCTCCATTATTTGGCAGGGAACAGTTATCCCTCGATCAAAATCAAATCCGCGGTGTTTTGCACTCCTCCCGCGTAAGAGTGTAAACTCTTGCTTACATAAAAATGGAGCAAGTGGACGTCACTGTAGCACGTCATATCACTCGAACTAGACCGCCTAACGAGTGGGAAAGCACCGCCCTCATCATTTTTTTCTGTATTTCTATCGATCGATCGCGCGAAAATGTTACGCTTCGCAAGTTCTAAAGGAAAAGGCGGCACACTTACGACTTGTACGCGTCGCAACTCCGACAGTCCGGCTCGCACGCCGCTCACCAGAGGGGACACGCGTTGTCTTGCAATTTCACTGACATGTGGGACCGTAATTGAATAAACCATCGATAGCCGAAATCTAATCGCTCAGCGGGCGTGGGCTGAGAAGAGAGAAATGGGGGAGGGAGAAGAGATCGCCCGCCCGCCGCGCACGGACTCCAAGAAATATATGGTGATAATGTGAGGTGGGCCATGCTGAAGTCCGGACCACTTCCGGAGCCCGCTCTCACCGCCCTAGCCCCTCAAGACGCCAGCTGCCCGCTTGCATGCATGCATAGCAAGTAGTACTCCTTATGTGGAGGAGAGAGAGGCATTGACAAAGTCAAGGAGTGGGCTCTGCAAGAGCCCGTCTCTACACGTGCTCCTAGGTATAAAAAATAATTCTAAAAAAGACATAAAAAACAATTGTGTCTTAAAAAAAGAAAGGTAAAAAAACAATTGAGAGGAAATAGATAGAGAGAAAGTGAGAAAAAGCTGTAACCTGGGCATTACATGAGGAAGGAGGGAGTGGTGCACATGCCAAGTTCACTGGGTTGCCGTGTTTCACACTCCTCCGTCGTAACAGTGGAGACAATAGTTTTCATCAAAAATAAACAATGAATACTCGTTGCTCGTCCTCTATATCGGATAGAAAACTTTCATTTGCCAACATGTGGGACGTCGACCATCCTGGCCCACCTGCCATGCACAAAATTATCCTAGTCTACCCCAGTCGTATCGCAGGCCCAACCTTTCCCACTGTAAGTTGTTCGTATGAAGGAACCATCATGACTTTGTTAAATTCCGCTTCTTCAAGAGAACTTACTATACCCGCAATACTGCTACCACACGCGAAGACTGGATGGCACTGTACCACGTCATATCACTGAAACCCACTAGGCCAAACTAGCCCGCCTAGGTCATCTATTTAGGAACGGAGGGAGTACGTCTCTGCACTGCTATGATTTTGTGTTGCATGTTCTCTGTACTTTTGCTACGATTTTCCTACCCTATGTACCAAATGAGGCCTGAATGTATGTCGACTATTGTCTGATCGATCGCTAAGCCTACAATTTTAGGAGCTAGGGCTATTGGTCGATCGATGAGGGATAAGTATAAGCGTACCACGAGCTCATCAGCCCCAACGTTTCTCTTCGGTGAGTGTTTTTCAAGTACTATAGCTCGCACAGTAGCTAGCCCTGCTGATATGATAAATAGTTCAAACTTACATCTAAGCATGCCATATATTACATCAAAAGCTGGTGAGGATACATCTGTTTCCATAACTCGAAGAGGGTTCGCATGATTCATCGCATGATTCACTATCAAACAAAAGTAGCAAGATCCTCCCACACAATACAGTGCACTAGCCTTAAGATGGTTTGATAACACGCATCGTTCTGGTAATTAAACACAGGGCAATGCAAACTACCCTGAAGGATTAGTGCGACCAACTATTTCTTGTCATCGATCTCTCGGGCAATGACCACAGCACGGACAACGGCATGGGAATCGATTTCTGGGGCGATGTCCACAGGACTGACCGCGACATCGGAATCGATCTCTGGGGCGATGTCCACAGGATGGACAGCGGCATCGGAATCGATCTCTGGGGCGATGCCAACAGGACGGGCCACGACATCGGAATCATCAAGGATGTCCACCGGCACCTGCACAACCCTAACATATTAGCAAGCACATTGCAAATAATCAAAAACCACAACTATGGTAATAAGCCATTAGTTTTTACCTTGTGCAGCTCATCGGGAGATCTCATCCCTCCAGGGGCCATCTCCTTGTCCTCGATGGGGGCCATCACCTTGCTAGGGGAATATTGCTTCTCAACGGCGACTATCTCCTCAAACTCGGTCTTGAGCCTCACATAGGTGGCAATCAGAGTTCCTGGGGTAGGCTTGGTGGGGCCCTTGCTGTTCTTCCAACTTTCTTTGAGGAGTTCGTCCGCCAACGTCCTCAACTCTTTGGCCAGTGCTTGTTTCTTGGAGTTCTTCGTCTCCATTGGTTGGCCCGCCAACATGGTCAACTCGTTGCTCGGTGCTCGCTTCCTGGAGATCGCTGTCTCCAGTGGGTTGTCCGCCGGCAACTCTTTGCCTAGTGCTCCAGGATCCATCAATGAACTGACAAACAAAAAGCAATCGAAAGGAAACCACAATCGCAATGAAAACGGGAAAAGAATAGGATGTGAGAATCGGTCGGTGCTTCACAAAAAGAAGATTCTTGGAATGAAAATAGAGCAGCATAACTGATTCGCCCACCTTTCCTTCGTCGGTACAGAAGAAAAATGGCAGAAGTGAGTAGCCTGGAGTGAGGTTTTCTTCAAGAAAGGGAAGAAAGGGCTTGAACGAGTGTTCCAGTGAAATGATGGTTGCTTCGTCCAGTCCAACTTGGAGGCCACCTTATCACTGCTGGTAAAGGTGTGGGTTTTGTGATATGACGGGTCATGATGGCCACACCGGGGTGAGAGGTGAGTCTCGACTGTAGCACCTCGCTGTGATTTGGTGGATGGCACGTGGGCCCGGATGCTTTGAAATGTCCCGCATGTAGATAGAGCGGCTAATCATATAGGAGTGCTCAATATTGTGCACTGCGACCAAGGCGGAGAGGAAAACGAGAGAACTACGTAATTAATGCAGGAGTTTAATTAGGGTAGTTTTGCAAAGTACGAGATACATTCCTCCAATCACAAAATGCCTTGGTTCATGAGATTTGAGATTTGAGCCCTATAAACCGGAATTGAGGGAGTACTACACACGGTGTAGTCTAGTCACTTGTTGAAATCTCTAAAAAGGCAAATACTCCTTTCCGGTTTACAGGGCTATACTACTCCCTCCGTCTAGGTGTGTAAGTCATCTTACGAAAACCAAATAGTCCCAAAACACTTAGGCGTGGTGCATTAACTTCTACATTGTTTCTTGTTTCTTAACATATCAACCAATAAGAGATGAGAGGTGTGCATGCTTTTAATGACTTGCAATGGCTAGTTCATTGCATGCAATGCTATTAATTAGCAAATAAACATTGGTGACCCCAGGAGGAAACGGTGCTAAGCGCGTGGACCTATGCAGAATGAGTATCAACCAATGGATAATGGAGTTTAATTGTTAAACAGTAGCAATTTTATCTCATGCAAGAGCCTGGCTAGTACTCCAAGGAACCGCGCCACGCGAGCGTTCGCAACTGCCACGTTCGGGTTGCGCTTGGCTGTTTGCCTGTTCGAGAAGACAAACAATGATGTTACTCCTACTTCTACAGTATCGAATCCACTGCTGCATGCCCGTCCACCTCGTGCGGGAGGGATAGCGTGTAGCGAAAGCTTCTACTTACTGCTCCTACCTTAGCGTCTATGACAGGTGGGCCCAACAGGTGGTTGGCCCTCCTGTCATGCAGCCAAAGGCAGGTTGAGTTAAGGCACCGGAGCTCAGTCCGCGAGGGAGAGGGCGTTGTAGTAATCAAATTTCTTAGTCTTGTACGAGTTGACGCGACACATCAAAGCACTGCACTCGATATACGTCTTTTTACACATTTCAAATGGGCTACTTTGTATGTAGGAGTAGACATATTCTGCTTCGTATGTAGTCACTTGTTGCAATCTCTAAAAAGACTTATATTTGGAAATGGAGGGAGTACAACGCATGCATGCATGCCGTGACTTTCCTTTTGATACTTACATGTGTTAATTTGATGCACCTTGCGAAATTTTGACTATAAATTTAACTAACCAAATTTTCATGCATGTCACAAAAAATTACGGGGCTGCTTGGATTGTGACTATGTCAGTCTTATGTTGCCACATTATTTTTCCCACACTTGCCACACTTGCCTAACCTGAGTTGCTCAAATTGTTAGACACACTTTGGCTTGCCTAAGGGAATCTTGCCACAATTTTTGTGTCTATGACATGTGGGGTTCACTGCTGATAAAAAAATTCATGTCTTAGGTGTGGCTAATAAAAAAGACTTATATTTAGGAACGGAGGGATAGAAAATATAAATAATAATGCATGTTGGGGTAACCCACGTTTCCGCTAATTTTAGCCGTGGGCTTATTCACAATTTTTACGAGGGGGTGGTTGTTCATTTAATGGAGGGATTTGTAGTACCAGACTTGAACGATACAAAGTGCGACCTGCCACACCGTAACACCACTTGGAACAAGCGGGTAGCTATCTCAAAAAACAATCAACAACTAAAAAAACCGCAACCTGGCATGTAGTAGTACACAATTTTAAACGATTGTTTTGATGGAGTGAAAAAGGAAAACTACCCCACTACGTATATATAGGCCGGAGCCTCCGCGCTTGCTTGCTAGGGTTGCTCTATTCACACACTCTCATCCTCTCCAGATCTAAACAAGAGAGGGGTAGTAACACTATCTTTCTCCCTTCAAAAGACACTGGCTTTCTATCCTCACTGCTGGTTACAGATCTGGACGTATCCCCCTCCGCCGGTGAAGGGGAGGAGGGGCAGCGTTTAGGCCGTCGTCGACAGCGAGGGAGGAGACCCACTATCGGCCGCACCGTTATCTCTGGCCGAGCGCAGGCGCGGGAGGTCCTCCGATCCCTTCGTCGTTGCCTATGGGCGGATCTGGCCTCCCGCCGCCCACCTATCCACATCCCGACGACCTTCAGGTATATCTTCGCTCGAAACCGCCTTAGCTCTACTTCCCCAGCTCGCTACGTCGCTGCATGTGCATCATTTTCTACCTCTCAGCCCCTCTCGATCGGATGGTCCAACGTCACATATTTTTTTCTTCTATTGTTAGAGGTAAATCTACTTCATGGAGTCGAATCTTGTACTCCCTCCGTCCGAAAATACTTGTCATTGAAATGGATGTATCTAGATGTATTTTAGTTCTAGACACATCCATTTTGATGACAAGTAATTCCGGACAAAGGGAGTACTTGGTTCAAACAAGAAATAAAGTGGGGGTGGGAGAATTTAGTATGTACATCGGACTTGGTACAAACAGGAAGGAAAGGGGGTGAAAGTAGTACAGACTGGTCATCCAACCGGTCTCTTGGTCGAAAAGGGAAATATAGGGGTAACATTGTACACAGTGGTATGCCCAGGACTAGATTTGCTATCCACACATAGGAGTAGGTGGCTAGAGTGAACAAAAATGGGACAAACCCAGATATGTTTCTTGCATGTTTGTTTCTCGGGGCAACAAACTATGAATCACCACTTTATGCCCATGTTTACATACATGGTGCTGGACTGCTGGTGCACCCACTGCCCCATGCCCTTACACCAAATATTTAGGCTCCGTTTGAAATAAAGGGGCGGAAAACATAGGTCTTGATGAAAATAGAGGAATAGGAAAGGAATGTAGGTATAAAACTATGGAACAGCGAATCGGAGGAAACTCTCAAGATAATGTGTTCTGATGGACTACGAAATGTACATATTTGTTTTTTTAGAGTAGCATGCTTGGCAGTATGAGATGCTATTTGTTTATTCAGCTGCACAGTGACTACTCTTGTCCTCACCTCACGTACCACACATAGGTTGATTTTTTTATTCCGGTAACACAACACAGCAACCTGTTTAACGCATGGCAGCGAGCGCCTACCTCGGGCTTCCGCCCAAAAAATGAGCAGCGCGTGGATGTTTCTAATCCTATGGAATCAGTACTACCAGACCAGCTTTCCTATGAAACACTATTCACCTTTCCCTTGTTCCGAACGGTTGGAAGGGAAAGAATACCGTAGGAATTGTGTTCCTACGAAAATCCTGCACCAAACCTGTGAACCGAACGCAGCCTTAGCTATTCTTAATCTAATGTCCCCGGTAAAAATGAAGCCATGCCACTGTTATAAGCCATGACAAGTTTAGCCAAATGCTTTTGCCTATAATTGTTTGAGACTCTGACTGTTTCCTCTGTGCCTTTTTGTGCAAACAGGGATATCCAATTCACCTGGTTACTGTTGTGACCATTTGGTGCACTGCACAAGACTCTTCTTAAAAGAAGTGACTTTTGTGTTGTTTAACTAGAATGTCAGAATGGAACAGTTGGTTCATTTTGGTGGAACTGCACAAAGGGAGATCTATGTTCCAATCCTCATCATCCATATTGGCGCCATAACCTTCCTTTAGGTAAGAATGATATTTAATGCATGTGTTCATCTCTATTTTCCGACTGCCATGAGAAAATAATGTTGTTTTTTACTAGTACACTTGTACTCCCTCACTGAAAAAAACAATTCTGAATTAGAAGGCCAATCATGTACTTGGTTTCACCAACTGGTGAGGAAAAAGAGAAACAGAGCATGAAGAGGAAGAAGAAGAAGAAGAAGAAGAAGAAACAGTGCCAAGGCGATCTTGTTGAAGCCAGAGGCCTCAGTCGAGGCCATTCAAGGGCTCCGGCAACAACTACCTTACATGTGAGACGATCCTCCAGGGAGCCCTTCCACTTCTGATGTCTCACTAAATTAATTAGGAGTACTTAAGTACCACTAATTTATTACTGCCTAATTTTTCCTGTTGGAGTTAAACAAATCTTTAGTAGGACCCTATGCTGAATCATGTACGTGTGAATGTTTGTCTATGGAGGTGAATCATGTGGTGGAGCAGGGAGGGAATATTATTAGTGTCATGACATAATAGTGCTATTGTTTTGCATGTCAATTTATTGCCATTTGTTCAATGAGGCAATGTTTTGTGTATTGTCCATCATGAATTTGATGCTACTGTTTGAGTAATATGCTAATGTCTTCCTGTCCTTTCTCACTAAGCTAATGAAGGTTTCACCTTGTTCCTACTTGTGCAAACAGGGATCATGTTGTGCCAATCATACATTTTATTGGAACTACACAAGACAATACAATGAACTGTATCCCGGCCAGTGCTTTAACTCTGCTGGAAGTTCTTGATAATCTTTCGATATAATCTCAGCACTCATAAACAAGAGCGATTTCAACCATACATTTGAAGTGCACAAAAATATATACTATTGTGTGATTCCAGTGAGTGCTTTATCATCTCTTATGGGACTACATGAATAAGCTTTTTTTCTCAGGTTGGTACGGGCCTAAGGCCTTCATCCATATTAGTTTGCTGTCATCTCTATTTGTATTGTGCTACTGTCATGAGAAAGTCCTTTATCTTTGCACGTTAAAGTTTTGCAACCTATGATAAATGGCAATGCTTTGAGTGTTGAGTTGAGCTAATTGGCACTGATTAAATAAACTAATACCTCTCTTTAAGCAAGACTACTATGTTGCTAACTTTACCCATTAAGATAATGAGGGTGCTTCTATTTGTTAGTGTATGTTTCATCAACTAGTCCCACTATTACAGTAATCTCACTCTCTCAATATATGTGCCAACAGGGATGCTCGATTTTGGTGGAACTGCACAAAAACTTTGGGTGCTTCATTTCCTCGACAGCTTCCGTCCTTTCTTGTCAGTCGCTAATCTCCGCTTGCTTTCTTGCTTTGCTGTCAGTCGCTTGGCTTATCTCGGCTTCCAGTCAAAGGAAATAGTAATTGATATGCTACCTCACATAGGTTGGTACTGGTCTTTATCCTGATTATTGTGCCTGTCATATGTATTGGTAATTTGGTATTGTGCTACTGTTTGCCGATTTCATAAAGGAGTAATTTGGAGCCTAAACTCGCAGGCAAACTCGGGTGATTTCAGTAGAACTGCACAAAATGATCAGATGGACAGGTACTTATGATGCTGCTATGTACTCCAAAGTTCACTCAGACAAGCATCGATGTTGACAAGAAGTGCCTATATTCATTCGAGTATCAACCGGCGTCAACCAATTGTCAAACTCCAAGTATTAGGAGAGTGAACGCCAAAAATATTGCTTGGTGCATAGCCCAGAAAAACGCAGTCCGGTCTTTGGTCCCAACTTGTGCCTTTTGGTTATCGGCACATATGGTAGCGAACTATATGGCATGGAGTCTAAAGATTCCAGGCAAGTTGGTTGACGTGTATATTCATCTGGCACTTAATCAGTCTGCACGCCAAGGATGCTCCATTTCAGTTGAACTGCACACAAAATTTGGGTGGTTCATTTTCTCAACCGCCTCCTTTCTCGTCTGCAATGTAGAATTTTGGCGAGATACAGGACCAAGATGAGCCAGTAAACTAGTTGGATGAAAGTAGTGGCCAAGTTGCTCAAACCTCCCTCGACACGAGGCCACTATTTGAGGATAAACCTACAAGCAATGTTTAGATTGTCTGTGCTGCCTCTTATGTACTCGAAAGTTTACTCGTACAAGAACTAATTTTAGCAAGAAGTACCTTCGATTGAACACCATTTACCAGTCTGTACCCTAGGTAATTAAAGTTCGTCCATGGATCATATTGGCTGTGATCTCAATCATTTGGATGCATAAACATACTGAACATGTGTATATCTGAATCTTTTTGTGAATTATGTATGAATATTGTCATGTGATCTATCAATCATTTGGATGCATAAATATGCTGAGCTTTTGTATATATGAATCTTTTGAGTTGTTGATAGTGAATGTTGGCTATGAATATGAACATGTCCTGTGAACCTAAGTTTGATATGAATGATTACCTTTTCTGTTGTATTTGTGTGTGAACTTGTTAGTATGCCTACTGTGGGGTATAAAACGCAGGTCTCTTATAAAAGTAATGTTGTGTCCAATTTATGTTTTCCCTTCTAACCACATTATATATATTTATATTATTACTATTATCGTATATTTTATAGAGACTTATATATACATTAGAAAAACATCCCACGTGTTATTAACTTATAAAAGTAAATGTTTAACGAAAGTTGGCAAGGAAATCCTGGTTGTTTTTGACTCACAAGCAAGGAAAATCCTGGTGATTGCGTACAAAAGCTTGCGAAGATTTTAAGGACCAATTTAATAATAACGCGCTCATTTTTTTTTGAGCAATAACTCGCTAATTTCTTAATTATATATATATATATAATGTGCCTCTCCGGTTTATTCTTTGATATTAATTGCTCATTCTAACATAACATTATATATATAACGAGCCCACCTAATACGTGTATTTCAAGGAAGTGCAAATGGGCTGGGATTTCTTAGAAAATATAAATGGGCATGATTGATGCGAAATTATTTGTTCACCCAGCCCAGCAAATGGACTGTACATTCTAGAAAACATGGGTTAAATATATGCCACATTTTTGCAGGCTGACATGTGGGCCAATAGGTCGAAGCCTACGCAGGGCATTGTCAACTTGATCAACAAATGATTGTGTCATCCACAGCCATTGGATTTATATCCAACGGCCGGCATGCACATTCAATCTCTCGTCTTCTTCCTCCAGCATCGTCGGGACCGCCTGGTCCGGCCTCCGGCGGCTGGCGGCTCTTCTTAGCACGCATCACTGCGAAGCGCTACCCCACCGTCGGCCAGGCTATCCCTCCACCCCTTGACACCTCCTGTTATTCTCCACAGACTACAGCCCCACGCTGCAACAAAACCAGTTATAACCATTCTCCTCCTCTCAATCTGCGACTCCACCGCCGCGTTTTCCCATCTCCGAGTCGTTCCCATCCGGGGCCTCACCGTCGTCCACCACCTCACTGCGTTCGGTGCGGCGTGGTCAACAAACGAGAGTCATCGGAAGAGGACTGTACGTGGAGAGTCTCATGGCTGGGACCCACGAGGTCCATGGTCGCACGCAAGGAAAGTTCCTCCTTATTAAGCTGAAAAAAATTGTTTCCTCCACCTGATAGCTGGGACCCACCGGCTGTATCTTCGCACGGAAGGAAGTGCCTCCTTGTTTTGCGAAAAAATTATTCATCCCATTGACAGCTGGGACCCGTCAGATTTAGTGACTGACTTGTGGGCCTACTAAGCGGACGTGTACGCACGGCTTTGTCAACTTAATCAACAAATGATTCTAGCAGCTGGACTGTTGGATGTTAATCCAACAGCCGTGCTACTTCTTCAACCTCTGTTCTTGCTCCTGTCTCCCATGGGCGGAACCGCGGCTGTGCTGCCGCGCACCCGAACCAATGAAGTTTCCCACTCCTCTCCATCTGCGACTCCACTGCCCCGTCTACCCCATCTCCGGGTCGTTCCAGTCTGGGTGCGCTCGGCACGGTGTGGTCAACGTGGTCAACAACCGAGAGTCATCGGAAGATGACTGTACGTGAGAGGTTGACAGTGGGAACGCACCACGCCCATGGACACATGCATGCAATGGAACGCGGCGAGGTCAACGTGGTCAAGGAACGACTTCCATCGGAAGTATACTGTATGTGGAGAGTCTCAGCTGTGTCCACGGCCGCAGCAAGTAAGTGCCTCCCTATTACGCGGAAAATAATGATTCCTCCAACTGACAGCAGGGACCCACTAGACGGGCCACCGTATTTTATGAAAAAACGTTTGCCCCCTGACCGCTGGGACCCACCTAACGGGCCAGCATATTTCGCGAAAAAACGTTCCCCCGCTGTCAGCTCAGACCCACCGGAAGTGCCTCCTTATTACGCACAAAAAATGAATACTCCCCCGGCTAGCTGGGACCCACCTTGGTGGGAGGCTGACTTGTGGGCCTACTAAGTTGACGGGGACGAAGGGCTTTGTCAACTTAGTCAATATGAACGATTCTAGCTCCAGTGACCGTACCATGTCCATCCAATGGCTATAGTGCTTCTTCAACCTCTGGTCTTCTTGCTCCAGCCGCCCAAAGAAGCGCCGGTCGTGCCGCATACTCCTGCCTCCCGTGGCCGGCTGTGCTGCCGCGGAGGCCTCACTGCCCCCTACTATTCCCACCGCTGGCCAGGCCCTGCGGCGATGGCAGCCTCACACCGCAGCCGAACCAGTGAACCCTTGTACTCCTCTCCGCACGGGCTTCCACTGCCACGTCTTCCTCGGCTCTGCGTTGTCCCCTTCCTAGGCCTCGCCGTCGTCCACCGTTGTGGTGCTCTCCGTGCGGCGTGGTCAACGTGGTCAAGGAACGACTTCCATCGGAAGAGTACTGTACATGGAGAGGCTGACAGCTGGGTCCACGGCCACAGCCCAGTTTTTTGTGATTTGCCAAGTAAGTCACTTTGTCAGGCCTGTTGGGCTGCAAATCTTTCAAGACGAGGAGAGCTTTCATTCGGCTGGCCGAGAAAATGGCCCATCAGTAATGAGAAATGGGTTGTACATTTTTAAAACACATCAAACCGACAATTAGTTTCAAATGTCTTTTTTTTCATTTCGAGATTTTAAATTACATTAATTTTTATGCGTGGAGAATTTTTTGGATTTTATATTGATATACATTTATTTTTTAAATCAGTTTGAATGTGAGTCGAAATTTCAGGATTAAAAACAGTTCTGACTGCACCGAAATATGTAAAATTTCGTATAATTTTTTAACTGTGGCCACAATATGGGCTGTAATGCTAACAAAAAGAATATGGGCTCCAAAAAAACCTTAATAATTAGCTAATGGGTTGTAAATTATTAGAAATAATGGCAGATGGGTTGTATGCTGTTTTCCACAGATTTGAGGCTTTCCTATAAAAAAGGTTGACGCACAAGCAGTGAATGTTGGATGGCCATCCAACGGCCGTTGTGCTTCTTCAATCTCTGCTCTTCCTGCTCCAGCCGCTCAAACACGACCGGCTCTGCTGTCGTGCGGCCTCACCACCCCACCGTACTCCCATCGCTAGCCTAGCCATCCCTCTACTCACCCACACCTGTTGTTATTCTCCGGCGAGGGCAGACGAACCAGTAAACCCTTGTATAGTCGTACTCCCCTCCATGTGGGAAACAACTGCCAAGTCTTCCCTGCCTCTGTGTCGTTCCCTTCCTAGGCCTCGCCGTCGTCCACCGCCCTGGTGCTCTCGGCGCGGCCTGGTCAACGACCGACATGCATCTGAAGTGGATTGTACATGGAAAGGCCGACAGCTGGGTCCACGGCCGCATGCAAGGAAAAGCCTCCTTATTACGCACAAAATAATGATTCATCCACCTGACATCAGGGACCCACCGAAAGGCCTCTGTATTTCACAAAAAAAACGTTACCGTCGCTGACAGCTCAGACCCACCAGCTATATCTTCGCACGCAAGGAAGTGCCTCCTTATTACGCACAAAAAATGAATACTCCCCCTGTTAGCTGGGACCCAGTATAGTGGCAGGATGACTTGTGGGCCTACTAAGTTTACGGGGATGGAGGGCTTTGTCAACTTAGTCAATATGCACGATTCTAGCTCAAGTGACCGTACGATGTCCATCCAACGGCCATAGTGCTTCTTCAACCTCTGGTCTTCTTGCTCGAGCCGCCCAAACCAGTGCCGGTCCTGCCTCGTGCTCCTACCTCCCGTGGCCGGCTGCGATGCGGCGGAGGCCTCACCGCCCCCTACTACTCCAACCGCTGGCCAGGCCATCCCTCTACTCACCCACACCCCTGTTATTCTGCGGCGACGACAGCCTCACACCGCAGCGAACCAGTGAACCCTCGTACTCCTCTACGCATGGGCATCCACTGCCGCGTCTTTCCCGGCTCCGCGTCGTCCCCTTCCTAGGCCTCACCGTCGTCCACCGCCCTGGTGCTCACGGCTTGGCGTGGTCAACGTGGTCAAGGAATGACTTCCATTGGACGCGGACTGTACTTGGAGAGGCTGACAGCTGGGTCCACGGCCACAGCAAGGATGCCTCCTTATTACGTGCAAAATAATTATTCGTCCACCTGACAGAGGGGACCCACCGGACAGGCCACCGTATTTCGCGAAAAAAATGTTTGCCCCTGACTGCTAGGACCCACCAGCTACATCTTCACATGCAAGGAAGTGCGTCCGGGAAAAAAAACGATTCGCCCCCTGACTACTGGGACCCACTAGCTACATCTTCGCAGGCAAGGAAGTGCCTGACAGTCGGGACCCACCTGGTCGAAGCATACGTAGCGTTGTCATTCTGGTCGCGAACGTGTACGTACATATATACTGGTGGATGTAGAGGCGCGCACGTGTCGTAGTAGAGGCGCGTACGTGTCGTAGTAGAGGCGCGTACGTGTCGTAGTAGAGGTGCGCACGTAGCATGTACACGTACGTACAGCGGCCAGGGTGCAAGAAAGAAAATACGACCACGTATGTGTACATATGGGCGGGGTCTCGAACGCCTATTCGCGCATATGTACAGCCAGGGCTCGTGTACATGGCTGGGTCGGAACGGAGAAACAGCGTCATCGTCGTGTTCATGGGGAGGCAACAGGATGCGTCGTGTTCATGGGGAGGCAATGGAATGCGTCGTGTTCATCGGGAGGCAACGGAACACGTGGGAGCCAACCGGCTGGGTCAGAACGAAATGCATGGTCGTGTTCATCGGGAGGGCTTGGACGGAACAGGCGATGGAAACGAGGTCTGGCGTACCGCACAATGGAGGAAACGGACCTCCTACGTTCGGAACGGGGTCCTGTTTATTGGGAGGGGTGTGGCGTACCGCAAAACGGAGGAAACGGCCCTCCTACGGTCGAAACGGGGGTCCTGTTGATCGGGAGGGGTGTGGCGTACCGCAAAACAAACGAAATGGACCTCCTACGGTCGAAACAGGGGTCCTGTTGATCGGGAGGGGTGTGGCGTACCACAAAACGGACGAAACGGACCCCCTACAGTCGAAACGGGTGTCCTGTTCATCGGGAGGGGTGTGTCGTACCACAAAACGGGACTCCACGGGATACTTTTCATCTCCACCATCGACCTCCTCCAGCCTCCACGGGCTCCTGTTCATCCAACCTCCACCGCACGCTACTCCACCGGCTACTGTTCAACCACCCCTCCACGAGCACCCATCCACCATCTACTGTTCATCCAGCCCTCCACACCACGGGGTCCTGTTCAACCACCCCTCCACGGGCACCCCTCCACCGTCTACTGTTCATCCAGCCCTCCACCACACCACGGGGTCCTGTTCATCCAGAGGCAACGCCACCGCTCACTGTTCATCCCAGAGGCAGCATCGATCGGCTTCAGTTAGGAGCAGTAGCGAAGGAATCGCTCAATCGGGTTCAGTTAACAGCAATCGATCGATCACTCGGGTTCAGTAACGCATAGCCTGCAGTGCAATCGCTCGGGTTCAGTTAGATCCCAACGCCTCGCTCGGGTTCAGTTAGAGGCAACACCTCGCACACACGCGCGTACGTGTATGAGAGAAACGCGCATGGCTTGGCCCCCGACCTCCCACCGTAACCGGGAACTCCCCGAAATTTTCCTCGCCCTCGCTTCTACCACGGTTTTTTCCATCATGGACGGCCCAAAGAATGTCATGCAGCTGCGTTTCCGGCCCGGCCAGGACGAAAAGCCCATTTTCTGTCATGATTTTTGTCATAGAAGTAGGAGCCCACCACATCTATGATGATACCGGGTTTTGTCACAATTATCGTCATAGAAGTGTCATATGTATGACAGGAAAAAAATTCGTTCGGCCCAAAATGTCATGGATGTGTCTTTTTTTGTAGTGTTTGTCGGATCTTGGGTTCCGGCAAAACCCTCAAGGTTTGAACACTGGGGTGCACACGAAGATCTCCCCCCACCGAACCACGCCCTTCACCTCGCTACGATCTCTAAGGCTAGCTCGGCGAACTCGCAACACAAGAGACACAAGATTTATACTGGTTCGGGCCACCGTCGTGGTGTAATACCCTACTCTAGTGTGTGGTGGTGGATTGCCTCTTGGGCTGAGGATGAACAGTACAAGGGGAAGAACAACCTCCTGAGGTGAGGTGTTCTTGTGGTTGGCTAACTTGTGTGGGTGAGAATGATCTGAATCAGTTGCCTCCTACGGTGGTGGCTAGCCCTATTTATAGAGGCCTTGGTCCTCTCCCCAAATATTGAGCGGTCCTGACAAAAGCAGTCTTTGCATGCAAAAGGCTCTGGTGGTGACGCTGCCTTGGGATCCATGGTGACCTCCGTCTTGTCATCATGCTGGTCTTGGTCTCATTGCACTGATATGGAAACCTTTGCTTGACGCCTCGGTACTCCTCGCCTGCGCTTGCCCCCTTCGCACCAAAGGGAAAACAAGGACACCATGCGCGCTGGCGCCCGCCTGGTCTCGATTGTCATGGCTCACGTCACTGGAACCTCGCGAGGTTTGCCTTGCCTTGATCTCTCCGCTCCTCGCGAGCTAGCCTGGTGAGGCCGCTCCCGAGGAGGTCTTGTGTCGTCCCCCTCGCGAAGCTTGGCCCCTCGCGAGGGTCTTGAAAGATTGTTGGTGAAGATTGGCCGTACGGGCCCGCTCGCAAAGCCACGCCATGGGCCGCAGGCAGGCAAGTCTGGGGACCCCCGTTCCCAGAATGCCAACAGTAGCCCCCGGGCCCAAGGCGCGCTCGGGCTTGGCTTCGAGGCGAAGCCAAAGGGCAAGTGCGGAGCGCCACGGGGCCCAATAGCCTACGGCCTTGGTCGACGCGTGGCGGTTGATTGGATGTGGGCGTCTCTGCTTCTCCATGCTGCCTCGGCAACTGCCCGACTTGACGAGTCACTACTGCATGCAAGGAAAAACCATCATTACCTGTGATCATGGGGGTCGCTGGTTGGCCTTCTCCTGCTATAAATGGGGAGGGGGCAGATCCCCCATTGCCCATCTCTTCCCATTCTGCTCGCTTCTCCCCCCCCCCCTTGCTCCATTGCCGCCAGCGATGCTAATGGCGCCGTCGAGGAGGTTCTCTACCGCGGAGAAGGGGAAGGCCCCTCGCGAGGGGCCCGACTCTCTAGCGCCCAAGCATGGACGCAGCCGTCCCCGCAAGCACACCGCGACCCCCGTTGTGGCCCCCCGTTCCCGCGGTGGCGCTGCTGCGCGTGGCAGGGGTCGCCCCGGTCGTGGCAGCCCTGTGGATGAAGGGAGACGTACCGTGGTTGCGCGGCCGCCCCGGCCGCGCTTCCACTCGGCGGAGGTGCTGCCGGAGTTCGTCGACTGGTCGGAGAACCTGGCCGGCAACTGGCTTCAGCTCCCGCGCTTCTTCGCTGACGAGCTTCCAACCTCTGGTCCAGGCGGGCTCTGGCTGCAGGCGGACGGTTGCTGCAGCAGGGCTTCTTGGGTCGCGGTCGAGGTCTCCGCCGCAGGCAACATAGCTCTGACCCGTTGTTGGCAGACATTCGCCCGCGCGTGCGGCCTGGGCAGGCGGTGCATGCTACCTCTTGAGCACTGTGTTGGTTTTCCCTTGAAGAGGAAAGGGTGATCCAGCAAAGTAGCGTAAGTATTTCCCTCAGTTTTTGAGAACCAAGGTATCAATCCAGTAGGAGGCTACGCGCAAGGTATCAAAGTAGCATAAGTCTCCTGGATCATATTTGCTCTGAAAATCACGTTCCCGAAGGTTTCATTCCATTTGGACTCCGTTTGATATTCCTTTTCTGCGAAACTCTAAAATAGGCAAAAAAAAAGCAATTCTGGCCTGGGCCTCCGGTTAATAGGTTAGTCCCAAAAGTAATATAAAAGTGAATAATAAAGCCCAATAATGTACAAAACAGTAGATAATATAGCATGGAGCAATCAAAAATTATAGATAAGTTGGAGACGTATCAAGCATCCCCAAGCTTAATTCCTGCTCGTCCTCGAGTAGGTAAATGATAAAAATAGAATTTTTGATGCGGAGTGCTACTTGGCATAATTTCAATGTAATTCTTCTTAATTGTGGTATGAATATTTAGATCCGAAAGATTCAAGACAAAAGTTTAATATTGACATAAAAATAATAATACTTCAAGCATACTAACAAAGCAATTATGTCTTCTCAAAATAACATGGCCAAAGAAAGTTATCCCTACAAAATCATATAGTCTGGCTATGCTCTATCTTCACCACACAAAGTATTTAAATCATGCACAACCCCGATGACAAGCCAAGCAATTGTTTCATACTTTTGACATTCTCAAACTTTTTCAATCTTCACGCAATACATGAGCATGAGCCATGGACATAGCACTATATGTGGAATAGAATGGTGGTTGTGGAGAAGACAAAAAGGGAGAAGGTAGTCTCACATCAACTAGGCGTATCAACGGGCTATGGAGATGCCCATCAATAGATATCAATGTGAGTGAGTAGGGATTGCCATGCAACGGATGCACTAGAGCTATAAGTATATGAAAGCTCAACAAAACAAACTAAGTGGGTGTGCATCCAACTCGCTTGCTCACGAAGACCTAGGGAATTTTGAGGAAGCCCATCATTGGAATATACAAGCCTAGTTCTATAATGAAAAATTCCCACTAGTATATGAAAGTGACAAAATGAGAGACTCTCTATCATGAAGATCATGGTGCTATTTTGAAGCACAAGTGTGGTAAAAGGATAGTAACATTGTCCCTTCTCTCTTTTTCTCTTATTTTTTTATTTGGGACTTCTTTTCTTTTTTAAGGCCTCTTTTCTTTTTATTTTTTATTTTTCGTCCGGAGTCTCATCCCGACTTGTGGGGGAATCCTAGTCTCCATCATCCTTTCCTCACTTGGGACAATGCTCTAAAAATGATGATCATCACACTTTTATTTTCTTACAACTTAACAATTACAACTCAATACTTAAAACAAAATATGACTCTATATGAATGCCTCCGGCGGTGTACCGGGATATGCAATGAATCAAGAGTGACATGTATGAAGGAATTATGAATGATGGCTTTGCCACAAATATGATGTCAACTACATGATCATGCAAAGCAATATGACAATGATGGAGCGTGTCATATTAAACGGAACGGTGGAAAGTTGCATGGAAATATATCTCGGAATGGCTATGGAAATGCCATGATAGGTAGGTATCGTGGCTGTTTTGAGGAAGGTTTATGGTGGGTGTATGATACCGGCTAAAAGTGCACGGTATTAGAGAGGCTAGCAATGGTGGAAGGAAGAAGAGTGCGTATAATCCATGGACTCAACATTAGTCATAAAGAACTCATATACTTATTGCAAAAATCTACAAGTTATGAAAGCAAAGTATTACGCGCATGCTCCTAGGGGGATAGATTGGTAGGAAAAGACAATTGCTCATCCCCGTCCGCCACTCATAAGGAAGACAATCAATAAATAAATTATGCTCCGACTTTATCACATAACGGTTCACCATACGTGCATGCTACGGGAATCACAAACTTTAATACAAGCATCTCTCAAATTCACAACTACTCAACTATCATGACTCTAATATCACCATCTTTATATCTCAAAACAATTATCAAGCATCAAACTTCTCATAGTATTCAACACACTCATAAGAATTTTTTACTAATCTTGAATACCTAGCATATTACAATTGTTTAAGCAAATTACCATGCTATTTAAGATTCTCAAAATAATCTAAGTGAAGCATGAGAGATCAATAGTTTCTATAAAACAAATCCACCACCGTGCGCTAAAAGATATAAGTGAAGCACTAGAGCAAAACTATATAACTCAAAAGATATAAGCGAAGCACATAGAGTATTCTAACAAATTCCAAATCATGTATGGCTCTCTCAAAAGGTGTGTACAGCAAGGATGATTGTGGTAAACTAAAAAGCAAAGACTCAAATCATACAAGACGCTCCAAGCAAAACACATATCATGTGGTGAATAAAAATATAGCTCCAAGTAAAGTTACCGATGGAAGTAGACGAAAGAGGGGATGCCTTCCGGGGCATCCCCAAGCTTTGGATTTTTGGTGTCCTTAAATTATCTTTGGGGTTCCATGGGCATCCCCAAGCTTAGGCTCTTGCCACTCCATGTTCCATAATCCATCTAATCTTTCACCCAAAACTTGAAAACTTCACAACACAAAACTCAACAGAAAATCTCGTGAGCTCCGTTAGCGAAAGAAAAAAAAAGACCACTTCAAGGTACTGTAATGAGCTCATTCTTTATTTATATTGGTGTCAAACCTACTGTATTACAACTTCTCTATGGTTTATAAACTATTTTACTAGCCACAGGTTCATCAAAATAAGCAAACAACACACGAAAAACAGAATCTGTCAAAAACATAACAGTCTGTAGTAATCTGTAACTAACGCAAACTTCTGGAACTCCAAAAAATCAGCCAAAATAGGACGACCTAGACAATTTGTATATTGATCAGCATCAATTGGAATCAGTATTTTATCACGTTCTGGAGATTTTTGACAATTGTTTTCGTGAACAGAAGGTTTCTGGAAATTTCTGCAAGATCAAATAACTATCATCCAAGAAGATCCTATACGTTTAACTTGGCACAAAAACTAATTAAAACATAAAAACACATCTAACCAGAGGCTAGAAAAAGTATATATTCTTAAACAGAAGCAAAAAGCAAAAAACTAAAAATAAAATTGGGTTGCCTCCCAACAAGCGGTATCGTTTAACGCCCTTAGCTAGGCATAAAAGCAAGGATAGATCTAGGTATTGCCATCTTTGGTAGGCAATCCATAAGTGGCTCTCATAATAGATACATATGGTAATTTTGTTTTCTTCCTAGGGAAGTGTTACATGCCTTTCTTTAATGGAAATTGGAATCTAATATTCCCTTCCTTCATATCAATAATTGCACCAATCGTTCTAAGAAAAGGTCTACCAAGAATAATAGGACATGAAGGATTGCAATTTATATCAAGAACGATAAAATCTATGGGCACATAGTTCCTATTTGGAACACTAAGAACATCATTAATTCTTCCCATAGGTTTCTTAATAGTGGAATCCGCAAGATGCAAGTTTAGAGAGCAATCATCAAAATCACGGAAATCTAGCAAATCGCACAAAGTTTTGGGAATAGTGGAAACACTAGCACCCCAATCACATAAAGCATAGAACTCATGATCCTTAATCTTAATTCTAATAGTATGTTCCCACTCATCATAAAGTTTTCTAGGGATAGAAACTTCGAACTCATGTTTTTCTTCATAAGATTGCATCAAGCCATCAATGATATGTTTGGTAAAAGCTTTATTTTGACTATAAGCATGAGGAGAATTTAGCATGAATTGCAACAAGGAAATAAAATCTATAAAAGAGCAATTATCATAATTAAATTCCTTGAAATCCAAAATAGTGGGTTTATTAATATCTAGGGTTTTGTTCTCTTCAATCCCACTTTTATCAATTTTAGCATCAAGATCTAAAAACTCCGAATTTTTGGAACGCCTTCTAGGTAAAGGTGGATCATATTCAGTCCCATCATTATCAAGATTCATATTGCAAAACAAAGATTTAATAGGGGACACATCAATAACTTTTAGATCTTCATCTTTATTTTCATAGAAATTTGAAGAACACGCTTTAATAAAGGCATCTTTCATAGCACGCATCCAAGCGGTTCTTTCTTTGCACTCATCAATGGAAATTCTCATGGCTTTGAGAGACTCATTGATATCATTCTTAGGAGGAATAGATCTAAGCTTGAAAGAATCAACATCAAGAGAAATTCTATCAACGTTCGCAGCCAATTCATCAACTTTAAGCAATTTCTCTTCAAGCAAAGCATTAAAATTCTTTTGCGAATTCATAAATTCCTTAACACTAGTCTCAAATTCAGATGGCATCTTATTAAAATTTCCATAAGAGTTGTTGTAGGAATTACCATAATTATTAGAGGAATTGCTAGGATAAGGCCTAGGATTAAAGTTTCCTCTATATGCATTGTTACAAAAATCATTCCTACCAACAAAATTCACATCCAAAGATTCAATATTATTCTCAATCAAAGTAGACAAAGGCATATCATTGGGATCAGAAGAAACACTCTTAGTAGAAAATAATTTCATAAGTTCATCCATCTTTCCACTCAAAACATTAATTTCTTCTATCGCTTGCACTTTTTTATTAGTAGATCTTTCAGTGTGCCATTGAGAATAATTAACCACAATATTATCTAGGAGTTTAGTAGCTTCTCCTAAAGTGATTTCCATAAAAGTGACTCCCGCGGCCGAATCTAAAAGATTTCTAGAAGCGAAATTCAATCCGGCATAAAATTTTTGTATAATCATCCACATCTTTCTTCTTTTGCATATCACACAAATCAACGAAGCTATTTAGATGAGTAGCGGCATCTTCACTAGGAAGGCCGGCGAATTGATCTTTCATGACAAGATTCAACAAAGCAGCGTTGATTTCACAAGATTCAGTATTGGTAAGAGGAGCAATCAGAGTGCTAAGGAAATCATTATTGTTGGTATTGGTAAAGTCACATAATTTGGTATTATCTTGAGCCATCGTGACAAACAAGCAATCCAACACACGAGCAAACAAAGAGCAAGCGAAAAAAAGAGGCAAACGGAAAAGAGAGGGCGAATAAAACGGCAAGGGTGAAGTGGGGGAGAGGAAAACGAGAGGCAAATGGCAAATAATGTAATGCGGGAGATAAGGGATTGTGATGGGTACTTGGTATGTTGACTTTTGCGTAGACCTCCCCGACAACGGCGCCAGAAATCCTTCTTGCTACCTCTTGAGCACTGCGTTGGTTTTCCCTTGAAGAGGAAAGGGTGATGCAGCAAAGTAGCATAAGTATTTCCCTCAGTTTTTGAGAACCAAGGTATCAATCCAGTAGGAGGCTACGCGTGAGTCCCTCGCACCTACACAAAACAAATAAATCCTCCCAACCAACACGATAAGGGGTTGTCAATCCCTACACGGCCATTTACGAGAGTGAGATCTGATAGATATGATAGGATAATATTTTTGGTATTTTTGTGATAAAGATGCAAAGTAAAATAAAAGCAAAGTAAAAAAGTAAAGGAAATAACTAAGTATTGGAAGATTAATATGATGAAGATAGACCCGGGGGCCATAGGTTTCACTAGTGGCTTCTCTCAAGAGCATAAGTATTCTATGGTGGGTGAACAAATTACTTTTGAGCAATTGACAGAATTGAGCATAGTTATGAGAATATCTAGGTATGATCATGTATATAGGCATCACGTCCGAGACAAGTAGACCGACTCCTGCCTGCATCTACCACTATTACTCCACTCATCGACCGCTATCCAACATGCATCTAGAGTATTAAGTTCATAAAAATGGAGTAACGCCTTAAGCAAGATGACATGATGTAGAGGGATAAATTCATGCAATATGATAACATCCCCATCGTGTTATCCTCGATGGCAACAATACAATACGTGCCTTGCTGCCCCTACTGTCACTGGGAAAGGACACCGCAAGATTGAACCCAAAGCTAAGCACTTCTCCCATTGCAAGAAAGATCAATCTAGTAGGCCAAACCAAACTGATAATTTGAAGAGACTTGCAAAGATAACCAATCATACATAAAAGAATTCAGAGAAGATTCAAATATTGTTCATAGATTATCTTGATCATAAACCCACAATTCATCGGTCTCAACAAACACACCGCAAAAGAAGAATACATCAAATAGATCTCCACGAGAGAGGGGGAGAACATTGTATTGAGATCCAAAAAGAGAGAAGAAGTCATCTAGCTAATAACTATGGACCCGAAGGTCTGAAGTAAACTACTCACACTTCATCGGAGAGGCTATGGTGTTGATGTAGAAGCCCTCCGTGGTCGATTCCCCTTCCGGCGGAGCTCCGGAACAGGCTCGAAGATGGGATCTCGTGGGTACAGAAGGTTGCGGCGGTGGAATTAGGTTTTTGGCTCCGTATCTGATCGTTTGGGGGTACGTAGGTATATATAGGAGGAAGGAGTATGTCGGTGGAGCAACAGGTGGCCCACGAGGCTGGAGGGCGCGCCCTGGGGGGGTAGGTGCGCCCCCCTACCTCGTGGCCTCCTCCTTTATTTCTTGATGTAGGGTCCAAGTCTCCTGGATCATATTTGCTCTGAAAATCACGTTCCCGAAGGTTTAATTCCATTTGGACTCCGTTTGATATTCCTTTTCCGCGAAACTCTAAAATTAGGCAAAAAAACAGCAATTCTGGGCTGGGCCTTCGGTTAATAGGTTAGTCCCAAAAGTAATATAAAAGTGAATAATAAAGCCCAATGATGTCCAAAACAGTAGATAATATAGCATGGAGCAAAAAAAAATTATAGATACGTTGGAGACGTATTAGTGCACCCTCCATTTCAAGTATGACGGTGATGCGACCCTCTACGTGAGGGTGTTTGGGGAAGATGGTCGCCGCGCCGGGTGCTGCCCCGAGGTGAATGACGGCAAAGAGGTGCTCAGCCTTGGCGACGGTCGTGACGAGGATGAGGGCGAAACCACCCTTGATGCCGACCGTGTCTCGTCCAGCTACGGCGGCTCTTCCCCCGGTGACACCTCCAGCAGTGGTGGCTACGACCAGCCACCACGCCGCCGCGCCCGCTTCGAAGGCGGCGACGGGTCGTCTCATTGATGCGCCTCTGTGAAGTGCGAGGAGGGGTCTGGCTGAGCTCAGTACATTGCCAAGAGCCCGCCCCCGTGGACCGATGTAGGGGCAGACGCTTCTTTTATTGTGTTCTCCCTCTCCTTCCTGTATCAAGAAAGAAACTAGTATGGGCCCTGGAGGGGCGTGTATCGAACTATGATTTCTCAATCACTATGCTAGGTTTATCATTTCTGTGCTGTGTCGTTACTTTGTGTAGAGATTAGCCTCCTCTTCACGAGGCACTTGCTTCCTGGTGCCTGTCAAGGCCTTCCTTGACTTGGTGGGCGCTTAGGAACTGCAAAAAATTCGTTAGGAGGCTCGCTAGGAGGCTTATCGTTCACCCGAGCCTTGACCCATCGCTTCATATCGCGGTACCCGAGGGGCACGGATTAGGAGAGGTGTGCCAGCTTGTGGGCTCGAACGAGGGTGCCTCGCGAAAAAGCAGACGAAAGGCAGAGAAAGGAAAAACGCTCACGAGGGCGCCTGCCTAGGCCCCTCGCGAGGTATGCGAGAGAGAGAGAGAGAGCACGCTAAACTAGAGCCGGAAACAGCGGTAAAAAGCGACAGCACCAAATCAGCAAAGAACTCCAGAAGCAACTTCAATTAAAGGAAGGCGAGCCAACTATGGAAAGCAAATGAAAAGTCGCGTCCGACACCTAGTCTAGTCTTCAAGTCTTCTCACCAGCGCGGAGCTAAGTGCTGCCACTTGGACTTGGAAGGAGCCCCCAAGGCCCGAGGGCGGCACTCCTGAGACTCCGGGGCGTGTACAGCCCCACTCATTATTACGTGAGAGTGTCACGAGCGGAGACCTTCACAGGCACTGGGCCTTCTTCACAGGCGCTGGGCCTTTCTTCATGGGTAGAACTTCCTAAGGTGCTGGATGTTCCAGGCGTTCTGGATGGGTACCCCGTCCTGCGTCTCCAGGCGCGCGGTGCCAGGCCTGGAGATGTGGGCGACCTTGAACGGACCCTCCCACATGGGTGAGAGCTTATGCAGCTCTTCCCTGGAGAGCACCCGCCTCAGGACGAGGTCACCCACCTCGAGCGTCTTGGAGCGAACGCTACGACAATGGTACCGCCGTAGTGCCTGCTGGTATCTTGCCGCCCGTAGTGCAGCTTCGTGGCGGCGTTCCTCCCCCAGCACGAGGTCCATCCCCCGCGTGGCGTACTGCTGCGTCTCATCAAACGCCAGGACCCGTGCGGAGCGATGCTTGACCTCATGAGGGAGAACCGCTTTCGCTCTGTAGACGAGGAAGAACGAGGTCTCACCCGTTGGCTTGGTGGCGGTGGTGCAGATTGACCATAGCATGGGCTGGAGCTCGTGGTGCTAGCCCTTGCCGCAGGCTTCGAGCTTCTTCTTGAAGGTCCTGGTCTTGAGGCCTCTCAGGACCTCCGTGTTGGCGCATTCGGCTTGACCATTGCTCCGGGGGTGCGCCACAGAAGCGTAGCAGATCTGCGTTCCAAGGTTAGCACAATATGTTTTGAAGAGATTACTGGTGAACTGCGAGCCATTGTCAGTGATGATGCGGTTGGGGACCCTGAAACGGCTCATGAGACCCTTGATGAACTTGACCGCAGAGCCAGCTGGGATGGTGTGGACGGCTTCTACCTCCGCCCACTTGGTGAACTTGTCGATGGCAACGTAGAGGTATCGGTAGCCCCTGGCGCTCGAGGGAACGAGCCCAGGATATCCAGTCCCCAGACTGCGAATGGCCACGAGAGTGGGATGGTCTAGAAGCCCTGAGCTGGCTGATGGATTTGCTTGGCGTAGAATTGGCCGGCCCCGCAGGACCTCACTAGCTCAGCTGCGTCGTTGAGCGTCGTAGGCCAGTAGAATCCGCTGCGGAATGTCTTTCTGACGAGGGTTCGCGACGACGAGTGGTGCCCGCAGTCCCCGCCGTGTATGTTGACTAGCAGCTCTTTCCCCCGTTCCCTGGAGATACAACGCAGTGCAACGTCATTTGGTTGCTTCCTGTATAACTCACCGTCCCGGATGCAGTATGCCGTGGCTTGCCGGGCCACATGCTCTGCGTCCTCCTCCTTCTCCGGCAGCGTCCCTTGCATCAGGTATTCCTTGAATTCCTTGGTCCAGCATCCCTCCTGGGGCTCGTGCGCCGAGAGTAGGCGCGCTCCCGAGGTCGGGCCACAGGCTGGGGCTCCTGTGGCAGGCGGCTGCGGGAGTTCCTCCCGAGGATGAGCTATCCTTGAAAGGGGTGGTGTCGCCGATGGCTTGAAGAGCCGCTCCTCGAAGACGCCAGGCTCTTGGGGCTGCCGCTTGGATGCCCTTCTGGTGATGTCGTCAGCTTCCTTGTTGGTGCCACGAGGCACGTGCTGCAACTCCAGGCCCAGGAACTGCTTCTCCATCTTGCACACCTCCGTGAGGTATGCCTCCATGTGATCGTCCTTCGACTCATATACCTTGTTGGAGAAGTTGACGAGGAGCTGCGAGTCGCCCCTAACGGTGAGGCGCTTCACCCCCAGGGCTGCCGCAACTTTCAGGCAAGCTTTGAGGCCTTCGTACTCTGCGATGTTGTTGGAGACCTTCTCGCCCTGTTGAAAGCAGAGCTGCACGGCGTAGTAGAGCTTGTACTGAGTGGGCGAGATGAGCACTGCTCCAGCCCCCGCGCCCTGGTGTGCGAAGGCACCATCGAAATACATGACCCAGCCGTCAGGCGCCTCACTTCTCGGCCAGGTGGACTGATCCTCGCCTACTTCAAGCACCGGGGCGTCCGTCCATTCTGCCACAAAATAAGCGAGTGTGGCTCCCTTGATGACCCTGGTGGTGCTGAACTCCAACTGGAATGCCTGCAGCTCGATGTTCCACTCAGCGACCCTTCCGGCTGAGTTGGGGCTCCTGAGCACTCTCTCCAATGGGTAGGCTAGGACGACCTTGATGGGGTGACCCTGGAAGTCATGCCGCAACTTGTGCAAGGCCACCAAGAGCGCCAGCAAGAGCTTCTGAGGCATGGGATATCATGCCCTTGCATCCCGCAACACTGTGCTGACAAAATACACCAGATGCTCGACGAGGGCTGGTGCGCTGATGAGGCTTGTGTCTGGCAGAAGTTGGGGTGTCTCCTGAGGTAGTGGAACCCCGAATGCATGATCGCTTGTCGGGGTCTCGGCAGCGTCGTCCTGCTAAGCTTGATCCTCTGCTGACGCTGCTATGGCCCTTGCGTCACCTTCCTGATCTTGCATCGTCTCGGCTGGTGGTATAGCTCAGCGCGACACGCCCTTGGCTTGGTGCTCTTCCCGAACCGCCACTAGAGCCGCGCTGGCGGAGTATGGGGTGGCGGCAAGATAAAGCACCAGGGACTCGAGAGGTCGTGGCGCCTATGGTAAAGGTTGCCCCGAGGATCCGTCCTCCTCGACTGGCACTTGCTTGGTTTCCGCCTTGTCTTGAGTGAAAAACTGCTTCTTCTTGGTTGGTGCGGCCCCCTTGGCCTTGGCGGTGTCCGCGTCGGTGGGCTGCGCTGTCGCGGCGGTCTTGAGGGCGAGCTTGAGTGTCATCAAGGCTTCCTTGGTGTCCCCGACTACTGTGAGGACGCCCTTGCTCCCGGGCATCTTCATGAGGTTGTAGGCCAGATGGGTCACCGCCATGAACTGAGCCAGGGTCGGGTACCTGAGGATGGCGTTGTACGGGAGGCCGATGTGGGAGATGTCGAAGTCGACCAGCTCGGTGCGGTAATTTTCGCGCGTACCGAAGGTTACTGGGAGGCGGATCTGCCCCAGGGAGTGGGCGGTGCCTCCACCAACCCCTGAGAAAGGCTTGCTAGAGCGGAGCCGCTCAAGTGGTACGTGCAGAAGGCTGAAGGCCTCACCTGAGAGCATGTTGAGGTCGGCGCCGCCGTCGATGAGCGTCTTGGTGACGGACACATTGCAGATGGTGGGCGTGCAAAGCATTGGGAGCATGCCCGAGCCGACGGTAGAGACGGGGTGATCCCCTTCGTCGAAGGTGAGGTCGGCCTCGGGCGCGGCCCAGCCCGGTGGAGCCCATGAGCGCTTAGAAGCGGCACCGATCTGGCGAAGGAACGACTTGATATGGCGATCTGAAGGCGGTGCTTGTGAGCCGCCTAGGAGGTTGCGACCGCGTGATGCGCCGGTGCCGCGTAGCGCGCAGTGAAGAGGCTGCGTAGCTCCTCCCAAGATGCCACCATGGATCCGGGGAGGTTGAGCAGCCAAGCGCGCGGTGTGCCAGTGAGGTCCATGGGAAGCCAGTTGGCCATGACCTTGTCATCGCCTCGGCCTCGAGGACGACCTCCTCGTACGCTAGTAGGAAAGCTGACGAGTCCGCCGCACCATAGTAGTGCGGCGGCATCTCCGGCTTGAACTTGGGTGGCCATTGCACCTGCCGTAGGGCGGGGGCCAAGGCTCGGAGCCCCCTGGCCCCGTCGTCGTCATCAGTCGTCGGAGCTGGGAGCGAGACGCCTACCATGAGGGCGAAGCGCGGTGGCGGCGGAGCGCAGATCGACGGAAGGAAAGCTACGGCGCAGCCCTACCTGGCGCGCCAAATGTTGGATCTTGGGTTCTGGAAAAACCCTCAAGGTTCGAACACTGGGGTGTGCACGAAGATCTCCCCCTACCGAACCACGCCCTTCACCTTGCTACGATCTCTAAGGCTAGCTCGGCAAACTCGCAACACAAGAGACACAAGAATTATACTGGTTCGGGCCACCGTCGTGGTGTAATACCCTACTCCAGTGTGTGGTGGTGGATTGCCTCTTGGGCTGAGGATGAACAGTACAAGGGGAAGAACAACCTCCTGAGGTGAGGTGTTCTTGTGCTTGGCTAACTTGTGTGGGTGAGAATGATCTGAATCAGTTGCCTCCTACGGTGGTGGCTAGCCCTATTTATAGAGGCCCTAGTCCTCTCCCCAAATATTGAGCGGGAAGGGAGCCAACAACGGCCAATTTGAAAGGGGACAGCTAGTACAAGCTATCCTGACAAAAGCAGTCTTCGCCTGCAAAAGGCTCTGGCAGTGATGCCGCCTTGGGTTCCATGGTGACCTCCGTCTTGCCGTCCTACTGGTCTTGGTCTCGTTGCACTGATATGGAAACTTTTGCTTGACGCCTCGGTACTCCTCGCCTGCGCTTTCCCCCTTAGCACCAAAGGGGAAACAAGGACACCGTGCGCACTGGCGCCCGCCTGGTCTCGATCGTCATGACTCATGTCACTGGAACCTCGTGAGGTTTTCCTTGCTTTGGTCTCTCTGCCCCTCGCGAGCTAGCCTGGTGAGGCCGCACCCGTGGAGGTCTTATGTTGTCCCCCTCGCGAGGCTTGGCCCCTCGCGAGGGTCTTGAAAGAATGTTGGTGAAGATTTGCCATATGGGCCCGCTTGCACAGCCACGCCGTGGACCGCAGGCAGGCAAGTCTAGGGACCCCCGTTCCGAGAATGCCGACAAGCTTCTAGCGCCTCCTCCTCCCAGCCTGGCCCGAGGAACGTGCCAGGGTCGTCTTGCAGTGTGTACTCCTGGTCCACCATGCGGGGCACATAGGCCTCCGAGGCCGTCGCCTCGAAGACCTTGCCGTAGTGCCCCGCGCTCCATGTCACCCTGAGTATGGTAGGGTGGCATCCCGCCGGGGCCGTAAGCGGCAACGCTCGTGCCCGCGCTCATCGGAGGTGGCGCGGATGCGATTGGGTGTCCGGTGCCATTGGTCGCGCCGGTGTCAATGAAGCCTAGGGGCGCGCCCGAGGGCATGCGGGTGCGGCGAGGCCCGCCATGCGATCCGGCCGCGGCCTGAGGTGTAAGCAGGGAGCAGAAGGGCGGTGCCCCCGAAGCCGCGGCATCCAGGAGCTCGGCGACGAGCTCCAGCAACGCATCCCGGCATCACAGCAGCTCTCGAGCCACCATGAGCGCGGCCCTCATGTTCGCTTGTTCCCGTCGGGTGTGCAGCGTCGTGGCCGCGGCGTGGCTTGTGACCCTTGCGACTGCCCGCACTTGTCGTGGAGTAAGGATGGGCGATGGGTGACCGTTCCGCCCGCGCCCCACAGCGCTTGGCGGTGCGCGTGCTGCCTGGGGCGTGAGGTTGAGGTCTTCTTGGGCAGACGGCGCCGCCTGGGCTAGCCAAGCTGCCCAGCGGTCGGCTTTGGTCCTCGGGTCGCCGGACATCGGAACCACGGAGTGTCGGCGGATTGCTACCTCTTGAGCACTGCGTTGGATTTCCTTGAAGAGGAAAGGATGATGCAGCAAAGTAGCGTAAGTATTACCCTCAGTTTTTGAGAACCAAGGTACCAATCCAGTAGGAGGCTACGCGCGAGTCCCTCGTACCTGCACAAAGCAAATAACTCCTCGCAACCAACGCAATAATGGGTTGTAAATCCCTTCACGGTCACTTACGAGAGTGAGATCTGATAGATATGATAGGATAATATTTTTGGTATTTTTGTGATAAAGATGCAAAGTAAAATAAAAGCAAAGTAAAAGCAAAGATAATAAACAAGTGTTGGAGGATGAATTTTATGAAGATAGATCCGGGGGCCATAGGTTTCACTAGTGGCTTCTCTCAAGAGCATAAGTATTTTACGGTGGTTGAACGAATTACTGGTAAGCAATTGACAGAATTGAGCATAGTTATGAGAATATCTAGCTATGATCATGTATATAGGCATCACATCCGAGACAAGTAGACCGACTCCTGCCTGCATCTACTACTATTACTCCACTCATTGACCGCTATCCAGCATGCATCTAGAGTATTAAGTTCAAGAAAAAAGAGTAACGCCTTAAGCAAGATGACATGATGTAGAGGGATAAATTCATGCAATATGATAAAAACCCCATCTTGTTATCCTCGATGTCAACAATACAATATGTGCCTTGATGCCCCTACTATCACTGGAAAAGGACACCGCAAGTTTGAACCCAAAGCTAAGCACTTCTCCCATTGCAAGAAAGATCAATCTAGTAGGCCAAACCAAACTGATAATTCGAAGAGACTTGCAAAGATAACCAATCATACATAAAAGAATTCAGAGAAGATTCAAATATTGTTCATAGATAATCTTGATCATAAACCCACAATTCATCGGTCTCAACAAACACACCGCAAAAACAAGATTACATCGAATAGATCTCCACGAGAGAGGGGGAGAACATTGAATTGAGATCCAAAAGAGAGAAGAAGCCATCTAGATACTAACTATGGACCCGAAGGTCTGAGGTAAACTACTCACACTTCATCGGAGAGGCTATGGTGTTGTTGTAGAAGCCCTCCGTGATGGATGCCCCCTTCGGCGGAGCTCCGAAACAGGCCCCAAGATGGGATCTCATGGGTACAGAAGGTTGCGGTGGTGGAATTAGGTTTTTGGCTCCGTATCTGATCGGTGGGGGATACGTAGGTATATATATAGGAGGAAGGAGTACGTCGGTGGAGCAACAGGGGGCCCACGAGTGTGGAGGGCGCGCCCTGGGGGGGTGGGCGCGCCCCCCTACCTTGTGCCCTCCTCCAAGCTTCCTTGACTTAGGGTCTAAGTCTCCTGGATCACGTTCGGTGAGAAAATCACGTTCCCAAAGGTTTCATTCCGTTTGGACTCCTATTGATATTCCGTTTCTTCGAAACTCTGAAATAGGCAAAAAAACAACAATTCTAGGTTGGGCCTCCGGTTAATAGGTTAGTCCCAAAAGTAATATAAAAGTGGATAATAAAGCCCAATATTGTCCAAGACAATAGATAATATAGCATGGAGCAATTAAAAATTATAGATACGTTGGAGACGTATCAGGCATCCCCAAGCTTAATTCCTGCTCGTCCTCGAGTAGGTAAATGATAAAAAAGATAATTTTTGATGCGGAGTGCTACTTGTCATATTTTCAATGTAATTCTTCTTAATTGTGGTATGAATATTCAGATCCGAAAGATTCAAGACAAAAGTTCATATTGGCATAAAAATAATAATACTTCAAGCATACTAACAAATCAATCATGTCTTCTCAAAATAACATGGCCAAAGAAAGCTATGCTCTATCTTCACCACACAAAGTATTTAAATCATGCACAACCCCGATGACAAGCCAAGCAATTGTTTCATACTTTTGACATTTTCAAACTTTTCAATCTTCACGCAATACATGAGCGTGAGCCATGGATATAGCACTATATGTGGAATAGAATGGTGGTTGTGGAGAAGACAAAAAGGAAGATAGTCTCACATGAACTAGGCGTATCAACGCGCTATGGAGATGCCCATCAATATATATCAATGTGAGTGAGTAGGGATTGCCATGCAACGGATGCACTAGAGCTATAAGTATGTGAAAGCTCAACAAAAGAAACTAAGTGGGTGTGCATCCAACTTGCTTGCTCACGAAGACCTAGGGCATTTTGAGGAAGCCCATCATTGGAATATACAAGCCAAGTTCTATAATGAAAAATTCCCACTAGTATATGAAAGTGACAAAATGAGAGACTCTCTATCATGAAGATCATGGTGCTACTTTGAAGCACAAGTGTGGTAAAAGGATAGTAACATTGTCCCTTCTCTCTTTTCTCTCATTTTTTTATTTGGGCCTTTTCTCTTTTTTTATGGATTCTTTATTTATTTATTTTTCGTCTGGAGTCTCATCCCGAATTGTGGGGGAATCATTGTCTCCATCATCATTTTCCTCACTTGGGACAATGCTCTAAAAATGAAGATCATCACACTTTCATTTTCTTACAACTCAACAATTACAACTCGATACTTAGAACAAAATATGACTCTATATGAATACCTCCGGCGGTGTACCGGGATATGCAATGAATCAAGAGTGACACGTATGAAAGAATTATTAACGGTGGCTTTGCCACAAATATGATGTCAACTACATGATCATCCTAAGCAATATGACAATGATGGAGCGTGTCATAATAAACGGAACAGTGGAAACTTGCATGGCAATATATCTCAGAATGGCTATGGAAATGCCATGATAGGTAGGTATGGTGGCTGTTTTGAGGAAGGTATATGGTGGGTGTATGATACCGGCGAAAAGTGCGCGGTATTAGAAAGGCTAGCAATGGTGGAAGGAAGGAAAATGCGTATAATCCATAGACTCAACATTAGTCATGAAGAACTCGTATACTTATTGCAAAAATCTACAAGTTATCAAAGCAAAGTATTACACGCATGCTCCTAGGGGGGTAGATTGGTAGGAAAAGACCATCGCTCGTCCCCGACCGCCACTCATAAGGAAGACAATCAATAAGTAAAGCATGCTCCGACTTCATCACATAACGGTTCTGCATACGTGCATGCTACAGGAATCACAAACTTTAACACAAGTATTTCTCAAATTCACAACTACTCAACTAGCATGACTCTAATATCACCATCTTCATATCTCAAAACAATTATTAAGCATCAAACTTTTCTTAGTATTCAACACACTCAAAAGAAAGTGTTACAAATCTTGAATACCAAGCATATTTAGGATTTTTAAGCAAATTACCATGCTATTTAAGACTATCAAAATAATCTAAGTGAAGTATGAGAGATCAATAGTTTCTATAAAACAAATCCACCACCGTGCTCTAAAAGATATAAGTGAAGCACATAGAGTATTCTAACAAATTCCAAATCATGTATGGCTCTCTCAAAAGGTGTGTACAGCAAGGATGATTGTGGTAAACTAAAAAGCAAAGACTCAAATCATACAAGACGCTCCAAGCAAAACACATATCATGTGGTGAATAAAAATATAGCTCCAAGTAAAGTTACCGATGGAAGTAGACGAAAGAGGGGATGCCTTCCGGGGCATCCCCAAGCTTTGAATTTTTTGTGTCCTTAGATTATATTGGGGGTGCCATGGGCATCCCCAAGCTTATTCTCTTGCCACTCCTTGTTCCATAATCCATCAATATATTTCACCCAAAACTTGAAAACTTCACAACACAAAACTCAACAGAAATCCCGTGAGCTCCGTTAGCGAAAGAAAACAAAAGACCACTTCAAGGTACTGTAATGAACTCATTCTTTATTTATATGGGTGTTAAACCTACTGTATTACAACTGCTCTATGGTTTATAAACTATTTTACTAGCCATAGATTCATCAAAATAAGCAAACAACACAAGAAAAAACAGAATCTGTCAAAAACAGAACAGTCTGTAGTAATCTGTAACTAACACAAACTTTTGGAACTCCAAAAATTCAGCCAAAATAGTACGACCTAGGGAATTTGTTTATTGATCCGCAGCAATTGGAATCACTATTTTATCACGTTCTGGTGATTTTTAACAATTGTTTTCGTGAACAGAAAGTTTCTGAAAATTACAGCAAGATAAAATAACTATCATCCAAGAAGATCCTATAGGTTTAACTTGGCACAAACACAAATTAAAACATAAAAACTCATCTAACCAGAGGCTAGAACAAGTATTTATTCCTAAACAGAAGCAAAAAGCAAAAAACTAAAAATAAAATTGGGTTGCCTCCCAACAAGCGCTATCGTTTAACGCCCTTAGCTAGGCATAAAAGCAAGGATAGATCTAGGTATTGCCATCTTTGGTAGGCAATCCATAAGTGGCTCTCATAATAGATTCATATGGTAATTTTATTGTCTTCCTAGGGAAGTGTTCCATGCCTTTCTTTAATGGATATTGGAATCTAATATTCCCTTCATATCAATAATTGCACCAATCGTTCTAAGGAAAGGTCTACCAAGAATAATAGGACATGAAGGATTGCAATCTATATCAAGAACGATAAAATCTACAGGCACATAGTTCCTATTTGGAACAATAAGAACATCATTAATTCTTCCCATAGGTTTCTTAATAGTGGAATCCGCAAGGTGCAAGTTTAGAGAGCAATCATCAAAATAGCGGAAATCTAGCAAATCACACAAAGTTTTGGGGATAGTGGAAACACTAGCACCCAAATCACATAAAGCATAAAATTCATGATACTTAATCTTAATTTTTATAGTTGGTTCCCACTCATCATAAAGTTTTCTAGGGATAGAAACTTCCAACTCAAGTTTTTCTTCATAAGATTGCAACAAGGCATCAACGATATGTTTAGTAACCGCTTTATTTTGACTATAAGCATGAGGAGAATTTAGCACGGATTGCAACAAGGAAATACAATCAATCAAAGAGCAACTTTCATAATTAAATTCCTTGAAATCCAAAATAGTGGGTTTAGCAACATCTAGGGTTTTGATTTCTTCAATCCCACTTTTATCAATTTTAGCATCAAGATCTAAAGTCCGAATTCTTGGAACGGCTTCTAGGTAAAGGTGGATCATATTCAGTCCCATAATTATCAAGATTCATATTGCAAAACAAAGATTTAATTGGGGACACATCAATAACTTTTAGATCTTCATCTTTATTTTCATAGGAACTAGAAGAACACGCTTTAATAAAGGCATCTTTCGTAGCACGCATCCTAGCGGTTCTTTCATTGCACTCATCAATGGAAATTCTCATGGCTTTGAGAGACTCATTGATATCATGCTTAGGAGGAATAGATCTAAGCTTTAAAGAATCAACATCAAGAGAAATTCTATCAACGTTCCTAGCCAATTCATCAACTTTAAGCAATTTCTCTTCAAGCAAAGCATTACAATTCTTTTGCGAATTCATAAACTCTTTAACACTAGTCTCAAATTCAAAGGGCATCTTATTAAACTTTCCATAAGAGTTGTTGTAGGAATTACCATAATTATTAGAGGAATTACTAGGTAAGGCCTAGGATTAAAGTTTCCTCTATACACGTTGTTACCAAAAAATTTCCTACCAACAAAATTCACATCCATAGATTCATTATTATTCTCAATCAAAGTAGATAAAGGCATATCATTAGGATCAGAAGAAACACTCTTAGTAGCAAATAATTTCATAAGTTGATCCATCTTTCCACTCAAAACATTAATTTCTTCTATCACATGCACTTTTTTATTAGTAGATCTTTTAGTGTGCCATTGAGAATAATTAACCATAATATTATCTAGGAGTTTAGTAGCTTCTCCTAAAGTGATTTCCATAAAAGTGCCTCCCGCGGCCTAATCTAAAAGATTTCTAGAAGCAAAATTCAATCTGGCATAAAAATTTTGTATAGTCATCCATAAATTCAAACCATGAGTAGGGAAATTACGTATCATTAATTTCATTCTCTCCCAAGCTTGTGCGATAAGACTCCATCATTTTAAACCAAGCATCTTTTAAGTTTTCTCCTTGTCTTTGTTTGAATTGAAAAACTTCAAACTCAGGAGACAACGGAGTTGATAAAGGGCTAGCCATGACGACAAAGCGAGCGGTAAAGAGGCGAACGGAAAAGAGAGGGCGAATAAAACGGCAAGGGTGAAGTGGGGGAGAGGAAAACAAGAGGCAAATGGCAAATAATGTAATGCGGGAGATAAGGATTTGTGATGGGTACTTGGTATGTTGACTTTGGCGTAGACTCCCCGGCAACGGCACCAGAAATCCTTCTTGCTACCTCTTGAGCAGTGCGTTGGTTTTCCCTTGAAGAGGAAAGGATGATGCAGCAAAGTAGCGTAAGTATTTCCCTCAGTTTTTGAGAACCAAGGTATCAATCCAGTAGGAGGCTACGTGCGAGTCCCTTGTACCTGCACAAAGAAAATAACTCCGTGCAACCAACGCGATAAGGGGTTGTCAATCCCTTCATGGTCACTTACGAGAGTGAGATCTGATAGATATGATAGGATAATATTTTTGGTATTTTTGTGATAAAGATGCAAAGTAAAATAAAAGCAAACTAAAAGCAAAGATAATAAACAAGTGTTGGAGGATTAATATGATGAAGATAGACCCGGGGGCCATAGGTTTCACTAGTCGCTTCTCTCAAGAGCATAAGTATTTTACGGTGGGTGAACGAATTACTGTTGAGCAATTGACAGAATTGAGCATAGTTATGAGAGTATCTAGGTATGATCATGTATATAGGCATCACGTCCGAGACAAGTAGACCGACTCCTGCCTGCATCTACTACTATTACTCCACTCATCGACCGCTATTCAGCATGCATCTAGAGTATTAAGTTCAAGAAAAGAGAGTAACACCTTAAGCAAGATGACATGATGTAGAGGGTAAATTCATGCAATATGATAATAAAAAACCATCTTGTTATCCTTGATGGCAACAATACAATATGTGCCTTGCTGCCCCTACTGTCACTGGGAAAGGACACCGCAAGATTGAACCCAAAGCTAAGCACTTCTCCCATTGCAAGTGTCGGTGTCAAAACCGGTGGATCTCGGGTAGGGGGTCTCGAACTGTGCGTCTAGGGGGATGGTAACAGGAGACAAGGGACACGATGTTTTTACCCAGATTCAGGCCCTCTCGATGGAGGTAAAACCCTACTCCTGCTTGATTGATATTGATGATATGGGTAGTACAAGAGTAGATCTACCACGAGATCAGAGAGGCTAAACCCTAGAAGCTAGCCTATGGTATGATTGTTGTTGTGTCCTACGGACTAAACCCCCCGGTTTATATAGACACCAGAGGGGGCTAGGGTTACACAGATTCAGTTACAAGGAAGGAGATCTACATATCTGTATTGCCAAGCTTGCCTTCCACGCCAAGGAGAGTCCCATTCGGACACGGGACGAAGTCTTCAATCTTGTATCTTCATAGTCCAACAGTCCGGCCAAAGGTTATAGTCCGGCTGTCCGGATACCCCCTAATCCAGGACTCCCTCAGTAGCCCCTGAACCAGGCTTCAATGATGATGAGTCCGGCGCGTAGATTGTCTTCGACATTGCAAGGCGGGTTCCTCCTTTGAATACTTCATAGAAGATTTTGAACCCAAGGATCGTGTCCGGCTCTGCAAAACAAGTTCCACATACCACCGTAGAGAGAATAACATTTCCACAAATCTAATCTGCTGACGTATCCTGCAATGTGGCATCACACCACAGTCAAGCCATTATGCGAACCGTTTTTTACAGCCAATCTCAGCACATTTTGCAAGACGGTTTCCTTGGCACGTCTTGTCGATGCAGATGTCGTGTCCCCTTATTGCGGGATTCTCATCAGTACGGACGTGGGTAACCCAACCACGCCATTAATTACGGTGCTTGGGGGACGAGCGGGTTTTACCAGGCTGGTGGGGACGCATAGTTTCGTCTGCCCATATAAAGGGACAAGGGTTCACATTTTTCCATCCACGCCTTCTTCCTCCTTCGCTCATCCATTCTCGCACACTTGAGCTCCAGCGCCCAAGCCCACATTTTCTTCATCAACCTTCTCCAACCATGCCCGGAGTGGGAGGCAAGTGGATGGTCTCCTCCGTCACGGAGGGACACATCAAGAAACTGAGGAGAGCCGAATACTTGTCCGTGGACATCGTGCGTCGGCTCCCAGATGCGGGGCAGTTCATCCCCACCCCCAGGCCCCATGAGAGGGTAGTGTTTCTCACCCATTTCCTCCACGGACTGGGTTTTCCTCTCCACCCATTCATCCGGGGGCTCATGTTCTACTACGGCCTGGACTTCCACGATGGCCCCGAACTTCATCCTCAACATCTCAGCGTTTATCGTCGTGTGTGAGGCCTTCCTCCGCATCAGGCCCCACTTCGGCCTATGGCTGAAGACTTTTAATGTCAAACCAAAAGTGGTGCGTGGCCAGCGGCGGAGTGCGGAGGCTCCATGGTGGGCAAGATGCCCAACGCCACATGGCTCGAGGGCTCCTACGTGGAGACCATAAAGGGGTGGCAATCGGGGTGGTTCTACATCACCGAGCCACGTGACCCCGAATGGGCAGCGGTCCCTGAATTCCGATCCGGGATCCCCACGCGGCTTACCTCCTGGAAAGAGAAGGGCCTGCCCTAGGGTAGTCCGGGAGAGCTGACCATACTCCAAACCTGTGTCCAAAACATGGTGAGCAAGAAGCTTAAGCTCGTTAATATAGTCCAGGTCATGCTCGTCCGCCGAATCCTTCCATGTCAACGACGGGCATTCAACTTGTGGGAGTTCGACCCGGCCCAGCACCAGACTCTTAGCGAGCTCTTCGACACAACACACGAGGATGCTTGGAAGGTGCTTTTCAAGGGTGTCGAGGTTCCCCCTCCCCTTACCGAGGATCGCGGATTCAGCGCGAAGCACCAAGCCAGCGTGATAAGCTGTTTTACCTCTCATAGGGTATTCATTCTTCATAGTATAATCATATGCGGGGTCTAAGCCCCCATACCTTTGACAGGACTGGCAGGAGACGGCCGGACAGATTGACTATCTGGCTCTTTTGCCCGAAGGCCCAGCAGACGCTCGCTTGGCGGAGCTGCTGGTTCCGGCACCTTACGTGGTGCCGGAGAAGAAGGCCAAGAACAAGGCCACGGGAACCCGAAAGAGTTCCCGGCGCCCGATGGTGTCGGACTCATCGTCCAATGACTCCGAGGCGCACTCCTCCCATGAAGATGAGGAGGAGGAAACAGAGGTTTCTTCCCCTCTAGCAGGAGGAGAAAAGAAAAGGAAGGCCGCCCCAACTGGGGAGGCCGGAGGGTCCAAGAAGGGAAGGACCCTTCCTCCGGACTACTCCACCAACGCCGCCGACAGCGAAGATGAGTGGCTACCCAGGGCCAAGCCCCTGGCGAAGTTGTAAGTATTCGGACACCAGAGTGACTCATAGCATTCCTTTATTGCACAGCTTCTCCTAACGCCGAATATAATCATACAGTCCGCCCCGAGCCCAAGTCGACATATCGTCGAGTGGTTCCTTGGATTCGTCGGATGTGAATAGCTTTTCACTTCCGACCGCTTCCACCCCTCGCCCTACAGACAACGCCGAGGTGTTGTCCCAAAGGGTTCCAAGCCGAGGGGAGGTGGTCCTGGAGGCGTCGCAAGGTGGCTGTCGGTGTCAAAACCGGTGGATCTCAGGTAGGGGGTCCCGAACTGTGTGTCAAGGCCGTATGGTAATAGGAGACAAGGGACACGATGTTTTTTTACCCAGGTTCGGGCCCTCTCGATGGAGGTAATACCCTACTCCTGCTTGATTAATATTGATGATATGGGTAGTACAAGGGTAGATCTACCACGAGATCAAGGAGGCTCAACCCTAGAAGCTAGCCTATGGTATGATTGTTGTGTATGGAGTTGGTTGCCTACGGACTACAACCCTCCGGTTTATATAGACACCGGATAGGGTTAGGGTTACACAGAGTCGGTTACAATGGTAGGAGATCTTGAATGTCCGCATCGCCCAGCTTGCCTTCCACGCCAAGGAAAGTCCCATCCGGACACGGGACGAAGTCTTCAATCTTGTATCTTCATAGTCCAGGAGTCCGGCTGAAGGTATAGTCCGGCTACCCGAACACCCCCTAATCCAGGACTCCCTCAGTAGCCCCTGAACCAGGCTTCAATGACGACGAGTCCGGCGCACAAATTGTCTTCGGCATTGCAAGGCGGGTTCCTCCTCCAAGTCCTTCATAGAAGATTGTAAACACCAAGAGTAGTCTCCGGTTCTGCAAAATAAGTTTCCACATATTGCCATAGAGAGAATAATATTGACACAAATCAAATCTGCTGACGTATTCCGCAGTGCGTCATCACACTACGGCCAAGTCCTTTACTTGAATCGTTTTTACTTTTCCACCTCAGCATGTTTTGCGAGCCGGTTTCCTTGGCACGTCTTGTCAAAGCAGAGATCGTGTATCCCCCTTTATGGGATTCTCATCAATACAGACGTGGATAACCCAACTACGCCATTTATCACGGCGTTTGGGAGGCAAGCGAGTTTTACTAGGCTGGTGGGGACGCACAACCGCATCCGCCCATATAAGGGGATAAGGATCCACTTTTTTACCAACGCCTTCTTCCTCCTTTGCCTACCCATCTCCTACGCACTCAAGCTCCAGCGCCCAAGCCCGCACTTCCCACCTCGACCTTCTCCAGCGATGTACGGAGCGGGAGGCAAGTGGAAGGTCTCCTCCGTCACGGAGGGCGACGTCAAAAAGCTTAGGAAGGCCGGATACTTGTCCAAAGACATCGCGCACCGGCTTCCCGAGAAGGGGCAGCTCCTCCCCACCCCAAGGCTCCACGAGAGGGTAGTATTCCTTCCCCACTTCCTCCGCGGACTGGGTTTTCCACTTCACCCATTCGTCCAGGGACTCATGTTCTACTACGGCCTGGATTTCCACGATCTGGCCCCGAACTTCATCCTCAACATCTCGGTGTTTATCGTCGTGTGCGAGGCTTTCCTCTGCGTCCGCCCCCATTTCGGCCTCTGGCTCAAGACCTTCAACGTCAAGCCCAAGGTGGTGCGTGGCAGCCAGGCGGAGTGCGGAGGCACCATGGCGGGCAAGATTGCCAACGTCCTGTGGTTCGAGGGCTCCTTCGTAGAGACCCTAAAGGGGTGGCAAGCTGGGTGGTTTTACATCACTGAGCCACGCGATCCGAAATGGACCGCAGCCCCCAAGTTCCGATCCGGACCCCCCACGCGGCTCATGTCCTGGAAATAGACGGGCCTATCATGGGGTAACGAGGAAGAGGTAACCGGACTGAAGACATGCATCCAGTCCCTGGTAAACAAGCCAATCAGGCTTGTAAATGTAGTCCAGGTCATGCTCGTTCGCCGAATCCTCCCGTGTCAACAACGGGACTTTACTCTGTGGGAGTTCGACCCGGCACAGCACCGAACCCTTAACAGGCCTTCGGCACGACGTATGAAGACATCTGGAAGGCGCTAATCAAAGGTGCCGAGGCTCCCGAATCCGCTTCCGAGGACCGCGGATACAGCTTGCAGCGTCACGCTAGCGAGGTAAGCTATTTTCACCTTTTACAGGATGTTAAGTTTTTTCATAGTTTGACTCTATGCGGGATCTAAACTCCCTTACCTTTGACAGGCTTGGCGGGCGAAGTCCGGATCGATTAACTGTCCGGCTCCCTTGCCCGAAGACCCAGCCCCTGCTCTCCTACTGAAGCTGCTGGCTCCGGCGCCTTATGTCATGCCGGAAAATAAGGCCAAGAAGAAGAAGACCACGGGGACTCGAAAGAGTGCCCGTAACGTGGTGGTGTCGGACTCGTTGTCCGACGAGTCCGAGACGCCCTCTTCCTTTGAAAACGAGGAGGAGGAAGAAGAAAACTCTCCCCCCCAGCGGAGGGAGGAGATAAGAGGAAGGCCGCCCCAACGGGGGAGGCCGAGGGGTCTAGGAAAAGGAAGACCCCTCCGCCGGACTACGCCCCCAACGCCGAAGAGGACGAAGAGGAGTGGCCAGATAGGGCCAAGCGTTCGGCGAAATCGTAAGTTCGGATATCAGAATAACTCATGGCGTTCCTTTGTTGCACAGCTTTCCCTAATGTCGAATGTAATTATGCAGTCCGCCCCGGGCCGAACTCAACAGTCGTCGAGCGGCTCCCTGGATTCATCGGACATGAACTCAGTTCCGCCCGCTGTCTTCCCCCGCACTGCGGACGACGCCTAAGTGGTGTCGCAACGAGCTCCGGGGCAGGAGGAGGTGGTCCTGGAGGAGCCGCAAGGCAACCTCCCGGACCCCAGGAGTAAAGGGGACAAGACCCCCCAGGGCTCCAAGTCCGGCTTTGTGCCGGACACCGCGCCGGAATCTTCAACAGTTCCGGACCGCGGTAGGCGAACTCCTTCCAAGAGGAGCAAGCCTTCTGAGCCGGCGGCCTCTGTCCAACCAGAGGTGCCGGACAATCTGCTTGAGGTGCTTGACGGCGCCTCCATCGACGAGGAGCACCGTACTATTATGAGTACGGTGATCCAGAAGGTTCAGTCCGCCAAGAGCGGACTGACTAAAACTTGCGCTAGCCTTCTAACAGGCTTCGAGGTAAGTAAAAATATATAAAAATAGTACCGCATAGACAGTAGCCCCTGATGCTCTGTTTGGCGTTCGGAAAGAAAAGCCGAATAGAGGATCTAGTAAATTTCCCAGGAGTCTAACAATAAAGAGTCAATATGTGTGTGCAGGCTTCACTGCTATCCACCGCCGCACTGACTACGGAGGTGGGTGTCCTGAAACAGGACCTCAAGCGGACCGAGCAAGAGCTCAGCCTTGCCAAGCGGCAGCTCGAGGAAAAAGAAGGTAGCAAATACCTTACAGAAAAAGTGCCTATAGAGAGGCGTGATTGAAAAAAATAACAGGATTGCACTGCTTATTATAGGGGCCACGACTGTGGTGGCGACCCACAAACAGGCGCTGTCTGAGGCCGGAAAGAAAACGGCCGCGAAGCGCACCGAGCGAGAGAAACTTGGGGCTCAGGTCGGTGAGGTGCAGCAAGAGCTTCAGGCTCTCATGAAAAAACATGAGAGTTTGGAGCTTGAGTCAAAGACCCAAGCGTCCGAGCTCGCGGCGGCCCTTGAGACTGCCAAGGCCGAAGCCCAAAAGGCCCTCCAAGAGTTGGAGGAGATTAAGAAGATAGCAGCGGGTAAGGCATTCTTTATGCAAAGCAGAAATATAAAAGTAAACTACTTGTTACTTACCCGAATCCGGAGTTCTCCAGGGGCATTCGCAGATCTTCCCCGCAGCGTATCCGACGCCGCCGCATTCTACCGAGCTAAAGAGGGAAGCTCGACGGAGAAGGTGTTCTGGTCTAAGTATGCTGAGGCCGGACAGCTGAAACAGCTGGTCGAGCTCCACAAGGCGGCCGAACAGGCCATGAAGGGCTTCATAGTTCGGCTGTGGCCTGGAGAGGCCCTGCCTGGGAGCTATTTCGGGCTGGTGCGGCAGCTGGTGGAGGCCTGTCCAAGGCTCGAGGTCATCAAGCGCTCCGTCTGCATCGAAGGTGCCCGTCGGGCCCTTGCCCGTGCAAAGGTGCACTGGGGTAAGCTGGACGGTGAGAAGCTTGTGAAGGACGGGCCGCCGCCGGGGAAGGAGCATCGCAAGCCCGAGAACTATTACAAGGATGTTCTTGTGGGTGCCCGCCTTGTGGCGGATGAATGTACCAAGGATGTAATTTTTGAATAAACTCGCTCGTTTTTATCTTGTGCGCTGAAAACTTGTTCATAGGCGCTTAAGCAATGCTTGTTGAATTTAAAATATTATTTTCTGTGCGGCTGTTTATCAAAAAATTGAGAGATGGCCAGTCGTCGGCTTCTTCCCCCATGCCACTAGTGCTGGGGTGTTCGGGATAAACCTGAGCGCTCTTTTTCCCATAGTTGGGTCCTTCGAGGGAGGCGCTCAGCACAACGAACCAGGCAATCAGACTATAATGCTTGAACACTCTCACTTAGCCATAGAACTTTATAATTTTAAATTTCGGCGAAGCCCCTAGTTCGGAAGACCGAGTTCGAGGCGCTATCCACGCCTTGGCCGGACAAATCCGGCTCCTCGCTCGAAGCGGCATAAGTCTTTAGGGACTCGAAAAACCTCTCGAACAGCGACCGGTCTCTCGCCTCATCATGACAGTCAGTTTTAGCTTTCTCCACTGAGGTGCTTAACCCAGCTCAACCAGGGCACAATCGCAGAGGTTCTCCTAGTGCTACCTTAGCCGATATAGCGGAACGTAAGGCACCAAAACATAGGAGCCGGGCAAACCCAACTATTGACCGAAATCATGATTCGGAGCCGATGCATATAGTGCTATAAGTTCGGGGTGCCGCACTTGTGAAAGTGTACGGACTTCTCACACCATACTAAAGGGTACTGAAGCCCCTGGCGTACTTGCCGTACCACAGTGTACGGGTGCAACATGTCATTAGTGAACATATATAAAAGAGAGTAATGCAGAAAATAGACAAAAGCTATGCATTGTTTATAGTGAGGCTATTTATCAAACCGAACGATACAAATAGTGCGGTAAGCAAAAGATATTGGACTATTCAGTATGTCCTGACTAGGGGCAGGCCGCGGAATTGTATTTAAAACAGGTATACCGCTCGTAACAGAGACCACCTGGGAGTTCCATAATGCGGCATGGCTTGTCTGCCTCCCTGGATCTTGCATCGTTTGTGCGGCAGTCGAATTGCCGAACAGGTTGTCCGAAGTATGGAGTCCTGAAAGTAAGAAAAAATTAAAAAAAGAATCCGGCAGCCCCTAGTATGTTTTAAGCCGTATTTTGGGCGTGCCGTTATTGTGCCCCTTCCCCTATGCCCATGGTATTTCAAGGGCATAGTTATGTACGCGAGGTACTGATTTCGCTATGTCGCGAAAGCTGGGGTTGGGGCCGCATTGCTACGCTTGCTCAGAGTGTGCCAGGCGGTCCTGCTGTGGGTTACTCCGGGCGCGCTTGGCAGTGTCTGGCTTTTTAATGGCCGGACTGGAGAATTGCCTGAGAAGGCTACTTTGTACCTCCGCTGCGAGAGCCGCCGTATGCTCCTCCGTACGGAGGGAGCGTTCGGTGTTTCCGTTGACCGTAATTACTCCTCGAGGGCCTGGCATCTTGAGTTTGAGATATGCGTAGTGCGGCACCGCATTGAACTTTGCGAATGCGGTTCGTCCGAGCAGGGCGTGATAGCCACTGCGAAACGGGACTATATCGAAGATTAACTCTTCGCTTCGGAAATTGTCCGGGGATCCGAAGACCACGTCAAGTGTTACTGAGCCTGTACAGTTGGCTTCTACACCTGGTATAATGCCTTTAAAGGTCGTTCTTGTGGGCTTAATCCTTGAGGGATCTATGCCCATTTTCTGCACTGTATCCTGATAAAGCAGGTTCAGGCTACTGCCGCCGTCCATGAGGACTCTTGTGAGATGAAATCCGTCGATGATTGGGTCGAGAACCAATGTAGCGAAACCGCCATGACGGATGCTAGTGGGATGGTCCCTTCGATCAAAAGTGACCGGGCAGGAGGACCATGGGTTGAACTTTGGGGCGACTGGCTCCATCGCGTATACGTCCCGTAGCGCACGCTTTCGCTCCCGCTTGGGAATGTGGGTTGCGTATATCATGTTCACCATCCGCACTTGTGGGGGAAAGCCCTTCTGTCCATTGTTGTTCGGCGGCTTGGGCTCCTCGTCGTCGCTGTGCAGCCGCTTGTCTTTGTTTTCGGCCCTTAACTTGCCTGCCTGCTTGAACACCCAACAATCCCTGTTAGTGTGATTGGCTGGCCTTTCGGGGGTGCCATGTATCTGGCACAAGCGATCGAGTATTCGGTACAAACTGGACGGGCCCTGAGTATTCTTTTTGAATGGCTTTTTCCGCTGACTGGATTTATAGCCTTTGAATCCGGCATTGACTGCCGTGTCTTCGTTGCTGTCGCTGTTAATGCGGCGTTTTTGCTTATTCCGACGTGTCCTGCCACTTTTGTCCTTGGTATCCGAATTACCAGGGTTCTTTGATAAGTTGTTACTGCGAGCTAGCCAGCTGTCTTCTCCCGCGCAAAAGCAGGTCATGAGTGTCGTGAGGGCTGCCATGGATTTTGGCTTTTCCTGTCCCAGGTGCCGGGCAAGCCACTCGTCGCGGATGTTATGCTTGAAGGCTGCTAGGGCCTCTGCGTCCGGACAGTCGACTATCTGGTTTTTCTTTGTTAGGAACCGTGTCCAGAATTGTCTGGCCGATTCTTCTGGCTGCTGAATTATGTGGCTTAAGTCGTCGGCATCCGGCGGTCGCACGTAAGTGCCCTGGACGTTGTCGAGGAATGCGGCTTCTAGGTCCTCCCAAGAACCGATTGAGTCTGCTGGCAGGCTGTTAAGCCAATGTCGGGCCGGTCCTTTAAGTTTGAGCGGGAGGTATTTGATGGCGTGTAGATCATCGCCGCGTGCCATGTGGATGTGAAGGAGATAATCCTCGATCCATACCGCCGGATCTGTTGTGCCATCGTATGATTTGATGTTTACGGGTTTGAATCCCTCTGGGATTTTATGATCCATTACTTCATTCGTGAAGCATAGCGGGTGTGCGGCGCCTCTGTACTGGGCTATATCACGACGCAGTTCGGAAGAGCTATGTCTGTTGTGTTCGGCCCGGCCGGATTTGTTGTATCCGGAGTGAAGATCATTGTCACATGCCGTAGGGCGCCTGCGCGATCCGTAGATCGATCTTGTTTGTCTTGCCTTATCCTCCAGTATGTCTCGCCGGTCGGGCGCATTTTCCCGTGCCTTAGTTGAGCGACGTCGGGGCATGGCTTGGGTGGAGGGCCGAGAGGCCTCTCTGTCACGGCCGCGAGGTGGCCGGTCTGCCATGTCATGCGCTGGTGATGTAGGTGCTTCCTCCTCTGATCGGGGTAGCGGCCTGCGTTTCGGGTAACTCTTGGAGGGGCGTTCGAGGTCATACTCTTCGGCCGCAAGGACTTCAGTCCATCTGTCAGCTAGCAAATCTTGGGCAGCTCTAAGCTGTTGCTGCTTTTTCTTGAGGCTGCTTGCCGTGGCTAAAAGCCTGCGTTTAAAACGCTCTTGTTCGGTGGGGTCTGATGGTATGACGAATTCGTCGTCATCGAGGCTTGTCTCGTCTTCGGAGGGAGGCGTATAGTTATCATCCTCGACCTCTCGGTCTGCCGCTCTCTCATGAGGGCTGGCTTCTACATCTTCCTGTGCCGAATCTTGCTGAGGTGGGTGTTCTTCGGCGCTATCCGGGGTAGTATTATCTCCCGTGCCGGAATCACCATTTTTGCTTTGGCGGGATTTAGAGCGGCGCCGCTGACGCTGGCGCTTTGGCTGTTTCTTGGGGGCGTCATCCCCCACTGTTCCATCACCATCTCCATCTTTTCGAGTATCCACCATATATATGCCATATGACGAGGTGGCCTTCCAGCGCCCTACAGGTGCTAGTTCCTGTTCGTCTCCTACATCGTCGTCCATGACGTCGATGTCTTCGGAGCTGAAGTCAAGCATGTCGGTTAGATCGTCGACAGTGGCTACAAAGTGGGTGGTGGGTGGGCTTTGAATTTCCATATTGTCCGTATTCCACCCTTGCTGACCGTAGTCCGGCCAGGGCTCTCCTGATAATGAGAGAGACTTTAGAGAATTCAGGATGTCGCCGAAGGGCGAGTGCTGAAAGATGTCTGCGGCGGTGAACTCCATTATCGGCACCCAATCGGATTCGATTGGCAGGGGCGCGGGGGGTTCGGAGTCCAGGAAGGAGTCTGGATCCTCGGAGTCATGGGTCGTGCAGAGTGCGGGGCTGGAGTTTGGCTCGATCGCCTCTGAGATTGCAGCCCCTGAGGCAGTGTCCAACCGCTGATCCTCGATCGGGGCAGTAGGCTCCGAATCAATGGTTGAAACCGATGCGTATGCAGCCTCCAAGGCGCTGTTCGGCGGTAGAGCTATATCATGCCCATCGAGACAGTGCGGCGTGCTTGGCTGTGGCTCGAATCCGTCGAAGATCAAGTCCCCATGGATGTCAGCCGTGTAGTTTAGGCTTCCAAACCTGACCTGATGGCCAGGGGCGTAGCTTTCGATCTGCTCCAGGTGGCCGAGCGAATTGGCCCGCAGAGCGAAGCCGCCAAAGACGAAGATCTGTCCGGGGAGCAAAGTCTCACCCTGGACTGCATCGTTGTTGATGATCAAAGGAGCCATCGGGCCTAAAGGCGATGACACAGAGGAACCCTCAATGAAAGCACCAATGTCGGTGTCAAAACCGGCGGATCTCGGGTAGGGGGTCCCGAACTGTGCGTCAAGGCCGGATGGTAACAGGAGACAAGGGACACGATGTTTTTACCCTGGTTCGGGCCCTCTCGATGGAGGTAATACCCTACTCCTGCTTGATTAATATTGATGATATGGGTAGTACAAGAGTAGATCTACCACGAGATCAAGGAGGCTAAACCCTAGAAGCTAGCCTATGGTATGATTGTTGTGTATGGAGTTGATTGCCTACGGACTACAACCCTCCGGTTTATATAGACACCGGATAGGGTTAGGGTTACATAGAGTCGGTTACAATGGTAGGAGATCTTGAATATCCGCATCGCCCAGCTTGCCTTCCACGCCAAGGAAAGTCCCATCCGGACACGGGACGAAGTCTTCAATCTTGTATCTTCATAGTCCAGGAGTCCGGCTGAAGGTATAGTCCGGCTACCCGAACACCCCCTAATCCAGGACTCCCTCAGCGGCCTTCCGGACTGCAGGCACAAAGGGAGCAAGGCTCCCAAGGGCTCCAAGTCCGGCCCTGGGCCGAACACCGCACCGGAACCTTTAGTGGTTTCGGACTCCGGCAAGCGGCCCCCCACTAAGAAGGGCAAGCCTACCGTGCCGGTGACCTCCGTGCAACCAGAGGCACCGGATAACTTGCTGGAGGTGCTTAACGGCGCCTCCATCGACAAGGAGCACCGCACTATTATGAGTGCGGTGATCCAGAAAGTTTAGTCCGCCAAGAGCAGGCTGACTGAAGCCTGTGCCAGCCTTCTAACAGGCTTTGAGGTATGTAAAAAATATATGAAAATATTACCGCATAGACAGTAGCCCCTGATGCTCTGTTTGGTGTTCACAAAGAAAAGCCGAATAGAGGATCTAATAATATTCGCAAGAGTCTAACATAATTATGTCTATATGCGTATGCAGGCTTCGCTGCTGGCCTCTGCCGCACTGACTGCAGAGGTTGATGCGCTGAAGCAGAACCTCGAGCGGTCCGAGAAAGAGCTCGGCCCTTGCCAAGAAGCAGCTCGAGGAGAACCAAGGTACGTAATGCCTTGTCTGTGTGTGTATATATAAAAAAGATGCAGTTGCAAAAATGATAGGATCGTTACTGATGTGCTAGGGGCCACGACCGAGGTGGCGACCCTGAAGCAAGCGCTTACCGAGGCCGAAAACAAGGCGGCCACGGAGCGCACCGGGCGGGAGAAACATGAGGCACGGGTTGGCGAGGTGCAGCAAGAGCTCCATGCTCTCGTGAAAAAGCATGAGACTTTGGAGCTTGACTCGAAGACTCGAGAGTCCGAGCTCGCTACGGCCCTCAAAAATGCCAAGTTTGCCAAGGCCGAAGCCCAAAAAGCCCTCCAGGAAATTGAGGCGATGAAGAAGATACCGGTGGGTAAGGCATTCATTATGCAAAGCAAGCACATGAAAGTGAGTTACTTGTTACTTACCCGAGTCCGGAGCTCTCCAGGAGCATTCACAGATTTGCCCCGCAGTGTGTCAGATGCTGCCACCTACTACCGGGCCGAGGAAGGGAGCTCGACGGAGAAGGTGTTCTGGTCTCAGTATGCTGAGACCGGACACCCGGTGCCCTTGAGCCACCAGCTGAAGCAATTGGTCGAGCTCCATAAGGTGGCCGAACAGGCCATGAAGGGTCTTATAGTCCGGCTGTGGCCTGGAGAGGCCATGCCTGGGAGCTACTTCACCCTGGTGAGGCGGCTGGCGGATGCCTGTCCGTGGCTTGAAGTCATCAAGCGCTCCGTCTGCATCGAGGGCGCCCGCAGGGCCCTTGCCCGCGTGAAAGTACATGGGGCAAAATGGACACGGAGAGGCTGGTGAAGGACGAACCACCGCAGGGCAAGGAGCATTGCCACCCTGAGATGTACTATGAGGGCGTCCTGAAGGGTGCCCGCCTTGTGGCAGATGAATGTTCCAAGGATGTAATATTTGAGTAAACTCGCTCGTGTGATCTTGTACGCTGAAAACTTGTTCATATGCGCTATGCAACGCTTGTTTGAATTTAAAATGTTACCTTTTAGGCGACCGTTTACTAAATCTGAGAGATGGCGAGTCGTCGGCTTCTGCCCCCGTGCCACGAGTGCTGGGGTGTTCGGGATAGACCTGAGCACTCTTTTTCCCATTCTTGTGTCCTTCGAGGGAGGTGCTCAGCGCAACGAACAAGGCAATCAGACTATGATGCGTTATCACTCTCACTTAGCCAGAGAATTCTATAATTTTAAATTTTGGCGAAGCCCCTAGTGTTCGGAAGACCGAGTTCGGGGCGCTATACATGCCTAGGCCGGACAAAGCCGACTCCTCGCCCTAAGCGGCATAAGTCTTTAGGGACTCGAAACCTCTCAAACAGCGACCAGCTCTCGCCCTATCATGATAGTCAGTTTTAGCTTTCTCTACTGAGGTGCTTAGCCTACCTGAACCGGGGAACAATCGCAGTAGTTCTCCCAGTGCTACCTTAGCCGATATAGCGGAACGTAAGGTACCAAAACATGGGAGCCGGGCAAACCCAACTATTGACCAAAGACATGATTCGGGGCTGATGCATATAATGCTATAAGTTCGGAGTGCCGCACTTGTGAAAGTGTTCGGACTTCTCACGCCGTGTTATGGGGTGCTTGAGCCCCTGGCGTATTGGCCGTACCAAAGTGTACGGGTGCTACATGTCATGAATGAACATATATACATAAAAAGGAATGAATAGAGAATGCAATAATAGACTAAAGCTAAGCATTGTTTATTCGAAAAAGGTGCATTAAAAGCAGAATGATACAAATAGTGCGATAAGCGAGAGATGGGACTATTTAACATGTCCCCTCCAGGGGCGAGCCGCGGAATGGTATTTAAGACAGGTATTTTTTTCTCATTATAGAGACCACCTGGGAATTCCACAGTGTGACGTAGCTTTCTGGCTCCCTGGTTATTGTATGGTGTGTTCGGCAATTGTACTGCCGAACAGGTCTTCCAGAGAGTAAAGTCCTAAAAGTAAGAAAAAATGATAAAATCGGCAGCCCCTAGTGCGTTTGAGCCGCGTTTTGGGGCGTGTCGTGGTCGTGCCCCTCCCCCTATGCCCATGGTATTTTCGGAGGGTAATTATGTACGCGTAGCACGGATTTCACCGTTTCGCAAGGGCTGGGGTTGGGGCCGCATTGCTACACTTGCTCGGAACATGCCAGGCGGTCTTGTTGTAGGTTACTCCGAGCGCGCTTGACGGCGTCCGGACGTTTTATTGCCGGACTAGAGAATTGCCTTGAGACGCTGCTTTGTACATCCGCTGCGAGGGCCGCTGTGTGCTCCTCCGTTTGGAGAGAGCGCTCGGTGTTTCCATTGACTTTAATGACCCCCCGAGGTCCTGGCATCTTGAGCTTGAGGTATGCATAGTGCGGCACCGCATTGAACTTTGCAAATGCGGTTCGCCCGAGCAGTGCGTAAAGCCACTGCGGAACGGGACTATATCGAAGATTAACTCCTCGCTTCGGAAATTATCCGGGGGTCCGAAGAAAACTTCTAGTGTAACTGAGCCTGTGCAATGCGCCTCTACACCTGGTATGGCGCCTTTAAAGGTCGTTTTTGTGGGTTTAATCCTTGAGGGATCTATGCCCATTTTGGGCACTGTGTCCTGATAAAGCAGGTTCAGGCTGCTGCCGCCGTCCATAAGGACTCGAGTGAGGTGAAATCCTTCAATGATTGGGTCTAGAACCAATGCGGCAAATCCGCCATGGCGGATACTAGTGGGGTGGTCCCTGTGATTGAAATTGATTGGGCAGGAAGACCATGGGTTGAACTTTGGGGCGACTAGCTCCAACGCGTATACGTCCCTTAATGCATGCTTACGCTCCCTCTTGGGGATGTGGGTTGCGTATATCATGTTCACCGTCCGCACTTGTGGGGGGAAACCCTTCTATCCTCTGTTGTTCGGCAGCCGGGGCTCCTCCTCGTCGTCGCTATGTAGCCCCTTGTCTTTTTTCGGCATTTAATTTGCCGTCCTGCTTGAACACCCAACAATCCCTGTTGGTGTGGTTGGCTAGCTTGTTGAGGGTGCCATGTATCTGACACGAGCGATCGAGTATACGGTCCAAACTGGACGGGCCCGGAGTGCTTCTGAATCCGGCCTTAACTGCCGTGTCCTCCGTGTTGTCGCTGTTAATGCGGCGCTTGTGCTTGTTGTGACATGACCTACCATTGCTGTCCTTGGTATCCGAATTACCAGGGCTCTTTGACATGTTATTGCTGCGAGCCAGCCAGCTGTCTTCTCCCGCGCAAAAGCGGGTCATGAGTGTCGTGAGGGTTTCCATGGATTTCTGCTTTTCCTGTCCAAGGTGCCGGGCAAGCCACTTGTCGCGGATGTTATGCTTGAAAGCCGCTAGGGCCTCTGCATCCGAACAGTCGATGATTTGATTTTTCTTGGTTAGGAACCGTGTACGGAATTGTCTGGCCGATTCCTCTGGCTGCTGAATTATGTGGCTCAGGTCATCGGCATCTGGTGGTCGCACATAGGTGCCCTGGAAGTTGTCGAGGAATGCGGCTTCCAGGTCTTCCCAACACCTAATGGATTCTGCTGGCAAGTTGTTGAGCCAATGCCAGGCTGGTCCTTTAAGCTTGAGTGGGAGGTATTTGATGGCATGTAGATCGTCACCACGGGCCATGTGGATATGAAGGAGATAGTCCTCAATCCATACCGCAGGATCTGTCGTACCATCGTATGATTCAATATTCACGGGTTTGAAACCCTCTGGGATTTGATGATCCATTACTTCATCTGTGAAGCATAGCGGGTGTGCGGCGCCTCTGTACTGGGCTATATCACGACGCGGCTCGAATGAGTTTTGTCTATTGTGTTCGGCCCAGCCGGATTTACTTTTCCTGTATCCGGTGTGACGGTTATCGTCTCGCGTCATCGGGCGCCCACGCAATCCGTAGATCGACCTTGTTTGCTTTGCTTTGTCCTCCAATATATCTCGCAAGTCTAGCGCGTGTCGTGCCTTGGTATTTTTTGAGTGACGCCGGGGTGCGGCTTGAGCTGTGGGCCGAGAGGCCTCTCTATCGCGGCCACGAGGTGGCCGGTCAGCCATGTCATACGCTAGAGATGTGGATTTAGATGCTTCCTCCTCTAATCGGGGTAGCAACCTGCGCTTTGGGTAGCTCTTCGAGGGGCGTTCGAGTTCGTATTCCTCGGCCGCAAGGACCTCAGTCCATCTGTCGGCTAGCAAGTCTTCATCAGCTCTAAGCTGCTGCTGCTTTTTCTTAAGGCTATTTGTCGTGGCTATAAGCCGGCGCTTGAAGCGCTCGTGCTCAATGGGATCCTCAGGCACGACAAATTCATCGTCGCCAAGGCTTGCCTCGTCTTCGAAGGGAGGCATGTAATTATCATCCTCTTCCCCTCTATCCGCGAGGGCTAGCTTCTCCATCCTCCTGTGCTGAATCTTGCTGGAGGGGGTTGTCTTCGGCACTGTCCGGGGTGTTATTATCTCCTGTGCCGGAATCACCGTTTTTGCTTTGGCGAGACTTAGAGCAGCGCCACTGACGCCGGCGCTTAGGTTGCTTCTTGGAGGGGTCATCCTCCGTTGTTCCGTCACCATTGCCTTCTTTGGGTGTGTCCACCATATATATATCATACGACGAGGTGGCTTTCCAGTGCCCTGTAGGCGCTGGTTCCTGTTCGTCTCCTACATCGTCGTCCATACCGTCGATGTCTTCGGAGTCGAAGTCGAGCATGTCGGTCAAATCATCGACAGTGGCTATGAAGTGGGTGGTGGGTGGGCATCGAATTTCTTCGTCGTCCGCATCCCAATCCTGCCGGTCATAATCCGGCCAGGAATCTCCTGACAAAGAGAGAGACCTTAGTGAATTCAGTATGTCGCCGAAGTGTGAGTGCTGAAAGATATCCGCGGCGGTGAACTCCATGATCGGCGCCCAATCGGATTCGATTGGCGGTGGCGCGGATGGTTCAGAGCCCGAAGGAGAGTCCGGCAATGTGGAGTCACGGACCTCACGAAGGATAAGGTTGGTGTTCGGCTCGATCGCCGTTTAGGCTGCTGCCTCCGCGACGGGGTCTAACCACTCGCCCTCGGATGGCGCAGTTAGCTCCGAATTAAAGGTCGGAGCGGCTGCAGGTGCGGTCTCCAGGAAACTGTTCGGTGGCAGAGCTAGATCGTGCCCATCGTGATAGTGCGACGCACTCGGCCGGGGCTCGAATCCGTCGAAGATTAAGTCTCTGCGGATGTCGGCCGTGTAGTTCAAGCTTCCAAACCTGACCTGATGGCCAGGGGCGTAACTTTCAATCTGCTCCAGATGGCCAAGCGAATTGGCCCGCAGTGCAAAGCCGTCGAACACGAAGATCTATCCGGGGAGAAAAGTCTCACCCTGGACTGCATCGCTGTTGACGATCGGAGGAGCCATCAAGCCTAAAGATGACGACACAGAGGAACTCTCAATGAAAGCACCAATGTCGGTGTCAAAACCGGCGGATCTCGGGTAGGGGGTCCCGAACTATGCGTCTAGGCGGATGGTTACAGGAGACAAGGGACACGATGTTTTTACCCAGGTTCGGGCCCTCTCAATGGAGGTAAAACCCTACTCCTGCTTGATTGATATTGATGATATGGGTAGTACAAGAGTAGATCTACCGCAAGATCAGAGAGGCTAAACCCTAGAAGCTAGCCCATGGTATGATTGTTGTTGTGTCCTACGGACTAAACCCCCCGGTTTATATAGACACCGGAGGGGGCTAGGGTTACACAGAGTCGGTTACAAGGAAGGAGATCTACATATTCGTATTTCCAAGCTTGCCTTCCACGCCAAGGAGAGTCCCATCCAGACACGGAACGAAGTCTTCAATCTTGTATCTTCATAGTCCAACAGTCTGGCCAAAGGTTATAGTCCGGCTGTCCAGGACTCCCTCAGCAAGAAAGATCAATCTAGTAGGCCAAACCAAACTGATAATTCGAAGAGACTTGCAAATATAACCAATCATACATAAAAGAATTCATAGAAGATTCAAATATTGTTCATAGATAATCTTGATCATAAACCCACAATTCATTGGTCACAACAAACACACCGCAAAAAGAAGATTACATCGAATAGATCTCCACGAGAGAGGGGGAGAACATTGTATTAAGATCCAAAAAGAGAGAGACGAAGCCATCTAGCAACTAACTATGGACCCGAAGATCTGAGGTAAACTACTCACACTTCATCGGAGAGGCTATGGTGTTTATGTAGAACCCTCCGTGATGGATGCCCCCTCTGGCGGAGCTCCAGAACAGGCCCCAAGATGGGATCTCGTGGGTACAGAAGGTTGCAGTGGTGGAATTAGGCTTTTGGCTCCGTATCTGATCGTTTGGGGGTACGTAGGTATATATAGGAGGAAGGAGTACGTCAATGGACCAACAGGGGGCCCACGAGGGTGGAGGGCGCGCCCTGGGGGGATGGGCGCGCCCCCTACCTCGTGCCCTCCTATAAGCTTCCTTGACTTAGGGTCCAAGTCTCCTGGATCACGTTCGGTGAGAAAATCACGTTCCCGAAGGTTTCATTCCGTTTGGACTCCGTTTGATATTCCGTTTCTTCGAAACTCTGAAATAGGCAAAAAGCAGCAATTCTGGGCTGGGCCTCCGGTTAATAGGTCAGTCCCAAAAGTAATATAAAAGTGGATAATAAAGGCCAATATTGTCAAAAACAGTAGATAATATAGCATGGAGCAATCAAAAATTATAGATACGTTGGAGACGTATCACGGATCAACTGGCGGAAGGAAAGCTCCGGCGCACCCCTACCTATGAAGGAAATATGCCCTAGAGGCAATAATAAAGTTATTATTTATTTCCTTATATCATGATAAATGTTTATTATTCATGCTAGAATTGTATTAACCGGAAACATAATACATGTGTGAATACATAGACAAACAGAATGTAACTAGTATGCCTCTACTTGACTAGCTCGTTGATCAAAGATGGTTAAGTTTCCTAGCCATTGACATGGGTTGTCATTTGATTAACAGGATCACATCATTAGGAGAATGATGTGATTGACCTGACCCATTTCGTTAGCTTAGCACCCGATCGTTCAGTATGTTGCTATTGCTTTCTTCATAACTTATACATGTTCCTATGACTATGAGATTATGCAACTCCCGTTTACCGGAGGAACTTGTGTGCTACCAAACGTCACAACATAACTGGGTGATTATAAAGGCGCTCTACAGGTGTCTCCGAAGGTACTTGTTGGGTTGGTGTATTTCGAGATTAGGATTTGTCACTCCGATTGTCGGAGAGGTATCTCTGGGCCCTCTCGGTAATGCACATCACTTCAGCCTTGTAAGCATTGCAACTAATGAGTTAGTTGCGGGATGTTGTATTACGGAACGAGTAAAGAGACTTGCCAATAAACGAGATTGAACTAGGTATTGAGATACCGACGATCGAATCTCGGGCAAGAAACATACCGATGACAAAGGGAACAACGTATGTTGTTATGCGGTCTGATCGATAAATATCTTCATGGAATATGTGGGAGCCAATATGAGCATCCAGGTTCCGCTATTGGTTATTGACCGGAGATGTGTCTCGGTCATGTCTACATAATTCTCGAACCCATAGGGTCCGCACGCTTAAAGTTTCGATGACAATTATATTATGAATCTATATGTTTAGATGTACTGAAGGTTGTTTGGAGTCCCGGATATGATCATGGACATGACGAGGAGTCTCTAAATGGTCGAGACATGAAGATTGATATATTGGAAGCCTATGTTTGGATATCATCAGTGTTCCGGGTGAGATCGGGATTTTACCGGAGTACCGGGAGGTTACCGGAACCCCCCGGGAGCTTAATGGGCCATAGTGGGCCTTGTGGAGAAGAGGAGAGGCGGCCAGGGCAGGGCCGCGCGCCCCTCCCCCCTAGTCCGAATAGGACAAGGAGAGGGGTGCAGCACCCCCCCCTTTCCTTCCTCTCTCCCTCCTCTTTCCCCCTCCACTCCTAGTCCAACAAGGAAAAGGGGGGAGTTCTACTCCCGGTAGGAGTAGGACTCCTCCTGGCGCGCCCCCTCTAGGCCAGATGCACCTCCCCCCTTACTCCTTTATATATAGGGGCAGGGGGCACCCTAGAGACAACAATTGATCGTTTGATCTTTTAGCCGTGTGCGGTGCCCCCCTCCACCATAGTCCACCTCGATAATACTGTAGCGGTGCTTAGGCTAAGCCCTGCGTCGGTAGAACAACATCATCGTCACCATGCCATCGTGCTGATGAAACTCTACAGGTACTTGATCGGTCGGATCATGGAGACGTACGACTACATCACCCGTATTGTGCTAACGCTTCCGCTTTCAGTCTACGAGGGTACGTGGACAACACTGTCCCCTCTCGTTGCTATGCATCACCATGATCTTGCGTGTGCGTAGGAATTTTTTTGAAATCACTACGTTCCCCAACAGTGGCATCCGAGTCAGGTTTTATGCGTAGATTTCATATGCACGAGTAGAACACAAGTGAGTTGTGGGCGATATAAGTCAAACTGCTTACCAGCATGTCATACTTTGGTTCAGCGGTATTGTTGGATGAAGCGGCCCGGACCGACATTACGCGTACGCTTATGCGAGACTGGTTCTACCGACGTGCTTTGCACACAGGTGGCTGGCGGGTGTCAGTTTCTCCAACTTTAGTTGAACCGAGTGTGGCTACGCCCGGTCCTTGCGAAGGTGAAAACAGCACCAACTTGACGAACTATCGTTGTGGTTTTGATGGGTAGGTAAGAACGGTTCTTGCTAAGCCCGTAGCAGCCACGAAAAATTTTCAACAACAAAGTAGAGGACGTCTAACTTGTTTTTGTAGGGCATGTTGTGATGTGATATGGTCAAGACATGATGCTAAATTTTATTGTATGAGATGATCATGTTTTGTAACCGAGTTATCGGCAACTGGCAGGAGCCATATGGTTGTCACTTTATTGTATGCAATGCAATTGCCCTGTAATGCTTTACTTTATCACTAAGCGGTAGCAACAGTCGTAGAACTATAAGATTGGCGAGACGACAATGATGCTACGATGGAGATCAAGGTGTCGCGCCGGTGACGATGGTGATCATGACGGTGCTTCGAAGATGGAGATCACAAGCACAAGATGTGATGGCCATATCATATCACTTATATTGATTGCATGTGATGTTTATCTTTTATGCATCTTATCTTGCTTTGATTGACGGTAGCATTATAAGATGATTCCTCACTAAATTATCAAAGTATAAGTGTTCTGCCTGAGTATGCACCGTTGCGAAAGTTCTTCGTGCTGAGACACCACGTGATGATCGGGTGTGATAGGCTCTACGTTCAAATACAACGGGTGCTAAACAGTTGCAGATGTGGAATACTCAGGTTAAACTTGACAAGCCTGGCATATAATAGATATGGCCTCGGAACACGGAGACCGAAAGGTCGAGCGTTAATCATATAGTAGATATGATCAACATAGTGATGTTCACCATTGAAACTACTCCATCTCACGTGATGATCGGACATGGTTTAGTTGATTTGGATCACGTGATCACTTAGAGGATTAGAGGGATGTCTATCTAAGTGGGAGTTCTTAAGTAATATGATTAATTGAACTTAAACTTATCATGAACTTAGTACCTGATAGTATCTTTCTTGTCTATGTTGATTGTAGATAGATGGCCCGTGCTGTTGTTCCATTGAATTTTAATGTGTTCCTTGAGAAAGCAAAGTTGAAAGATGATGGTAGCAATTACACGGACTAGGTCCATAACTTGAGGATTATCCTCATTGCTGCACAGAAGAGTTACGTCCTGGAAGCACCGCTAGGTGTACCACCTATGCCAGCAACTACAGACATTGTGAATGCCTGGCAGTCACGTGTTGATGACTACTCGATAGTTCAGTGTGCCATGCTTTACGGCTTAGAACCGGGACTTCAACGACATTTTGAACGTCATGGAGCATATGAGATGTTCCAGGAGTTGAAGTTAATATTTCAAAAGAATGCCCGGATTGAGAGATATGAAGTCTCCAATAAGTTCTATAGCTGCAAGATGGAGGATAATAGTTCTGTCAGTGAGCATATACTCAAGATGTCTGGGTACTGCAATCACTTGATTCAACTGGAAGTTAACCTTCCGGATGATAGCGTCATTGACAGAATTCACCAATCACTGCCACCAAGCTACAAGAGCTTCGTGATGAACTATAACATGCAAGGGATGGATAAGACGATTCCCGAGCTCTTCGCAATGCTAAAGGCTGCGGAAGTAGATATCAAGAAGGAGCATCAAGTGTTGATGGTCAATAAGACCACCAGTTTCAAGAAAAAGGGCAAAGGGAAGAAGAAGGGGAACTTCAAGAAGAACAGCAAGCAAGTTGCTGCTCAGGAGAAGAAACCCAAGTCTGGACCTAAGCCTGAGACTGAGTGCTTCTACTGCAAGCAGACTGGTCACTGGAAGCGGAACTGCCCCAAGTATTTGGCGGATAAGAAGGATGGCAAGGTGAACAAAGGTATATGTGATATACATGTTATTGATGTGTACCTTACTAATGCTCGCAGTAGCACCTGGGTATTTGATACTGGTTCAGTTGCTAATATTTGCAACTCGAAATAGGGGCTATGGATTAAACGAATATTTGCTAAGGACAAGGTGACGATGCGCGTGGGAAATGGTTCCAAAGTCGATGTGATCGCGGTCGGCATGCTACCTCTACATCTACCTTTGGGATTAGTATTAGACCTAAATAATTGTTATTTGGTGCCGGCGTTGAGCATGAACATTATATCTGGATCTTCTTGATGCGAGACGGTTATTTATTTAAATCGGAGAATAATAGTTGTTCTATTTATATGAGTAATATCTTTTATGGTCATGCACCCTTGAAGAGTGGTCTATTTTTATTGAATCTCGATAGTAGTGATACACATATTCATAATATTGAAGCCAAAAGATATAGAGTTGATAATGATAGTGCAACTTATTTGTGGCACTGCCGTTTAGGTCATATCGGTGTAAAGCGCATGAAGAAGCTCCATACTGATGGACTTTTAGAACCACTTGATTATGAATCACTTGGTACTTGCGAATCATGCCTCATGGGCAAGATGACTAAAACGCCGTTCTCCGGAACTATGGAGAGAGCAACAGATTTGTTGGAAATCATACATACAGATGTATGTGGTCCAATGAATGTTGAGGCTCGTGGCGGATATCGTTATTTTCTCACCTTCACAGATGATTTAAGCAGATATGGGTATATCTACTTAATGAAACATAAGTCTGAAACGTTTGAAAAGTTCAAAGAATTTCAGAGTGAAGTTGAAAATCATCGTAACAAGAAAATAAAGTTTCTATGATCTGATCATGGAGGAGAATATTTGAGTTATGAGTTTGGTCTTCATTTGAAACAATACGGAATAGTTTTGCAACTCACGTCACCCGGAACACCACAGCATAATGGTGTGTCCGAACGTCGTAATCGTACTTTACTAGATATGGTGCGATCTATGATGTCTCTTACTGATTACCGCTATCGTTTTGGGGTTATGCTTTAGAGACGGCCGCATTCACGTTAAATAGGGCACCATCAAAATCCGTTGAGACGACGCCTTATGAACTATGGTTTGGCAAGAAACCAAAGTTGTCGTTTCTGAAAGTTTGGGGCTGCGATGCTTATGTGAAAAATCTTCAACCTGATAAGCTCGAACCCAAATCGGAGAAATGTGTCTTCATAGGATACCCAAAGGAGACTATTGGGTACACCTTCTATCACAGATCCGAAGGCAAGACTTTTGTTGCTAAATTAGGAATCTTTCTGGAGAAGGAGTTTCTCTCGAAAGAAGTGAGTGGGAGGAAGGTAGAACTTGATGAGGTAACTATACCTGCTCCCCTAATGGAAAGTAGTTCACCACAGAAACCGGTTTCTGTGACACCTACACCAATTAGTGAGGAAGTTAGTGATCATGACATGAAACTTCAGATCAAGTTGTTACTGAACCTCGTAGGTCAACCAGAGTAAGATACGCACCAGAGTGGTACGGTAATCCTGTTCTGGAAGTTATGTTACTAGACCATGACGAACCTACGAACTCTGAAGAAGCGATGGTTAGCCCAGATTCCACAAAATGGCTTGAGGCCATGAAATCTGAGATGGGATCCATGTATGAGAACAAAGTGTGGACTTTGGTTGACTTGCCCGATGATCGGCAAGCAATTGAGAATAAATGCATCTTCAAGAAGAAGACTGACGATGACGGTAATGTTACTGTCTATAAAGCTCGACTTTTTGCGAAAGGTTTTCGACAAGTTCAAGGGATTGACTACGATGAGACCTTCTCACCCGTAGCGATGCTTAAGTCTGTCCGAATCATATTAGCAATTGCCGCATTTTATGATTATGAAATTTGGAAAATGGATGACAAAACTGCATTCCTGAATGGATTTCTGGAATAAGAGTTTTATATGATGCAACCAGAAGGTTTTGTTAATCCAAAGGGAGCTAACAAAGTGGGCAAGCTCCAGCGATCCATTTATGGACTGGTGCAAACCTCTCGGAGTTGGAATAAACGCTTTGATAGTGTGATCAAATCATTTGGTTTTGTACAGACTTTTGGAGAAGCCTGTATATATAAGAAAGTGAGTGGGAGCTCTGTAGCATTTCTAATATTATATGTGGATGACATGTTGTTGATTGGAAATGATATAGAATTTCTGGATAGCATAAAAGGATACTTGAATAAGAGTTTTTCAATGAAAGACCTCGGTGAAGCTACTTATATATTGGGCATCAAGATCTATAGAGATAGATCAAGACGCTTAATTGGACTTTCACAAAGCACATACCTTGACAAAGTTTTGAAGAAGTTCAAAATGGATCAAGAAAAGAAAGGGTTCTTACATGTGTTACAAGGTGTGAAGTTGAGTAAGACTCAATGCCCGACCACTGCAGAAGATAGAGAGAAAATGAAAGATGTTCCCTATGCTTCAGCCATAGGCTCTATCATGTATGCAATGCTGTGTACCAGACCTGATGTGTGCCTTGCTATAAGTCTAGCAGGGAGGTACCAAAGTAATCCAGGAGTGGATCACTGGACAGCGGTCAAGAACATCCTAAAATACCTGAAAAGGACTAAGGATATGTTTCTCGTTTATGGAGGTGACAAAGAGCTTATCGTAAATGGTTACATTGATGCAAGCTTTGACACTGATCCGGACCATTCTAAATCGCAAACCGGATACGTGTTTACATTGAACAGTGGCGATGTCAGTTGGTGCAGTTCTAAACAAAGCGTCGTGGCGGGATCTACGTGTGAAGCGGAGTACATAGCTGCTTCGGAAGCAGCAAATGAAGGAGTCTGGATGAAGGAGTTCATATCCGATCTATGTGTCATACCTAGTGCATCGGGTCCAATGAAAATCTTTTGTGACAATACTGGTGCAATTGCCTTGGCAAAGGAATCCAGATTTCACAAGAGGACCAAGCACATCAAGAGACGCTTCAATTCCATCCGGGATTTAGTCCAGGTGGGATACATAGAAATTTGCAAGATACATATGGATCTGAATGTTGCAGACCTGTTGACTAAGCCTCTTCCACGAGCAAATCATGATCAGCACCAAGGCTCCATGGGTGTTAGAACCATTACTGTGTAATCTAGATTATTGACTCTAGTGCAAGTGGGAGACTGAAGGAAATATGCCCTAGAGGCAATAATAAAGTTATTATTTATTTCCTTATATCATGATAAATGTTTATTATTCATGCTAGAATTGTATTAACCGGAAACATAATACATGTGTGAATACATAGACAAACAGAATGTCACTAGTATGCCTCTACTTGACTAGCTCGTTGATCAAAGATGGTTAAGTTTCCTAGCCATTGACATGGGTTGTCATTTGATTAATGGGATCACATCATTAGGAGAATGATGTGATTGACCTGACCCATTTCGTTAGCTTAGCACCCGATCGTTTAGTATGTTGCTATTGCTTTCTTCATGACTTATACATGTTCCTATGACTATGAGATTATGCAACTCCCATTTACCGGAGGAACACTTTGTGTGCTACCAAACGTCACAACGTAACTGGGTGATTATAAAGGTGCTCTACAAGTGTCTCCGAAGGTACTTGTTGGGTTGGCGTATTTCGAGATTAGGATTTGTCACTCTGATTGTCGTAGAGGTATCTCTGGGCCCTCTCTGTAATGCACATCACTTAAGCCTTGCAAGCATTGCAACTAATGAGTTAGTTGCGGGATGATGTATTACGGAACGAGTAAACAGACTTGCCGGTAAACAAGATTGAACTAGGTATTGAGATATCGACGATTGAATCTCGGGCAAGTAACATACCGATGACAAAGGGAACAACATATGTTGTTATGCGGTCTGACCAATAAAGATCTTCGTGGAATATGTGGGAGCCAATATGAGCATCCAGGTTCCGCTATTGGTTATTGACCGGAGATGTGTCTCGGTCATGTCTACATAGTTCTCGAACCCGTAGGGTCCGCACGCTTAACGTTTCGATGACAGTTATATTAGGTGTTTATATGTTTTGATGTACCGAAGGTTGTTCGAAGTCCTGGATATGATCACGGACATGACAAGGAGTCTCGAAATGGTCGAGACATGAAGATTGATATATTGGAAGCCTATGTTTGGATATCGGAAGTGTTCCGGGTGAAATCGGGATTTTACCGGAGTACTCGGAGGTTACCGGAACCCCCCGAGAGCTTAATGGGCCATAGTGGGCCTTGTGGAGAAGAGGAGAGGCGGCCAGGGTAGGGCCGCGCGCCCCTCCCCCCTAGTCCGAATAGGACAAGGAGAGGGGGGTGGCGCCCCCCCCCTTTCCTTCCTCTCTCCCTCCTCTTTCCCCCTCCACTCTTAGTCCAACAAGGAAAAGGGGGGGTCCTACGCCCAGTATTAGTAGGACTCCTCCTGGCGTGCCCCCTCTAGGCCGGCCGCACCTCCCCCCTTGCTCCTTTATATACGGGTGCATGGGGGCACCCTAGAGACAACAATTCATCGTTTGATCTTTTAGCCGTGTGCGGTGCCCCCCTCCACCATAGTCCACCTCGATAATACTGTAGCAGTGCTTACGCGAAGCCCTGCGTCGGTAGAACATCATCGCCGTCACCACACCGTCGTGCTGATGAAACTCTCCCTCAACACTCAGCTAGATCGGAGTTCGAGTGACGTCATCGGGCTGAACCTATGCTGAACTCGGAGGTGCCGTGCGTTCGGTACTTGATCGGTTGGATCGTGAAGACGTATGACTACATCAACCGCGTTGTGCTAACGCTTCCGCTTTCGGTCTACGAGGGTACGTGGACAACACTCTCCCCTCTCGTTGCTATGCATCACCATGATCTTGCGTGTGCGTAGGAAATTTTCTGAAATTACTACGTTCCCCAACAACCTGGCGCGCCAAATGTCAGATTTCGGGTTCCGGCAAAACCCTTAAGGTTCGAACACTGAGGTGTGCGCGAAGATCTCTCCCTAGCTAATCACGCCCTCAGCCTCGCCACGATCTGAAAGGCTAAGCTCGACGAACTCGCAACACAAGGGGCATAAGATGTATACTGGCTCGGGCCACTGTTGTGGTGTAATACCCTACTCTAGTGTGGTGGTGGTGGATTGCCTCTCGGGCTAAGGATGAACAGTACAAGGGAAGAACAGCCTCTTGAGGAGAGGTGTTCTTGTGCTTGGTGGATGCGTGTGTGGGTGAGGATTGCCCAATCTGAGCTGAGTTGCCTCCTACGGTGGTGGCACTCCTATTTATAGAGGCTCTGGTCCTCTTCCCAAATATTGATCGGGAAGGGATGCCACAACGGCCAATTTGAAAGGGGACAGCTAGTACAAGCTATCCTGACTAAAGGTGGTCTTCGCCTGCCAAAGGCTCTGGTGGTGATGCCGTCTTGGGCTCCACGGTGACCTCCGTCCTGCCGTCCTATTGGTCTTGGTCTCGTTGCACCAATATGGAAACATTTGCCTGATGCCTCGGTACTCCTCGCCTGTGCTTGCCTCCTCAGCACCAAAGAGGTAACGATGATGCTGCAATCGCTGGAGCCCGCCTGGTGCCCGCCTGGCCTTGGTCGTCATGGCTTGCGTCACGGGAACCTCGCGAGGTACCCCTTGCCTTGATCTCTCCGCCCCTCGCGAGCCAGCCTGGTGAGGCCGCTCCCGAGGAGGTCTTGGGTCGTCTGCCTCGCAAGGGTCTTGAGAGTTTGCTGGTGAAGACGGGCCGTACTGGGCCACTGGCAGAGCCACGCCGTGGGCCGTAGGCAGGCAAGTCTGAGGACCCCTGCTACCTCTTGAGCACTGCGTTGGTTTTCCCTTGAAGAGGAAAGGGTGATGCAGTAAAGTAGCGTAAGTATTTCCCTCAGTTTTTGAGAACCAAGGTATCAATCCAGTAGGAGGCCACACACGAGTCCCTCGCACCTACACAAACAAATAAATCCTCGCAACCAACACAATAAAGGGGTTGTTAATCCCTTCACGGTCACTTACGAGAGTGAGATCTGATAGATATGATAAGATAATATTTTTGATATTTTTTTGATAAAGATGCAAAGTAAAATAAAAGGCAATAAAAATAACTAAGTGTTGGAAGATTAATATGATAGAAAATAGACCCGAGGGCCATAGGTTTCACTAGGCTTCTCTTGAGAGCATAAGTATTACGGTGGGTCAACAAATTACTGTTAAGCAATTGACAGAATTGAGCATAGTTACGAGAATATCTAGGTATGATCATGTATATAGGCATCACGTCCGAGACAAGTATACCGACTCCTGCCTGCATCTACTACTATTACTCCACACATTGACCGCTATCCAGCATGCATCTAGAGTATTAAGTTCATAAGAACAGAGTAACGCTTTATGCAAGATGACATGATGTAGAGGGATAAACTCATGCAATATCATATAAACCCCATCTTGTTATCCTCGATGGCAACAATACAATACGTGCCTTGCTGCCCCTACTGTCACTGGGAAACGACACTACAAGATTGACCCCAAAGCTAAGCACTCTCCCATTGCAAGAAAGATCAATCTAGTAGGCCAAACCAAACTGATAATTCGAAGAGACTTGCAAAGATGACCAATCATACATAAAAGAATTCAGAGAAGATTCAAATATTGTTCATAGATAAACTTGATCATAAACCCACAATTCATCGGTCTCAACAAACACACCGCAAAACAAGATTACATCGAATAGACCTCCACAAGAGAGGGGGAGAACATTGTATTGAGATCCAAAAAGAGAGAAGAAGCCATCTAGCTAATAACTATGGACCCGAAGGTCTGAGGTAAACTACTCACACATCATCGGAGAGGCTATGGTCCTGATGTAGAAGCCCTCCGTGATCGATGCCCCCTCCGGCAAAGCTCCGGAGAAGGCCCCAAGATGGGATCTCACGGGTATAGAAGGTTGCGGTGGTGGAATTAGGTTTTTCGCTCCGTCTCTGGTAGTTTGGGGGTATGTAGGTATATATAGGAGGAAGAAGTACGTCGGTGGAGCAACATGGGGCCCACGAGGGTGGAGGGCGCGCCCAGGGGGTAGGCGCGCCCCCCTACCCCGTGCCCTCCTGGTTGATGTCTTGACGTAGGGTCCAACTCCTCTGGATCACGTTCGTTCCGAAAATCACGTTCCCGAAGGTTTCATTCCATTTGGACACCGTTTGATATTCTTTTTCTGCGAAACTCTGAAATAGGCAAAAAAACAGCAATTCTGGGCTGGGCCTCCGGTTAATAGGTTAGTCCCAAAAATAAAATAAAAGTGTATAATAAAGCCCAATAATGTGTGAAACAGAATATAATATAGCATGGAACAATCAAAAATTATAGCTACGTTGGAGACGTATCAAGCATCCCCAAGCTTAATTCTTGCTCGTCCTCGAGTAGGTAAATGATAAAAATAGAATTTTTGATGTGGAATGCTACTTGGCATAATTTCGATGTAATTATGTTAATTGTGGTATGAATATTCAGATCTGAAAGATTCAAGATAAAGGTTTAATATTGACATAAAAGTAATAATACTTCAAGCATACTAACTAAGCAATTATGTCCTCTCAAAATAACATGGCCAAAGAAAGTTCATCCCTACAAAATCATATAGTTTAGTCATGCTCCATTTCCATCACACAAGAATGCTCTCATCATGCACAACCCCGATGACAAGCCAAGCAATTGTTTCATACCTTAGTAATCTCAAACTTTTTTCAACCTTCACGCAATACATGAGCGTGAGCCATGGATTTAGCACTATGGGTGGAATAGAATATAATGATGGGGGTTATGTGGAGAAGACAAAGAAGGATAAAGTATCACATCAATGAGGCTAATCAATGAGGTATGGAGATGCCCATCGGCTGATGTTAATGTAAGGAGTAGGGATTGCCATGCAACGGATGCACTAGAGCTATAAATGCATGAAAGCTCAACAAAAGAAACTAAGTGGGTGTGCATCCAACTTGCTTGCTCACGAAGACCTAGGGCATTTGAGGAAGCCCATTGTTGGAATACGCAAGCCAAGTTCTATAATGAAAAATTCCCACTAGTATATGAAAGTGACAAAACAAGAGACTTTCTATCATGAAGATCATGGTGCTACTTTGAAGCACAAGTGTGGAAAAAAGGATAGTAGCATTGTCCCTTTTTATTTTATTTTTTATTTGGCCTTTCTCTTTTTTTATTTGGACTTTCTCTCTCTTTTTTTATTGGGACAATGCTCTATGAATGATGATCATCACACTTATATTTATTTACAACTCAATGATTACAACTCGATACTAGAACAAAGTATGACTCTATATGAATGCCTCCGGCGGTATACCGGGATAACAATGAATCAAGAGTGACATGTATGAAAAATTATGAACGGTGGCTTTGCCACAAATACGATGTCAACTACATGATCATGCAAAGCAATCTGACAATGATGAGTGTGCCATAATAAACGGAACGGTGGAAAGTTGCATGGCAATATATCTCGGAATGGCTATGGAAATGCCATAATAGGTAGGTATGGTGGCTATTTTGAGGAAGATATAAGGAGGTTTATGTGTGAAAGAGCGTATCATATCACGGGGTTTGGATGCACCGACGAAGTTTGCACCAACTCTCAATGTGAGAAAGGGCAATGCACGGTACTGAAGAGGCTAGCAATGATGGAAGGGTAAGAGTGCGTATAATCCATGGACTCAACATTAGTCATAAAGAACTCACATACTTATTGCAAAAATCTACAAGTCATCAAAAACCAAGCACTACGCGCATTCTCCTAGGGGGATAGATTGGTAGGAAAAGACCATCGCTTGTCCCCGACTGCCACTCATAAGGAGGACAATCAAAGAACACCTCATGTTTCAAATTTGTTACATAAAGTTTACCATATGTGCATGCTACGGGACTTGCAAACTTCAACACAAGTATTTCTCAAATTCACAAATACTCATCTAGAACAACATTAATATCACTACCTCCATATCTCAAAACAATCATCAAGCATCAAACTTCTCTTAGTATTCAGCACACTCATAAGAAAGTTTTTTACTAGTCTTGAATACCTAGCATATTAGGATGATCTAAGCAAATTACCATGCTGTTTAAGACTCTCAAAATAATATAAGTGAAGTATGATAGAATAATAGTTTCTATAAAACAAAACCACCACCGTGCTCTAAAAGATATAAGTGAAGCACTAGAGCAAAAACTATATAGCTCAAAAGATATAAGTGAAGCACATAGAGTATTCTAATAATTTCTGAATCATGTGTGCTCTCTCAAAACATGTGTCTAGCAAAGATGATTGTGGTAAACTAAAAAGCAAAGACTCAAATAATACAAGACGCTCCAAGCAAAACACATATCATGTGGTGAATAAAAATATAGCTCCAAGTAAAGTTACCGATGGAAGTAGACGAAAGAGGGGATGCCTTCCGGGGCATCCCCAAGCTTTGGCTTTTTGGTGTCCTTAGATTATCTTGGGGTTCCTTGGGCATCCCCAAGCTTAGGCTCTTGCCACTCCTTGTTCCATAATCCATCAAATCTTTTACCCAAAACTTGAAAACTTCACAACACAAAACTTAACAGAAAATCTTGTGAGCTCCGTTAGCGAAAGAAAAGAAAACACCACTTCAAGGTACTGTAATGAACTCATTCTTTATTTATATTGGTTTTAAACCTACTATATTCCAACTTCTATATTGTTTATAAAATATTTTATTAGTCATAGATTCATCAAAATAAGCAAACAACACACGAAAAACAGAATCTGTCAAAAACAGAACAGTCTGTAGTAATATGTAACTAACGCAAACTTATGGAACTCCAAAACTTCAGCCAAAATAGGAAGACCTATACAATTTGTTTATTGATCAGGAGCAATTGGAATCAATATTTTATCACGTTCTGGTCATTTTTAACAATCATTTTCATGAACAGAAAGTTTCTGCAATTTTCAGCAAGATCAAATAACTATCATCCAAGAAGATCCTATAGGTTTAACTTGGCACAAACACTAATTAAAATATAAAAACACATCTAACCAGAGGCTAGATCAAAGATTTATTCCTAAACATAAGCAAAAAGCAAAAACTAAAAATAAAATTGGGTTGCCTCCCAACAAGCGCTATCGTTTAACGCCCCTAGCTAGGCATAAAAGCAAGGATAGATCTAGGTATTGCCATCTTTGGTTTTCAATTTTTTAACGGAATCATGCTCAAATCCGGGAGGTTCTTTACGTTTCCCTTAATATTCAGAAATTTTTAGATCTAAAGAATCCAACCGCTTATTTTAAAGGGTAATCAACATATTCATGTGGTGAAGATTTCCGCTAACACCCTTAAGAGGTTCAAGAGATTTTTGTAAAATTTCCGTTACTTCGCAAATTTTCTCAAAAACTTGCGTTTCTTCCTAGGTATGATGAGGCCCCTTTTGTTGAGGTAGTGTTCCCACTATACCTTCTATAACTTCATGCGCAATACTGGGATCAATTCCAATAAAATTGCCTTGGGCAACGCAATCCAAGAGTTGTCTATGAGACATATTCAGTCCAACATAAAAATTGCGAAGCAGAATTATAAGGTTTACTTCAAAGGTACAATTACGATAAGACTCCATAATTTTAAACCAAGCATCTTTTAATTTTTCTCCTTGTCTTTGTTTTAAGTGAAAAACTTCAAACTCAGGAGACAACGGAGTTGATAAAGGGCTAGCCATGACGACAAAGCGAGCGGTAAAGAGGCGAACGGAAAAGAGAGGGCGAATAAAACAGCAAGGGTGAAGTGGGGGAGAGGAAAACAAGAGGCAAATGGCAAATAATGTAATGCGGGAGATAAGGGTTTGTGATGGGTACTTGGTATGTTTACTTTTGCGTAGACTCCCCGGCAACGACACCAGAAATCCTTCTTGCTACCTCTTGAGCAGTGCGTTGGTTTTCCCTTGAAGAGGAAAGGGTGATGCAGTAAAGTAGCGTAAGTATTTCCCTCAGTTTTTGAGAACCAAGGTATCAATCCAGTAGGAGGCCACGCACGAGTCCCTCGCACCTACACAAACAAATAAATCCTCGCAACCAACGCAATAAAGAGGTTGTCAATCCCTTCACGGTTACTTACGAGCGTGAGATCTGATAGATATGATAAGATAATATTTTTGGTATTTTTATGATAAAGATGCAAAGTAAAATAAAAGGCAATAAAAATAACTAAGTGTTGGAAGATTAATATGATAGAAAATAGACCCGGGGGCCATAGGTTTCACTAGAGGCTTCTCTCGAGAGCATACGTATTACGGTGGGTGAACAAATTACTGTTGAGCAATTGATAGAATTGAGCATAGTTATGAGAATATCTAGGTATGATCATGTATATAGGCATCACGTTCGAGACAAGTAGACCGACTCCTGCCTGCATCTACTACTATTACTCCACACATCGACCGCTATCCAGCATGCATCTATTGTATTAAGTTCATAAGAACAGAGTAACGCTTTAAGCAAGATGACATGATGTAGAGGGATAAACTCATGCAATATGATATAAACCCCATCTTGTTATCCTCGATGGCAACAATACAATACGTGCCTTGCTGCCCCTACTGTCACTAGGAAAGGACACCGCAAGATTGAACCCAAAGCTAAGCACTTCTCCCATTGCAAGAAAGATCAATTTAGTAGGCCAAACCAAACTGATAATTTGAAGAGACTTGCAAAGATAACCAATCATACATAAAAGAATTCAGAGAAGATTCAAATATTGTTGATAGATAAACTTGATCATAAACCACAATTCATCGGTCTCAACAAACACACCGCAAAACAAGATTATATCGAATAGATCTCCACAAGAGAGGGGGAGAACATTGTATTGAGATCCAAAAAGAGAGAAGAAGCCATCTAGCTAATAACCATGGACCCGAAGGTTTGAGGTAAACTACTCACACATCATCGAAGAGGCTATGGTGTTGATGTAGAAGCCCTCCGTGATCGATGCCCCCTCCGGCGAAGCTCCGGAAAAGGCCCCAAGATGTGATCTCACAGGTACAGAAGGTTGCGGCGGTGGAATTAGGTTTTTCGCTCCGTCTCTGGTAGTTTGGGGGTACGTAGGTATATATAGGAGGAAGAAGTACGTCGGTGGAGCAACATGGGGCCCACAAGGGTGGAGGGCGTGCCCAGGGGGGTAGGCGCGCCCCCCTACCTCGTGCCCTCCTGGTTGATGTCTTGACGTAGGGTCCAAGTCCTCTGGATCACGTTCGTTCCGAAAATCACGTTCCCGAAGGTTTCATTCCGTTTGGACTCCGTTTGATATTCTTTTTCTGCGAAACTCTGAAATAGGCAAAAAATAGCAATTCTGGGCTGGGCCTCCGGTTAAAAGGTTAGTCCCAAAAATAATATAAAAGTGTATAATAAAGCCCAATAAAGTCCAAAACATAATATAATATAGCATGGAACAATCAGAAATTATAGATACGTTGGAGACATATCAACCCCCGTTCCCAGAACGCCGACACGATCGATCTCCCTACATATACCTAGGTCGACTTTAACTATTCTACCCCCACCCATCGATCGACGTACCTCACAAGTTATGTCTCTCCTTTCTCTGACAAAGGACACCCCTCATCATTCGTGCATGCCTCCTGACCCTTCTCTCACACGCACGCGCACACACAGGCAGCCATCCCCTCTCTTATTGATATTGCAGACGTGCCCTCTGTTTGTCTAGCAAGCCTCTCCCACCATTTGTTAGGTGCAACTCCACTACCACCCCCTCCAACACTCTAGCTCTGTCTCTCTCCCAACCTTATTCCTCTCCCACACATATGCATGGATGCCGATCGATCTCCCTTAATACATAAGGTAGGCCTCTCTCCTCCTCCACACATATACCAGCCATTGTACCTCTATAGTTAATAAGGCCTCCCCCCCCACCACACACCGATAGTTGAGCGCTCTAGGTAGGTATCCATGCCATAGAGAAAAACTGCACCTGTCCCCTCTCACGTTCCACCTATATCTTTGACGTGGGCATACATAAATTCGACGGCACTCTTTATCGATCGCGCGCGCACACACACACATCATCCCTCTCTTCGATTCTATGGATACCTCAAGCCGATGATACCTCCACTCTCTTCTCGTGATCGCCCCCTCTATATATATGATATATCCAGGTCTCTATTTTCACACACATTGCATATGTTACATTTTTTGATTGACACCCCCCCCCCCAAAAAACACTCACGAACCCACACACTATATCTCTCTACGTTTGTATCTCTCTCACACAACCCCACGTAGGTGGTGTACGTACACGAAAAGAATAGGTGCACATACTCACGCTTCGTGCCCAGCCACACCCGCACGGGTACACGGTGGACCTCATTTCTGTATGAAATGGCAGCCCACGTGCTAATTTGAACGCGTGTAGCGGTTGTTTACCTATGGAGGTCGTGTACCACGCGTGCACGAAACAAAGTTCGACTTGATGCGTTGGCGCATTATTTTTAAATAAAGTTATATCGCTCAATGGCACATACACAGAATATAAAATGATCTTTATGGAGAAAAAGGTAGTCTGCTCCACTATATACAATGGAACTTGCCTGCCTGGGTTTGTCTCTCTTCAGAGTATCTCACACAAGGCGGCAGTGGCCTCTCTCTCACACCATTGGTCACTGATCCGGACACATCCCGTCCGCCGACGGAAAGGGAGGATGTGCATCGTTTCTCCGTTCGACGACGCCGAGGCAGCATGTCCCGATCTGCGGTACCCGCCGTTCTCTCTGACCAAGCTCCGACGCGGTAGGGCCTATGCCACCTGCTCGATGCCGCAGTATGGGCAGATCCCGCCCGCCGCCGGTCACCTAGTTACATCCCGACGACCCCCAGGTATCCCCTCCGGCCTTGCTCCACTGCTCGTCTTCCCACGTCGCTGCATGTGGAAAATCTTGCATGTGGATCTAACATAGTTCTTTGCCCAAAACGTAGCTCATCTGGCGTACTTTCCATATTGCAATCTCGTCCTCACACCGTTTTAGACAAACACAACCGGGTTGTTATCTTCCCTTAGGACATAGAATATGCTTCTTTTTTGTCGTCGCATGTGTCATCAACTGTTATTGGCCAGTAATTGTTTCCTGCAAAGGTGACCAGCTTCTATTTGTGTGTTTATTGTTTCATCAGAAGTCCTCTATTATCGTAATCACACTTAATATCTTTGGAACAGGGATGCTCAGCTCTATTTTATTGGAACTGCACAAAATGATCGGAATGTTTCATGCTACAGACAGCTAAATTTTTCCTAACATGCCTTGTTGATTTAGATAGAGCTGGGGGGACGTTCCTGCCAATGAAAGCAAGGATCAATTTTAATTTAACACCTTCTCACAACTTTGTCTTCAGTTGTGATGTAAATATTAGCTCTGATCTACTAATCATTGAGATGCATTAGCAAGGAAGTTAGTTTTTTATTGTTTCCGAAAGAGCGTCGATGGCAAGACACACGAAACAAAAGATGAAAGCTCAGAGCATTGTACAATTTCATGTCGCTGGAAAATTATTTGTATAGTACGTCAATTATGTAAACAAATGCTGGAATCTTGATAGCATTGCCAGAAGCCTCTTCAGCATCCGGGTCCATGTGCCATGCACAAAATTATACTTCCTCCATTCCTAAATATTTATCTTTTTACAAATTTCAAATGGACATATTTTAGAGTGTGGATTCACTCGGTTTTCTTCGTATGTAGTCACTCATTGAAATCTCAAGAAAGACAAATACTTCGTAGTATATTTAAGAACGGTGGGAGTAGTGCACAACCGCATGGGAGACTCAGCCTGGTTGTTGCGCCACACTAATGGTGAGTGTAATGAGCAGTCAAATCATAAGCCCCACCTTTCCCACTGTAAGTTGCTCAGAAGAAGCAACCATCAATACGCTCTAAAGTCTCTCTGGTGGTGGAAATGCATGGAGAGAAATGCATCAGAATGTAGCGCGCCCTATAAACTGTGACGGAGGGAGGAGTAGTATGAGGCCCTGTTTGGATCACCGTTTCTCTTTTGAATACACTTGTAAAAACTAAACACCTGTGCCCGTCGTTTCAATTCTGGCTGGAATTTGCACAGCGGCCAGTAACTTACAGGTGTAAGTTATACGCCTCCGTATTGAAATACAACCATTCTAAGCATGGCCTGAAGGTGCAAAACCAAGTACGCGTATGGCCAGTCGGTGAATGCACTTCCTCTTGGCATATCACTGACATGTGGGACCAGAGTGTGAGCAAACTGATCTCAATTGATGGCAAAATTGCCAACCCACCGTTCCTTGAGAGAGACGAGGAGTGAGAACACACAGACGGGCTCACACGGAGGCCAAGATATATTCGAGCATGGTTGATCGATATCATCATTACATGTTCGATGTTTTTTAACACTACCATTGGGTTGCCGTTTTCCACCCTTCTCCCGAATAAATGTGTACTTTATCAGAGATTAAAATAAAATAAGAGTACAGACACTCCACCATGCGGTTCTAGTAGTAGTACTACCCGTACAACTATAAACCTTGCGCTTGGCTCTTTGCCTCTTCGTGAAGTCGAACAATGATGGTACTCCGCATGTTGGGTACTACAGTTTATGCCTGTGGCAATCTGACACTGAATGAACTGATGCATGTCCACCGCCTGGGCGAGGGTAGGTTGCATTAGTTAAAAGGCGTAAGCGAGCTTCACCTTGTCCTGCAAGCTTCTCCTTGTTCTACAAGTTGACGGGACACACCAAAAAGTAGTGCTAGTCCATACTCCCTCCTTTTCGGTTAATATGGCTTAATCTTTTTTGCGGGTAAATGAGAGAGCTTTATTCATATATAAGCACTCTTAGGATGATCAGCCAAGAGACTGGTCACTAGGAAGCGAGGTACCCCGCAAAAAAAGAAGAAGGAAGCGAGGTGTTTCATCAAGCCAGCTCTCGGCCACATTCAAAGTGCAGCAAGCACAGTTCGCACAAAGGTGCGCCGCAAGGTTTGCTGGCCTGTTTACATGCTGGATAACAAAAAAAAGAGGAAATATTACCGAGCACTCCTATTTGTAAAAGGATCTGAGCAAGAATTAAGCGAGAATTGTGGTGAGTGTTCCATGCAATCAACTTCCATATGCGAGAACCCTCAAAGAGAACCAAATGTGTTGAAGATTGCTTTATCACATTTTTAAAATATAATAAGAGTGCAGACGCTCCTCCATCCGATTCCTAGTATAGTATAGTACATACCTCTATAGTAGTAGTACTAGTACTAGTAAACTTTGCGCTTGGCTGTTCGCCTCTTTGGGAAGTCGAATAATAATACTAGTAATAGTATAGTGTATGCTTCTGGAAATTTGACACCGAATTAACTATTGCATGTCCACCATGTGAGCGAGGGAGAGCTTGCATTAGTCAAAAGTTTCTCCATGTCCTGCGAGCCACCGCGCGCAAGCTTCTCCTCGTTCGGCAAGTTGACGGGACACAACAAAGTAATGCTAGTCCATGTTGCCTCCTTTCCGGTTAATATGGCTTAATTTCAAACGAGATAAATACACTGTCTGTCACTGTATATTTGTAAAAATACGGTCAGTGGACTTCATAATACGCTCATTACGCTCAATATATACATTTTCTGGTGTTTATACGGTCACCAGATCACCTTGGCTGAGTATGTGTGTGCATGCACGTGTAGGTTGAGCTCTTGAGCATGACCGTGTGTGTTCCGTCGTGTGCTCAGACATGCATGCATTAGGGCGTCGCGCGCGTTTTTGCGTCCATGTGTACGTGTGTACGTGTGATTGTTGCATGCATGCACGAGGTTGTAGTCCCTTACATTCACATGTTCATAAGTCAATGCTTTGTCAAAACATTGCATGCAAGGTTTAATCATTCGTTGTTCACGCATGCATTCCCGATATTAATACGTTGGTAAAGACAATTTCTTGAGGAAAACGAGCCCATGAATTGAGTACAAAGGGGACCAATAAGCCAGGACAGAGGGAGTACCAGTAGTGAATTGGAAGGAGGGAGTAGGTACTAGCAGTACGGTACTACATAACAACATGCAGTAACAAAATTCCTCTATGCGCATCCTATCTACTCACGTGTCATGCAAGAAAATAGAGATAAGTACAAGTGAGACTCAGGAACGGTCATACACGTAGGGGGAGTAAGTGTAGGGGCCACTAAGGAGCAGTCAAATCACACAGTAAGTTAGTCAGAAGAAGCAACCATCATTTCACTCTTCAATGACACGTATGCAATATAAAATGGTTGATATGGAGAGAAAAAGAAAACCACTATATATACACTAGCAGGAGCCTAAGCTACAATCCTGCTTGCTTGGGTTGCTCTCTTCACAAGCATAGAACAATGGTGGCCACACCGTTGGTCGCATACCCGACCTGATCCCGCCACTGGGGGAAGGGAACAATGTTCTGCATAGACGCGGTCGACATCGGCGAGGGAGAAAACCCATAGTCGGTGCGTCCCAATCGGGGATCCCCGCGGTATGGGCTGATGCCGCCTCCCAACCTCCCTTCTAGCTATAGCCCGACGTCCTAGGTAGTACATCTTCCTTTTGGATCCGGCTTGCCCCACTGCTGCAGCTCCCCACGTAAGTCCATCTCCATGTCGATCTTTCTCTACTTCTACCGGCTTCTATTTGTGATGAGTTAATGTCTCATGAACTAGTGCCAGTACTATTATTCTAATCACACTTATTCAATATCTTTGCCATCAGGGATGCTCATCTCGATTTTAGTGGAACTGCACAAAAGCATCGTATGACCCGAGGGTGCCAGCCGTCTTTCCTTCGACGGGTTCTACCTAGCCAGGAAATTAAATCTTGTTTAGGGTTTAGGGTTTAAGTAGTAGTGACCCCATCAGTAGTTTTTCTTTTGTACACGCTCTCACAACTTTTGTCTTTAGTTGTGAAGTAAAAATTGGTTATGATTTGTGAATCATTGAGATGCATCAGCATGCGTGTTAGTTTTCCTTTGTATTTGATGGAATGCTGTAACGGGGCAACCTTGGAGTAGGAATGAAAATGGAGTGGAAAGTTTCCGTTTTTCCGGAGAAAAAATGGAAACAGAGAGAAACCAACGTTTCGTTTCGTTGGATCGCGCCATTGAGCAAAACCAACGTTTAAATCATGTCTGTCGCGTTCGTGTCTCACCCTCCTCCACGGCTCCACCCCACACGGTCGCTCGGCATACCACTCACCGCAAACCGAGTATACGATAACTTTCCCGCATGCTTGTCGATGGATCGCGCCATGGAGTACTAGCACTACTGGAAGAGATTGACGAGTTGGGGGAGGACAGCTAGCTGTAGCATGGACTCCCAAGAACTTTTTACATGCATGTTGTGGCCGACTATTGCGACCTTTGAACGCGGAGCAGTCGCATGCACCGAGAAGCGGCGCGGGCGACGCTCTCTCGGCCGGCACGCCGCTTCAATGTCGGCGCCAGTGAGAGGTCGCGTCCGCTCTGGCCGGGCATGAATGCGGCACTAACCGTTTCGGGCGGGAAGCATGCGCGGGTGATGAAGAGGGTTTGGTTTGGTCAGGAGCGGGCATGGCAGCGGTTCGGACGCCTGCAAACAAGAGATGATGTACATTAATATTGTTGCGTATATAATTAACAACGTAAATAATGTGTCAATTGGACAAAAATGATTGGAGATGGAGATGGAGATGGAATTTTACGTAAACACGGATATGCATGTCTATGTATTTTTTTGTAGGAACCAACTTGTATTACTCACGTAGCTAGGCTACACTCGGAGTTACAAAGTTCGACAATGCCATCAGGGCCTGAACCTAACCAAACAGCGATACGGCCACTAGTCCTACCATAATGAGCTAAAGTATGACTGACAATGTTGTTGTTTCGTCGAACATGAGCAATACAAGTATTTCGGAGCGCCATGAGTGATCTAATCTCACGCACCAAAAAACCAAACCGAGTTCTATCAAGATCTTCATTCCTAATCCTCACCATATTTGTAGCTTCAAGGTAGTCGGTCTCGATATTGATATTTGGAGCTTAGACTCCCATGCACTTTATTATATTAATATAATTTACCATAGACATACGATGTGTGGGTCAAAAAAAGATTACTCCACTTCAATGCGAGCGAAAAACCCTCTTTGATGGCCAACAATTCTGCTTCCAATGCGTTCGCGCAATAACACAAGCTTCTACATGAAGAGAAAATTATAGCACCCCCATGATCCCTTAGTAAAATGCCTGTACCAGCAGTTCCATTCTCTGGCAAGAAGGAACCATCCGTATTCAGTTTTACCCAGCCATCCTCAGATGCATGTCTATGTCTATGTGTGTGTGCGCGATGACTCTCGCGACCTGGAAACGGGGGCGTGTTTTTGATCAACTTTTCTTTCTTGGTACGTTAAAAAATTGTCCGCCGGTTTTCATTTCTTTTTTCCGGGAACACGCGTATTCTATTTAAAACCACTGCTATGGAGAGATTTTTTTACTCCATTGTATATATAGCCTCTTGTTTGATAGGGTTTCTCGCGTCTCGCTCTCTCACCCTCTCCATATCAAAACAAGATGACAGTTTCCACTCTATCTCTCTCCTCACCGGTGATCACAGATCCGGCCGAATCCTGTTCGCTGCGGGAGGTGAGGAGGTGCAGCATTGACGTTGTCACCGTCGGTGATGGAGGAAACCGATGCGCACCGTCCTCTCGGAGCCGGCGGTGGCACGGACGAAGGTCCTCCGCGCCCTTGTTCGCTGCCGTCATGTGGGCAGATCTTGCCCGCCTAAGCGACATCTCGCCCACCTGAGGTATAACTTCTTGTACTGGTCCAGCTCCCCAGGTCGTTGCATGCGGGTTTTCTTCTATGCGACTACTTCCCAGCTCCCCATGTATAGTAGCTAGGGTTCGTCGGCTGGTCCAACATCACCTACTATTATAGAGGAAATGCCACTCGAAAAGTTGTCCTGATTTATGCCTTGGTGGAGGTATACATGTTGTTTCGACAAAAAGTACATGGTGGTTGTGCGGTCATTGTCCATATGCTCCTATTGTTGCTGCTAATCTAATACTATCACTGGTTAAATGAAGAAATGCTTTTTTTCTCGGGTATCCTGGTTTAGTTCCCATCAAGATAATCATGATGCTTCTGTTTGTTGGTGTACTTTTCATTAATTCTTATTGACAATTGAGATGCCGTTGTTAATTTTGTACCACTGCCAAAACAAAGTAACAACACTATATCCCTTTTTTGTATTTTTGCAAACAATGATGCGTATCTCCATACCCGAGCATGTCTTCCTCAATTTTAGTGGAACTGCACAAAATTGGATGGCCATTGTTGTTCCGCCTCACTGTCCTCTGCCACGTGGTTCTTCCTTCCTCGAGTTTGATTAATGAGAAGAAATAGACCACAGTGAGGATTTGTCAAACTTCATAGGTTCCTCACAAACTTGATGCCAAATGGATGATGCATCACCATGATGACCTATCGATGCTCATGGTTGCGCCTCATGGTTGTGTCGGCTGGTGAAGCTGATCGATTTTCCACGAAAAACAAACTGTCTTCCATCAGTGCTCTTTGCTTGTTACCCACAAAGATGATATCCTTCATCAGTTCACCTTGGTTGCGTTGGAGACACAGTCGTCTTTCACGTTGGTGCAATTTTATCACACAATTGGCTATGAACCAAATGTTTCCTCGAAGAAGGATCAACGTTGGTACTATGAGCATAAGTTTTGTATTGATTTCTAAGCCTTCTCACAACTTTGTCTTCAGCTCCCCTATAATTTTATTTGTCCAGTTATTAACTTTGATCAAACAATGGTGTGGACTAAAAACCCGGATGGACGTAGTAGCTCTCCATTTTTATTTACTCTGCATATTAGATTTGACTGGAGTCAAACTTTGTAAAGTTTGACCAAGTTTAGGCCGAACACAAGAAACCATAATTATTGAGAGAGGGCAAACTGTATGTACTCTCAAACCTTTCCGATAATTGAAATTAAAATTATTTATTTGTACACACTCACACATTTCAAATAATTTGGCGCATGTGTGGTTGTTCACTTAAGGGAGGGCAGTGTACCGCACGTGAAGGACAGGAAGTGCGACCAGGACGCATGGATCATTAGTTCATCGGAAGTTTTCTTCACTGGTACGTTAAAGAGTTTCGTTTCGTACTTACACAATTTAAAATTATTGTTATGGAGAGAATAAGTAAACCACTCCGCTATATATTAGTAGTATACACGAGTACTATATGGACGCAGCTTCATTGACTTAGTGCACATGCCTTTGGGTGTATGACAGGTGGGCCCAAAATGTGGCTGGCCCACCTGTCATACAGCCAAAGGCAGGTGCAGTTAAGGCACCGAACCTCAGTCCGTAATACAGTATATATGTAGTACACTATATAAGCTGGAGCCTCAGCGCTTGTTCGCTAGGGTTTGCACTCTCCACACTCTCGCCGGACTACATATATATACAAGCTGGAGGCTCGGTGTTCCTTTGCTAGGGTATGCTATATTCATAGTCTATCACCCTCTTCACTAGATCTAAACAAGACTGCGTTGTGGCCTCTGTCTTTCTCACCCCCCTCACAGCTGGCGAAGGAGGCGTCCGGATCCTGTCGCACCGGGAAGGGGAGGAGGTGCGGCGTTCACTCTATCGCCTTCGGCGAGGGAGGCAATCCACTACTGGCTGCGCTTTTCTCTTTCACCCAGCGTCTGTGCGGGAGGGCCACCGACCCCTTCTTCCTTGCTGCCGTACATAGTGTGGGCAGATCCAGCCTCCCGCCGCACGCCTTGCCACATCCCGACGACCCTAAGGTATAAGTTTCTTTGAAACTGTCATTGCTCTAGCTGCATGTGGATCTTTTTCGATTCTGTAGTCGAATCTAGGTCTTGGTTCAAAGAGGAAAGAAGGGTGGGTGGAGCATGAATCTAGGATGTGGTTCAATGAGGAAAGGAGGGAGGGAAAGTAGTATAGACTAGCTATCCAGCCGCTTTGTTGGTCGAAAAGGGAAAAAGGGGGTAACCCAGTACACACATCTGTAAGGAAGTGAACTCTTTGTTGAAAAGGGAAAGAAACTGGGGGGGTCGGGTAGTTTGTGCAGGACTAGATTTGCTTCCCTCACATAGGAAAAAGTTTCAAAGAGAACAAATATGGGACCAACGCAGATATGCTTCTTGGCTACATACTCTGCATCACCCATTTATACGTGTGGACGCACATGGTGCTGGCATGTCCCATGTCCCATGTCATGTCCCATACAACTATTTTGTTGTTGTTTATCTAAGAATGATGCTGGAAAATTGAAGCAATGCCACTGTTAAAAGTAAATTACATTCTTAACGAATGTTGTTTTAAGAGAATGTCTCTGTTAATATGAATCAATGCAACCGTTTTAGAAATACTACTGTCCTACTTTGTTTTCCATCAAGATAAATTAGATGCATCTTTTTGTCGCCGTTTGTTTCATCCTCCTTTATTAGCCAGTAATTGTTTCCTTTTTTGCCTCTATTAAAATAGGGATATATATTCAACTTGTTGCCTGGCAAACTTAAACGTCACACCAGCGACTTTGCTTGATTTCAGTGCAACTGCACAAAACGAGAATTGATTTCCTATTTGTGTTGGCAGATTCGTAGGTGATCTTGTGTGCGTCATGACAGGTTGGTACTTGCCTTCATCCACATGATCGTGCAGTGTCTTTTGAGATGTTGTGCTACTTGTATTGGTACTGTTTTAAATAAATGTTGAATTGAAGCTATTGTATTTCTCTGTTTTCCCATTAAGCAGTGAACAAAAATGGTACCAACCCAGACATGATGCTTGTTGCTTTGTTACAACAAACTCTGCATCACCCCCTTTATAAGTAGATGGAAGCACATGGTATTGTTGCGTCCACTCTCCCTTCGAACTGTTTATGTTTTTTCTTAATCTAATGCTGATGGTAAAATTAAGCAATGCCACTTTCAGAATTAACTATTGAACTATTTTAAGAGAATTTCTCTGTTAATATGAATCAATGCTACTGTCCTATACTTTGTTTTCCATCAAGATAAGGTAGATGCTTCTTTTTGTGGCCGCATGTTTCATCCTCCTTTATTGGCAGTAATTGTTTCCTTTTGCCTCTATTAAATCAGGGATATCTATTCAACTTGTTGCTATAGCAAACTTAAATGTCACACCGACGACTTTGCTTGATTTCAGTGCAACTACACAAAACGACATTGGATTTCCTACTCGTGTTGGCAGATTCGTATGTGATCTTGTGTGCGTCATGACAGGTTGGTACTTGCCTTCATCCACATGATCGTGCAATATGTTTTGAGATGTTGTGCTACTTGTATTGGTACTGTTTTAAATAAATGTTGAATTGAAGCTATTGTATTGCTGTCTTTTCCCATTAAGTAGTGAACAAAAATGGGACCAACCAAGACATGATGCTTGTTGCTTTGTTACAAAAAACTCTGCATCACCCCCTTTATAAGTAGATGGAAGCACATGTTGTTGTTGCGCCCACTCTCCCCTGGAACTGTTTATACTTTTTGTTAATCTAATGCCGCTGGTAAAATTAAGCAATGCCACTCTCAAAATTAACTACTAAATCTTAGTTCAAAACTGCAACACTTGTTAGGGATTGGCGGGATTACCATTTTTGTGGACGCGTGTTTCATCCTGCTCCTTTATTGGCCAGTAATTGCTTCCTTTTTTGCCTCTGTTAAAACAGGGATATCTATTCAACTTGTTGCTATTGCGACATTTTGCTTCGCTTAATTTTGGTGGAACTGCAGAAAATGAGACCGGATTTCCATATATGTGTTGAGATCTCTCTCAAGTCTTCCTCACGAGTTGTTTCAAATCTTGGTCTTGAAAGGTCAGTACCGAATTTCCTCAGAATTAACTACTGAATCTTAGTTCAAAACTGCAACACTTGTTAGATCGGCGGGAGTACCATTTCTGTTAGGGATCAGCCAGAGTACATGTTTAAGAAATGTATTGTTCAGTAATGTCTCTATTATTATATATCAGCTACAGTGTTTTACAAATGGTACTATCCTGCTTTGTAGTTCTTTCTACATGTTTAACCAAGGTATTGTTAAGATAATGTCTCTGTTAAAATGAATCAGTCGCATTGTTTTAGGAGTGATACTTTTCTGCTTTGTCGTTCTTTATACATGTTGAAACAAGGCATTGTTAAGATAATGTCTCAGTTAATATGAATGAATCACACTGATTGAGAATTGCTATTCTCCTGCTTTGTTTCCCATTAAAATAAGGTAGATCAGTAGATGTTTTTCTTCTGGGAGTACAAGTCATCAACCGTTATTTCTCAGTAATTGTTTCCCTTATACCTATTGTTGCTTACAGGGATATCAAAATTAAAGCTCGGTTTTATTCCGACTTTGATTTTAGTTGAACTGCACAAAAGGAGCCAATGTGTCTAAGGCAAACTGCTGCATTAGTGGGTCCAGTTGGTCTTACCACTTTGCAAAAAGAAGCAGTCACTGTTTGCACTACATTACACAAGGAATGATCGAGAAGCTTTACAGAGTATTAGTAGACGCTAGTGACATGACTAGTCTGCAGAGAGCATAGGAAACTCTACAACACGTGGAGTGCACTGAGCAAAAAGTGCCCAAACAAGTACAAGAAGCCAGGACAGGACTCCAAATCTGTCAATGTCAATCTAAGCAACAATGATGGGGCATCTGGGTATGGTAATCTGTTTACCATACTTTTAGTTTGTTATTCCATCGATTGGTGGGTTGACACTGGGGCCAATATTCATGTGTGTGCTATTATGTCTTTGTTTTCTTGCAGCATATAAATACAAAATCCACAGGGATGCTCAGCTTGATTTTAGTGGAACTGCACTAAATTTCTAGATGGTTTGTGTCCTCCATAATACTTCATCATGCACAATACATCAAACGGTTCTCTAATCATTCGTCATCACCTTGAGCCACCAGACTATATGTTTGAATGGTGCTGCCAGCGTCGGCCATTGAGAAGGGTAAGAAGAAAGACAAAAAGAGAGATGGCTGCTTTACTTGTGGTTCGGAGGAACATTGGGCAAAGAAGTGCCCAAACAAGTACCAAGAAGCCAGGACAGGACTCCAAGTCTGTCAATGTCACTCTAAGCAACAATGATGGGGCATCTGCATATGGTAATCTATTTACCGTACTTTCAGTTTGTTAGTCCATCGATTGGTGGGTTGACACTAGGGCCAATATTCATGTGTGTGCTGATGTGTCTTTGTTTTCTGGCAGGATATAAATACGAAATCCATAGGGATGCTCAGCTTGATTTTAGTGGAACTGCACAAAATGTTCAGATGGTTCGTGTCCTCCATAATACTTCATCATGCACAATACATCGAATGGTTCTCTAATCATTCATCGTCACCTTGAGCCACCGGACTATCAGATGACAAACTGATAACAAACCCTGCCCGTTCCACAATCATAGTCATTACATATTTTGAATGGGAAAAGCTTGTCAAAGTTTAATCATTGATGTTAGCAAGAATACATTAGTTCAATATATTGGAATTTGAAAACCTTGTCAATTTTTGCTCATTGATGTTAGCCAGAAGACATGCATTTGATATTTTTGAGTGGGACGCCCTTTGTTGTGAGCAACGTCGATCGTTTTTTCCTATTCATGTCTTCAGTTCAGAAGTAAATATTTACTCTGCTGAGATGCATAGTCACATGAATGTCGACTTATGTAAGGTATTTTAAGAGTTTGTTCTGAATGTTTTCTATGTAATGTCAGGCCTTGTGAGTTTGATTGCAAAGTTGAGCTTGGAATGTTGTGGCATGCGGCATCACGAGCTGTTCACCGTGCCTCCTGAGAATAATGCTTCATATTGTTTTGCATGTTGACCTAATGCCCATGATTTGCATGTTAAGAAGATCATCCTATTTTGTTGTTTTTGTGCTTAAGAAGTTCATTGTCTTATGTTTCATTCATAGCCTATACGACAACTCGGCTAGGTTAGACGTGAAACTATATGATCTTCTGACAAACTCGTATCTTAGGCCGTGATTGGATCGTCGTTTTCCAACCAAAACCGCTTGTAAAACTGACTCTTGTAAATAAAAGCAGATGGTCTCAGGCAAAGCGCTTGGTTGGTCAAATTCGACTAGTAAAATATACACTGGTCTCTCAAATTACACGCGTAACCCGCCGGTTTTACTTACAGACCTCGGGGCCTCGGTTTCATTACGCCTGTATTTTACGCGTTGTTTTTGATGACTAGTAAATTACACTTGTATCTTAATACAAGTGTGAAATAAACCAGAGCTCCCAAGCGCGGCCTTACCGCTTCATGCCGTCTCAGTCTCTCGAAGGTGCTCATAGGTGTCCGATGATCCTGGCTTGCTGAATGAGCAGCGGACGCTGTATCAGACCATCCATAGGGCCCGCGAGGCCCTCTCTGTCGTCCTTCGAGTTGTTGCGCTCACCGTGGCGGCGAGCATTGTTAACATGGTCAACGAACATGAGGATTCAGGAGATGACTTTATTTTGACTGGATGACAGTAGGGACCCACTATGGCCATAGCCGTACGTACGCAAGTGCCTCTATTTTTATTTTGCTTCCTACTGGTTTCCTAACATCACAGTCCCACACCATTGTCAACCTATGTAGCCAATAAACGAGAGAATTGCACAAGGAACAACCGGCAGCTGGGACCAAGCAGCTCGAGTAATATTTGTGTTTTTGATGTGTGAGCACTGTAGAGTTTTTCTTAAGTGATGTTCTCATTGTTGTACAGAGGAGAGCAGGGTATGAACTGGACGGGCTGTGGCCCGTCTAGTCCAGGCCAGATATCCAGCCCAGATATTAATTTTTCTCAAGCTGAAAATGGCTAGCCCAGCTATACTTTTTTAGGAATACCCAGGCAAGGTCAACTGGTTATTCTCCGCCCCGCTGGGAAGCAAATCTTTCCTAGGAGGGATGCATTAGGCTTAACAGGAAAATGGGCTTTAATAAATATTAAATGGGATGTAATTATAAAAACTGGGCAGTAACTATAAAAATGCACCAAACACGTAATTAGTTTATAAAATATTATTTTTGGAATTTAAAAATTTTAATTTCATTAATTGTTGCGCGCGCAATGTTTCGTTGGTTTTTTATGTAATCCAAATTTATATTGAAATTATATTTAATCTGACTAGAAATTTCGGGATAAAAATGTATCCCATCAAAATGTGGGAATTTTTTTTAATCCTGTTTTGAACGGTTGGTTGAAATTATTAATCGTTGTCCTCGCTAGAAAATGGGTTGTACTTTTAACAAACTGTAAATGGGCTGTAGTAAATTCCATTAGAATTCAAAAATGGGATGTACATTCTTACAAATCGCAAATGGGATATAAGTTCTCTGCCACACACTTGTGGGCCTACTAAGTTGACGCGTCCCCTAAAAAAAGTAAGTTGACGCGTATGCAAGACTTTGTCAACTTATAGTCAACACACGGTTCTAGCAGAAGTGGATGTTGGATGTCCATCCAACGGATGTCGTGCTTCTTCTTCAGTCTCAGATATTCTAGCTTCAGCCGCCCAAAAAATAATTCCTCCCCTGACATCTGGGGCGCACCGTTTTGGAGGCTGAGCTGTGGGTCTACTAAGTTGATGTTTACCAAGGGCTTTGTCAACTTAGTCATTATAAACGATTCTAGCTATAATGACCATACGATGTCCATCCAACGGCCGTCATGCTTCTTCAACCTCTGGTCTTCTTGCTCTAGCCGCCCAAAGCAGCACTGGTCGTGCCGCCTGCTCCTGCCTCCCGTGGCCAGCTGTGATGCCGCAGAGGCCTCACCGCCCCCTACTACTCCCACCGCTGGCCAGGCCATCCCTCTACTCACCCACATCCCCTGTTATTCTGTGGCAATGGCAGCCTCACACCGCAGCCGAACCAGTGAATCCTCGTACCCCTCTCTGCGTGGGCATCCACTGCCGCGTCTTCCCTGGCTCGGCATCGTCCCCTTCCTAGGCCTCATCGTCGTCCACCGCCCTGGTGCTCTCGGCGCGGCGTGGTCAACGTGGCAATGAACGACATCCATCGTACATGGACTGTACGTGGAGAGGCTGACAGCTGGGTCCATGGCCGCACACAAGGAAATGCCTCCTTATTACGCATAAAATAATGATTCCTCCACCTGACATCTGGGACCAACCGAAAGGACCTCTGTATTTCACGAAAAAAATGTTCCCGCCGCTGACAGCTCGGACGCACCAGCTATATCTTCGCACGCAAGGAAGTGCTTCCTTATTACGCATAAAAAATGAATACCCCCTGCTAGCTGGGACCCACCATATGGGAGGCTGACTTGTGGGCCTACTAAGATGACGGGGACGGAGGGCTTTGTCAACTTAGTAAATATGAACGATTCTAGCTCCAGTGACCGTACGATGTCCATCCAACGGCCGTAGTGCTTCTTTATCCTCTGGTCTTCTTGCTCCAGCCGCCCAAACAAGCATCGGTCGTGCCGCCTGCTCCTGCCTCCCATGTCCGGCTGTGCTGCCACCGCTGGCCAGCCATCCCTCTATACTCACCCACACCTCCTGTTATTCTCCGGCGACGGCAGCCTCACGCCACTGCCGAAGCATTCAACCCACGTACTCCCCTCCGCATGGGCATCCACTGCCGCGTCTTCCGCGGCTCCACGTCGTCCCCTTCCTAGGCCTCGCTGTCGTCCACCGCCCTGGTGCTCTCGGCGCGTCGTTGTCAATGTGGTCAACGAACGACTTCCATCGGAAGAGTATTTGTACATGGAGAGGCTGACAGCTGGGTCCACGGCCGCAGCAAGGAAATGCCTCCTTATTACTCCCAATAGTGATTCCTCCACCTGACAGCAGGGACCTGCCAGACGGGCCATCGTATTTCACGAAAAAAACATTTCCCCCTGATTGCTGGGACCCAGCAGCTACATCTTCGCACGCTAGGCAGTGCATCCATATTACGGGCAAAAAAAATGATTCGCCCCCCTGACTGCTGGGACCCACCAGCTACATCTTCGCACGCAAGTAAGTGCCTGATAGTCGGGACCCACCCGGTCGAAGCGTACATAGCGTTGTCATTCTGGTCGCGAACGTGTACGTACATACTGGTCGATCGGTCTGTCTGCAGGCTGCAGCGATGAACCGTGGTCGTGTAAGGAAGGGCACGTGTGGTAGTAGAGGCGCGCACGTGTGGTAGTAGAGGCGCGCACGTAGCATGTATACGTACGTACATCGGCCAGGGTGCAAGAAAGTAAATACGGCCACGTACGTACATACGGGTGGGGTCTCGAACGCCTACTCGCGCATACATACGGCCGAGGCTCGTGTACATGGCTGTGGCTGGGTGGGAACGGAGAAACTGCGTCGTCGTCGTGTTCATGGGGAGGCAACGGAATGCGTCGTGTTCATGGGGAGGCAACGGAATGCGTCGTGTTCATCGGGAGCCAACGGAACGCGTGCTATTCATCGGGAGCCAACCGGCTTGGACGGAACAGGCGATGGAAATGAGGCCTGGCGTACCGCAGAATAGAGGAAACGACCTTGTGTTCGATCGTCCACAATGGAAACGGAATCCTGTTCATCTGGAGGGGTCTGGCGTACTGCAAAATGGAGGAAACGGACCTCCTACGGTCGAAACGGGGTCCTGTTGATCGGGAGGGGTGTGGCGTACCGCAAAATGGAGGAAACGAACTTCTGTTGGAGCGCTACGGTCGAAACGGGGGTCCTGTTCATTGGAGGGGTGTGGCGTACCGCAAAACGGGACTCCATGGGATACTGTTCATCTCCACCATTGACCTCCTCCAGCCTCCACGGGCTCCTGTTCATCCACCGTCGACCTCCTCCAGCCTCCACTTGCGACTGTTCATCTACGGCCTCCTGTTCATCCAGCCTCCACCGCACGCTCCTCCACCGGCTACTGTTCAACCAGCCCTCTCCACAGGGGTCCTGTTCAACCACCCCTCCACGGGCTACTATTCATCGAGCCCTCCACCGGCTACTGTTCAACCAGCCCTCCACAGGGTCCTGTTCATCCACCGGCTCGACCGATCGAGGTACTGTTCATTCAGCGGCAACGGCCTCTACTACCACGGGGTCCTGTTCATCCAACCCCCACCGGGAACTTTTCATCCAAACCCCCAACAACACTCACTGTTCATCTAGAGGCAACATCGATCGGCTTCAGTTAGCAGCAGTAGCGAAGGAATTGCTCGATCGGGTTCAGTTAACAGCAAGGGATCGATTGATCGCTCGGGTTCAGTAACGCGTAGTTTGTAGTGCAATCGCTCAGGTTCAGTTAGAGCCCAACGCCTCGCTCGGGTTCAGTTAGAGCGCAACGCCTCGCACACAAGCGCGTACGTACAAGAGAAATGCGCATCGCTCGGGCCCCGACCAACCACCGTGACCGGGAACTCCTCGATATTTTCTTCGCCATCGCTTCTAGCACGGTTTTTTTCGTCATGGACGGCCCAAAGAATGTCATGCAGCTGCGTCTCCGGCCCGCCCAGGACGAAAAGCCCATTTTTCTGTCATGATTTTTTGTCATAGAAGTAGGACCACACCACATCTATGATGATACCGGGTTTTGTCACAACTATCGTCATAGAAGTGTCATAAGTATGACAGAAATTTTTCTCGTTCGTCCCTAAATGCCATAGATGTGTCTTTTTTTGTAGTGCTACATGCTGACCGGTTCATCTATTGGACACTAAACTATTCAAAGATCTAGCATACATATTGGCATTCATTACTATGCAGATCAGATTTGCTTGCAAATAATCTTATCTTCCATCTCTAACGGATTTTCAACAACGGAGCTTTCTCCTGGTATATGCCTCAAGAAATAAAATTAAACAAATACTTTTCTGAACACAAACAAACTGAGATCAGAAAAAGAGAGGCATCATATAACAGTATCGATGTGCTTCAATATCGCTAAAAAATACATTTCATCGCTTGATTTGCCCAGCGGTGAAAGCCACTCAAGATACAAATATGTCTGAATCAACCAAATCGTAGCAATAATCCAGTTCAATGTAGGAATATACCTGCAGTTTTAGAAAAGAATGAAGCATCCAAATACAAATGACAATCTCAAACTATCCATATAAATGTTGTTGAAACACAGAATCCAGACATGGAAACCGCCTAGTCATAAAAAGAACTCAACACCTTACATGCGCAACCCTCCAAAAAAAGTACACAATAGCACAACATGGGAGTATAACTACTTCCATACTGGGATCATATTAGAACCATAGGAGGGAAAATATATACAATCCTTATTATGAAAAGAAAACTATTTCTAAAACCTCTCATAGCAATCTAACATTTTATTTTAAATATAATGAGTTATAATGTGTGGATCCACGCAACAATATCTCTCTCAGGTTACAACTATCAAATACTTGGGTTTCATATGAACGCTTGTTCAACATTTAGAAGGTAGTAGTAATAAAACAAAATACATCCTGGTTTGGGTCACATCATTGTGAAATAGGCTGGAAAACACAGAGGGAGCCCCTCATGGGTAGGTGATACTCTCTTACATGAGCTAGTGCTACTGGTTCTTGTCGCACCTTCCAATCTTGAGCATACGGAGGCAGCCTATGCCTCAAACTCACAACACAATGGTGTCAACACTCAACACCACCAGAGAGCCACAAACAAATAAAACTTTACTAATTTCACATTGCCCAAAGCACAAAAAAATTACTTGATGAATATAAGGCCAAACATAGACCTTTAATTTATTAAACAATAACTACACAAATTATTAAAAACACAATATAAATACCCTCTTCTATATGTAAATCGAAAAACAAATTGTGTGTTTATGTTGAAACTGAAATTGCATGCTCAATATTTATGAAACTGCATGCTCATTCACAACTCAATGAAACATACATATGTCTAGAGGTGATCTAGTAAAACAACACAAATCTTGATTAAGATGGGGGAGATTACTAACCTTGAGTGAAAATAATTGGCAGCCGCCCATGCAGTCAAATAACCAATCTGGATTAATGACCTACCTTAAAGAACAAAATGGAGGCAGTCAAAAAGGCCATCATAGCTATTTCAAAATAACCAAATATGAAGGAGAAGAAAAGAAAATCAACATATATGGCCTTCTGAATGAGGCAAGTACATCGATGAAGCCTCTGACCGAACATGTCACCTCCTAAAATTGTTCTATTCTTCTAGGCCAACAAGGTGCACAATCAGAACCATGATCATGTAGTATTTTTTTCTAAAATTAACAACAAAGAGAAACCAGTAGCTAGCAGGTGATTCACTAACATAGGATATGCACATGATAGATACATATATATCTACACGACAAATCATGAGACTAAGAGAACATGTTGGCTAGCTGGTATGCCTAACTTTTTTGAGTAAACATAGATCTACAGATCCTCTACCTTATTTTTGTCTGCTAAACCAACATAGAAGAGCAATAGGAGCTTACCCATGTTCTTCTTCCCAGCAGCTTCGGAGGACTGCATCTTTGCCCCTTGGGATCCAACCACCTTGCAAATGAACAGTCAGTATATCAAATCTCGAGCAGATGAACTGGTAAATACGCGCGAGAGAGGGGGGTGGGGGAAGCAAGGGCGCTCACCGCTGACTTCACACAGCGTATCAGAAACTGCTCACCTCAGATTGTCCTCTTCCCGGAGGTGCACGAACGCGAGGATGACGGTCTGGTGCTCCTCCAGCCGATGGCGCCACCTCCAGGCAGAGTCGCTCCTCCTCTCGGTGATGAAAATTCATGTGATGGAGAAGGGAGAGTGGAGCGGCTCCTGCCAGTGGGTGCTAGTGGAAGAGGCCAGAGTTGACCGGAGGCGGTGACCTCTCTCGTCAGGGCCGGCAGCAAGCCGCGCTCCTCCTGGTGAGCATCGGGAGGGCGGGGAGGAGGGGAAGCCGTGAGGGAGAGCGGGGGCGATGGTGTTGGAGAACGTAGTATTTCAAAAAAAATTGCCTATGATCACGCAAGATCTATCTAGGAGAAGCATAGCAACGAGCGGGGAGAGTGTGTCCACGTACCCTCTTAGACCGAAAGCGGAAGCGTTAAGTAGCGCGGTTGATGTAGTCGAACGTCTTCGCGATCCAACCGATCAAGTGCCGGATGCACGGCACCTCCGCGATCTGCACACGTTCAGCTCGATGACGTCCCTCGAACTCTAGATCCAGCTGAGGTTGAGGGAGAGTTCCGTCAGCACGATGGCGTGGTGACAGTGATGATGAAGTTACCGGTGCAGGGCTTCACCTAAGCACTACGACGATATGACCGAGGTGGAAAACTATGGAGGGGGCACCGCACACGGCTAAAGATAACCTTTGATGTGTTCTAGGGTGTTCCCTCCCCACGTATATAAAAGAGGGAGGGGAGGCCGGCCGGCCACAAGGGGTGCACCAAGGGGGAGGAATCCTACTCCTAGTAGGAGTAGGTTTCCCCTTTCCTAGTCCAACTAGGAGGAGAAGGAAGGAGAGGGAGAGGGAGAGGGAAAGAGGGGCCGCGCCCCCCTCCCCTAGTCCTATTCGGACTCCCCATGGGGGGGCACCTCCTGGTGCGGCCCTCTCTCTCCCCTAAAGGCCCACTAAGGCCCATGACTTCCCGGCGGGGTTCCGGTAACCCTCCCGCACTCCAGTTTTATCCGAAACTCTCCGGAACACTTCCGGTGTCCGAACAACATGGTCCAATATATCAATCTTTATGTCTCAACCATTTCGAGACTCCTCGTCATGTCCGTGATCTCATCCGGGACTTTGAACTACCTTCGGTACATCCAAACACATAAACTCATAATACCGATCGTCATCGAATGTTAAGCGTGCGGACCCTACGGGTTCTAGAACTATGTAGACATGATCAAGACTCATCTCTGGTCAATAACCAATAGCGGAACCTGGATGCTCATATTGGCTCCTACATATTCTACGAAGATATTTATCGGTCAAACCGCATAACAACATACGTTGTTCCCTTTGTCATCGATATGTTACTTGCCCGAGGTTCGATCGTCGGTATCCTTATACCTAGTTCAATATCGTTACCGGCAAGTCTCTTTACTCGTTCTGTAATGCATCATCCTGTAACTAACTCATTAGTTACATTGCTTGCAAGGCTTATAGTGATGTGCATTACCGAGAGGGCCCAGAGATACCTCTCTGACAATCGGAGTGACAAATCCTAATCTCGATCTATGCCAACTCAACAAACACCATCGGAGACACCTGTAGGGCATCTTTATAATCACCCAGTTACGTTGTGACGTTTGATAGAACACTAAGTGTTCCTCCAGTATTCGGGAGTTGCATAATCTCACAGTCATAGGAACATGTATAAGTCATGAAGAAAGCAATAGCAATAAACTAAACGATCATAGTGCTAAGCTAATGGATGGGTCATATCAATCACATCATTCTCTAATGATGTGATCCCATTCATCAAATGACAACTCATGTATATGTCTAGGAAACTTAACCATCTTTGATTAATGAGCTAGTCAAGTAGAGGCATACTAGTGGCACTCTGTTTGTCTATGTATTCACACATGTACTAAGTTTCCGGTTAATACAATTCAAGCATGAATAATAAACATTTATCATGAAATAAGGAAATATAAATAACAACTTTAGTATTGCCTCTAGGTCATATTTCCTTCAGATGGCGACGGAGAGGGAACGTAGTAATTTCAAAAAAATTCCTACGCACACGCAAGATCATGGTGATGCATAGCAACGAGAGGGAGAGTGTTGTCCATGTACCCTCGTAGACCGAAAGCGGAAGCGTTAGCACAACACGGTTGATGTAGTCGTACGTCTTCATGATCCGACCGATCAAGTACCGAACGCACGACACCTCCGAGTTCAACACACGTTCAGCCCGATGACATCCCTCGAACTCCGATCCAGCCGAGTGTTGAGGGAGAGTTTCATCAGCACGACGGCGTGGTGTCGATGTTGATGTTCTACCGACGTAGGGCTTCGCCTAAGCACTACTATAGTATTATCGAGGTGGACTATGGTGGAGGGGGGCACCGCACACGGCTAAAAGATCAAACAGATCAATTGTTGTATCTATGGGGTGCCCCATGCCCCGTATATAAAGGAGCAAGGGGGAGGCCGGCCGGCCCTCTATGGCGCGCCAGGAGGAGGAGTCCTCCTCCTAGTAGGAGTAGGACTCCCCTATTTCCTACTCCTACTAGGAGGGGGAAAGGAAGGGGGAGAGGGAGAAGGAAAGGGGGGCGCCGCCCCCCCTCACCTAGTCCAATTTGGACCAGAGGGGGAGGGGCGCGCGGCCTGCCCTAGGCCAGCCCTCTCTCTCCGCTAAGGCCCATAAGGCCCATTACTTCTCCCGGGGGGTTCCGGTAACCCTCCGGCACTCCGGTTTTCTCTGAAATCACCCGGAACACTTCCAGTGTCCGAATATAGTCATCCAATATATCAATCTTCATGTCTCGACCATTTCGAGACTCCTCGTCATGTCCGTGATCACATCAGGGACTCCGAACAGCCTTCGGTACATCAAAACATATAAACTCATAATATAACTGTCATCGTAAGTTAAGCGTGCGGACCCTACGGGTTCGAGAACTATGTAGACATGGCCGAGACACGTCTCCGGTCAATAACCAATAGCGGAACCTGGATTCTCATATTGGCTCCCACATATTCTACGAAGATCTTTATCGGTTAGACCGCATAACAACATACGTTGTTCCCTTTGTCATTGGTATGTTACTTGCCCGAGATTCGATCGTCGGTATCTCAATACCTAGTTCAATCTCATTACTGGCAAGTCTCTTTACTCATTCCGTAATACATCATCCCACAACTAACTCATTAGTTGCAATGCTTGCAAGGCTTAAGTGATGTGCATTACCGAGAGGGCCCAGAGATACCTCTTCGACAATCAGATTAACAAATCCTAATCTCGAAATACGCCAACCCAACAAGTACCTTCGGAGACACCTGTAGAGCACCTTTATAATCACCCATTTACGTCGTGATGTTTGGTAGCACACAAAGTGTTCCTCCAGTAAACGGGAGTTGCATAATCTCATAGTCATAGGAACATGTATAAGTCATGAAGAAAGCAATAGCAACATACTAAACGATCGTGTGCTAAGCTAACGGAATGGGTCGTGTCAATCACATCATTCTCCTAATGATGTGATCCCGTTAATCAAATGACAACTCATGTCTATGGTTAGGAAACATAACCATCTTCTATTAACGAGCTAGTCAAGTAGAGGCATACTAGTGATACTCTGTTTGTCTATGTATTCACACATGTATTATGTTTCCGGTTAATACAATTCTAGCATGTATAATAAACATTTATCATGATATAAGGAAATAAATAATAACTTTATTATTGCCTCTAGGGCATATTTCCTTCAGTCTCCCACTTGCACTAGAGTCAATAATCTAGATTACACTGTAATGATTCTAACACCCATGGAGCCTAGGTGCTGATCATGTTTTGCTCGTGGAAGAGGCTTAGTCAACGGGTCTGCAACATTCAGATCCGTATGTATCTTGCAAATTTCTATCTCTCCCACCTGGACTAAATCCCGGATGGAATTGAAGCGTCTCTTGATGTGCTTGGTTCTCTTGTGAAATCTAGATTCCTTCGCCAAGGCTATTGCTCCAGTATTGTCACAAAAGATTTTCATTGGACCCGATGCACTAGGTGTGACACCTAGATCGGATATGAACTCCTTAATCCAGACTCCTTCATTTGTTGCTTCCGAAGCAACTATGTACTCCGCTTCACATGTAGATCCCGCCACAACGCTTTGTTTAGAACTGCACCAACTGACAGCTCCACCGTTCAATGTAAAACACGTATCCGGTTTGCGATTTAGAATCGTCCGGATCAGTGTCAAAGCTTGCATCAACGTAACCGTTTATGATGAGCTCTTTGTCACCTCCATAAACGAGAAACATATCCTTAGTCCTTTTCAGGTACTTCAGGATGTTCTTGACCGATGTCCAGTGATCCACTCCTGGATTACTTTGGTACCTCCCTGCTAGACTTATAGCAAGGCACACATCAGGTCTGGTACACAGCATTGCATACATGATAGAGCCTATGGCTGAAGCATAGGGAACATCTTTCATTTTCTTTCTATCTTCTGCAGTGGTCGGGCATTGAGTCTTACTCAACTTCACACCTTGTAACACAGGCAAGAACCCTTTCTTTGCTTGATCCATTTTGAACTTCTTCAAAACTTTGTCAAGGTATGTGCTTTGTGAAAGTCCAATTAAGCGTTTTGATCTATCTCTATAGATCTTAATGCCTAATATGTAAGCAGCTTCACCGAGGTCTTTCATTGAAAAACTCTTATTCAAGTATCCCTTTATGCTATCCAGAAATTCTATATCATTTCCAATTAGTAATATGTCATCCACATATAATATCAGAAATGCTAAGAGCTCCCACTCACTTTCTTGTAAATACAGGCTTCTCCAAAAGTCTGTACAAAACCAAATGCTTTGATCACACTATCAAAGCGTTTATTCCAACTCCGAGAGGCTTGCACCAGTCCATAAATGGATCGCTGGAGCTTGCACACTTTGTTAGCTCCCTTTGGACCGACAAAACCTTTCGGTTGCATCATATACAAATCTTCTTCCAGAAATCCATTCAGGAATGCAGTTTTGACATCCATTTGACAAATTTCATAATCATAAAATGCGGCAATTGCTAACATGATTTGGACAGACTTAAGCATCGCTACGGGTGAGAAGGTCTCATCGTAGTCAATCCCTTGAACTTGTCGAAAACATTTCGCAACAAGTCGAGCTTTGTAGACAGTAATATTACCGTCAGCGTCAGTCTTCTTCTTGAAGATCCATTTATTCTCAATTGCTTGCCGATCATCAGGCAAGTCAACCAAAGTCCACACTTTGTTCTCATACATGGATCCCATCTCAGATTTCATGGCCTCAAGCCATTTTGGGGAATCTAGGCTCACCATCGCTTCTTCATAGTTCGTGGGTTCATCATGATCTAGTAGCATGACTTCCAGAACAGGATTACCGTACCACTCTGGTGCGGATCTTATTCTGGTTGATCTATGAGGTTCAGTAGCAACTTGATCTGAAGTTCCATGATCATCATCATTAACTTCCTGACTAATTGGTGTAGGTGTCACAGAAACCGGTTTCTGTGATGAACTACTCTCCAATAGAGGAGCAGGTACAGTTACCTCATCAAGTTCTACTTTCCTCCCACTCACTTCTTTCGAGAGAAACTCCTTCTCTAGAAAAACTCCAAATTTAGCAACAAAAGTCTTGCCTTCGGATCTGTGATAGGTGTACCCAACAGTCTCCTTTGGGTATCCTATGAAGACACATTTCTCCGATTTGGTTTGAGCTTATCAGGTTGAAGCTTTTTCACATAAGCATCGCAACCCCAAACTTTTAGAAATGACAACTTTGGTTTCTTGCCAAACCATAGTTCATAAGGCGTCGTCTCAACGGATTTCGATGGTGTCCTATTTAACGTAAATGCGGCCGTCTCTAGAGCATAACCCCAAAACGATAGCAGTAAATCAGTAAGAGACATCATAGATCGCACCATATCTAGTAAAGTACGATTACAACGTTTGGACACACCATTTTGCTGTGGTGTTCCGGGTTGCGTGAGTTGCGAAACTATTCCGCATTGTTTCAAATGTAGACCAAACTCGTAACTCAAATATTCTCCTCCACAATCCGATCGTAGAAACTTTATTTTCTTGTTACAATGATTTTCAACTTCACTCTGAAATTCTTTGAACTTTCCAAACGTTTCAGACTTATGCTTCATTAAGTCGATATACCCATATCTGCTTAAATCATCTCTGAAGGTGAGAAAATAACGATATCCGCCACGAGCCTCAACATTCATCGGACCACATACATCTGTATGTATGATTTCCAAAAAATCTGTTGCTCTCTCCATAGTACCGGAGAACGGTGTTTTGGTCATCTTGCCCATAAGGAACGGTTCGCAAGTACCAAGTGATTCATAATCAAGTGGTTCCAAAAGTCCATCAGTATGGAGTTTCTTCATGTGCTTTACACTGATATGACCTAAACGGCAATGCCACAAATAAGTTGCACTATCATTATCAACTCTGCATCTTTTGGCTTCAATATTATGAATATGTGTATCACTACTATCGAGATTCATCAAAAATAGACCACTCTTTGTCAATCACATCATTCTCCTAATGATGTGATCCCGTTAATCAAATGACAACTCATGTCTATGGTTAGGAAACATAACCATCTTCGATTAATGAGCTAGTCAAGTAGAGGCATACTAGTGACACTCTGTTTGCCTATGTATTCACACATGTATTATGTTTTCGGTTAATACAATTCTAGCATGAATAATAAACATTTATCATGATATAAGGAAATAAATAATAACTTTATTATTGCCTCTAGGGCATATTTCCTTCAGTGTGCAGGCGCGGGTTAGGTTTTGCAAAGGAGATTGAGAGAGGGAGAGGAAGAGGATGCGGGAGGAGCGACGTGTTGGGAATCATTTGCATGGAAAACAAAAAAAATTCTACGCACACGCAATGATCTATCCATGGAGATGCATAGCAACGAGGGGGAGAGTGTGTCCACGTACCCTCGTAGACCATAAGCGGAAGCGTTTCACAACGTGGTTGATTTATTCAAACTTTCTTCACGATCCAACCGATCTAGTACCGAACGTACGGCACCTCCGCGTTCTGCACACGTTTAGCTCGGTGATGTCCCTCGCCTTCTTGATCCAGCAAGACGTTGAGGTAGTAGATGAGTTCCATCAGCACGACGGCGTGGTGACGATGATGGTGAATTGATCTCTGCAGGGCTTCGCCTAAGCACTATGAAAATATGACCGGGGATGTAAACGGTGGAGGGGGATGCCGCACACGGCTAACAATTGATCTGGTGTGTGCTAGGGCGCCCCCCCCCCCCCCACATATATGTATAGGTGGGAGGGAGAGGGAAGGCTGCTAGGAGGCGCCCCAAGTAGGACGAATCCTACTTGGGGTCCTCCCCAAGTGCCCCCCCCCCATATTTAACCGAGGGAGAAGGAAAGAGGGGGAGAGGGAAGGAAGTGGGAATCCTAATCCACATTTTCCTTTCCCTTCTCCCCTTTGCTTCCCCTTCTTAGGCCAGCCCATATGGGGTGTGGCTGGGCGTTTCCCCTCTTGGCCCATAAGGCCCATATCTTTTCCCGGGGATGCCCGGAACCCCTTCTAGTGACCTGATAAGTACCCAGTACCCCAAATCACTTTCAGTGTCCGAATACCCTCGTCCTATATATCAATATTTACCTCTCGACCATTTCGAGACTCCTCGTCATGTCCATGATCTCATCCGGGACTCCAAACAACATTCGGTCACCAAATCACATAACTCATATAATACTATATCATCATCAAACATTAAGCGTGCAGACCCTACGGGTTCGAGAACTATGTAGACATGACCAAGACACCTATCTGGTCATAACCAATAGTGGAACCTGGATGCCCATATTGGCTCCTATATATTCTACGAAGATCTTTATCGGTCGAACCGTTATGACAACATAAGTAATTCCCTTTGTCCATTAGTTTGTTACTCGCCTGAGATTCGATCGTCGGTATCTTCATACCTAGTTCAATCTCGTTACCCGCAAGTCTCTTTACTCGTTCAGTAATACATCACCTCGTGACTAACTCCTTAGTTGTTTGCTTGCAAGCTTATGATGTGTATTACCGAGAGGGCCCAGAGATACCTCTCCGATACTCGAGGTGACAAATTCTAATCTCGGTCTATGCCAACTCAACAAACACCTTCAGAGATACCTGTAGAGCATCTTTATAATCACCCAGTTATGTTGTGACGTTTGATAGCACACGAGGCATTCCTCCGGTATCCGGGAGTTGCACAATCTCATTGTCGAAGGAATGTGTATTTGACATGAAGAAAGCAATAGCAATAAAACTGAACGATCATTATGTTAAGCTAACAGATGGGTCTTGTCCATCACATCATTCTCCTAATGATGTGATCCCATTATCAAATGACAACACATGTATATGGTTAGGAAACCTTAAACATCTTTGATCAACGAGCTAGTCTAGTAGAGGCTTACTAGGGACACAGTATTTGTTTATGTATTCACACCTGTATTTAAGTTTCCAATCAATACAATTCTAGCATGAATAATAAACCTTTATCATGAATAAGGAAATATAAAATAACAACTTTATTATTGCCTCTAGGGCATATTTCCTTCATGACGGTGGCTGGTTTTTTTCCGATCCAATCGCTCTCTCGCTTTTACACATGGAGCAGCCACCCAGAGATAGCCACGCAAGGGCAGTAACTTGAAATGTCGTGATTGCCCTTAGCGGCCACCCAGTTTTACCGGCGGTGGCACGACCCCCGTGCCCATATGAACCGGCACCGGCCGCGCAGGGCTCCGCTGTCACTGACAGTAACGGCCCACCCACCACGCGCCCCACCAGTCAGTGAGATAAGAAAAAACTAAAGTAAGAAAGAAGCATCACTATTCATTGGTGGTCACATCAACTCGATCCAACGGCCAAGATCATCCCATCAAAAAATCCGATGGGTAAAACTTCTTTGGACAGCTAATTGGACGGTCTGGAGAGCAAGAGCCCTGCACTAGTAGAAAACAGGGCTTTCGTCCAGGCCGGGTCAGCCCATTAGTCTCGGTTCAGTCCAGAACCGGGACCAATGGGGGCATTGGACCCGGTTCGTGAGCCTAGGGGGCCGGCCGGGCCACGTGGGCCGTTGGTCCCGGTTCATCTGGACCTTTTAGTCCCGGTTAGTGGGACGAACCGGGACCAATGGGCCTCGCTCCTGGCCCACCACCATTGGTCCCGGTTGGTGGCTTGAACCGGGACCAAAGGCTCCCCTTTAGTCCCGGTTCATGCCACCAACCGGGACCAATGAGGTGCTATATATACCCCCTCACGTAAGAGCAGAGCACACTGCTCTGTTTTTTTTCTGGCCGAGAGGGAGAGGGCTTGGTGGTGCTCTACCTCACCTCCTATGCACACAAGGTGTTCGATGGAATGCCCGAGCCACACTACTTAAGCTTTCACCTCTCCAAACTCGACCTCCCAGCTCCATTTTCCTCAATATTTGTCTAGATTTAGCGGTCCGTCACACCCCGTCCCCGTCTTCACCGCTGTCGATCACCCGCGCCGAGCTCATCGCCGGCACCACCGTGGTGAGCCTCTTGTTCTTATCTTCTTTCTGAAAGGAAAAATATTCTTACTTGTATGTTTACATAGATACTTGTATTATTTTCTTACTTTTATTATGGCATCTTATATAATGCGATGGTTTTGGTATCCGCCCCCATCGGCCCTCTTCCTGTCTATGATTCAGATGTGGTATATATATTATCTTTATAACTATTGGTTCATTTATTGTTTATGAAAATTATGCCGACCAACGTGACATAGATTTTATTTATGTAGGATGTATGTGAATCGGAAATGCCAACCGACAATACTGTCAAGAGGTTAAATTTAGTTGAAGAAGAGTACAATTTGTTGAAGGAAAAAATAAAAAAATTGAGGAGGAGAAGATGATATTGGAGTTGCATATCGCGGATGTCGTCGATGATCAGAAGATCAAGATGGATGCAATGCGCTTGAAGATTAGAAAGATTAGAAAATATGCCATTCATACCGAGGCTTGGTATCATTATGTCATTGGATCAATTGTTACCTTGGTTGCGATTATGATCGCATTTGTTTTCGCATTGAAATGTTTTACATAGTTTCAATGTATGGATTAATTAATTAGATGCTCTGGAGAGCTATATGTTGTTAGATGAGAACTATGTATGCACTTTGGTTTTAATGTGATGATGAACTTCTATTAATTTGGACACTTAATTATATATAATGCACGCAGATGAACCGGCAATGGATGTACGGTGACAGACACACCTCCGAGTACATTAAGGGCGTGCATGAGTTTCTCGATGCGGCTGAGGCAAACAAGCAGAATGGTTTTATATGTTGTCCATGCACTGAATGTGGGAATACGAGGTCTTACTCTAACCGGAAAATCCTTCACTCCCACCTGCTTTACAAGGGTTTCATGCCACACTATAATGTTTGGACGAGGCACGGAGAAATAGGGGTTATGATGGAAGACGGCGAAGAAGAAGAGTACGATGACAACTATGTGCCCCCTGAATACGGTGATGCTGCAACGGGGGGAGCTGGTGAAGATCAAGAGGAACCAGACGATGTGCCCAATGAAGCTGCAACGAGTGAAGCTGCTAAAGATCAAGTGGAACCAGACGATGTGCCCGATGATGATGATCACCGTCGGGTCATTGTCGATGCAAGGACGCAATGCAAAAGTCAAAAGGGGAAGCTTAAGTTCGATCGCATGTTAGAGGATCACAAAAAAGGGTTGTACCCCAATTGCGAATATGGCAACACAAAGCTCGGTACCGTACTGGAATTGCTGGAGTGGAAGGCAGAGAATGTTGTGGCTGACAAAGGATTTGAGAAGCTACTGAAAATATTGAAGAAGAAGCTTCCAAAGGATAACGAATTGCCCGACAGTACATACGCAACAAAGAAGGTCGTATGCCCTCTAGGATTGGAGGCGGAGAACATACATGCATGTCCTAATGACTGCATCCTCTACCGCGGTGCATACAAGGATCTGAACGCATGCCCGGTATGCGGTGCATTGCAGTATAAGATCAGACGAGATGACCCTGGTGATGTTGACAGCGAGCCCCCCAGGAAGAGGGTTCCTGCGAAGGTGATGTGGTATGCTCCTATAATACCACGGTTGAAACGTCTGTTCAGAAACGAAGAGCATGCCAAGTTCATGCGATGGCACAGTGAGAACCGGAAGAGAGATGGGAAGTTGAGAGCACCCGCTGACGGGTCGCAGTGGAGAAAAATCGAGAGAAAGTACTGGGATGAGTTTTCAAAGGACCCAAGGAATGTATGGTTTGCTTTAAGCGCGGATGGCATTAATCCTTTCGGGGAGCAGAGCAGCAATCACAGCACCTCACCCGTGACTCTATGTATGTATAACCTTCCTCCTTGGATGTGCATGAAGCGGAAGTTCTTTATGATGCCAGTTCGCATCCAACGCCCTAAGCAACCTGGCAACGACATTGATGTGTACCTAAGGCCATTAGTTGAAGAACTTTTACAGCTGTAGAATGGAAACGGTGTACGTACGTGGGATGAGCACAGACAGGAGGAATTTAACCTAAAGGCGTTGCTGTTCGTGACCATCAACGATTGGCCCGCTCTCAGTAACCTTTCAGGACAGACAAAAAAAGGATACCACGCATGCACGCACTGTTTAGATGACACTGAAAGTATATACCTGGACAAATGCAGGAAGAATGTGTACCTGGGCCATCGTCGATTTCTTCCGACCAACCATCAATGTCGAAAGAAAGGCAAGCATTTCAAAGGCGAGGAAGATCACCGGAAGAAGCCCGCCATGCGTATCGGTGATCATGTACTTGCTATGGTCAATGATTTACACGTAATCTTTGGAAAGGGTCCCGGCGGACTAGCTGTTCCGAATGACGCTGAGGGACACGCACCCATGTGGAATAAATCTATATCTTGGGACCTACCCTACTGGAAAGACCTAGAGGTCCGCTCTTCAATCGACGTGATGCACGTGACGAAGAACCTTTGCGTGAACCTGCTAGGCTTCTTGGGCGTGTATGGGAAAACAAAAGATACACCTGAGGCACGGGAGGACCTGCAACGTTTGCATGAAAAAGACGGCATGCCTCCGAAGCAGTATAAAGGTCCTGCCAGCTACGCTCTTACGAAAGAAGAGAAAGAAATCTTCTTTGAATGCCTGCTCAGTATGAAGGTCACGACTGGCTTCTCGTCGAATATAAAGGGAATAATAAATATGCCAGAGAAAAAGTTTCAGAACCTAAAGTCTCATGACTGCCACGTGATTATGACGCAACTGCTTCCGGTTGCATTGAGGGGGCTTCTACCGGAAATCATCCGATTAGCCATTGTGAAGCTATGTGCATTCCTCAATGCAATCTCTCAGAAGGTGATCGATCCAGAAATCGTACCAAGGCTAAGGAGTGATGTAGCGCAATGTCTTGTCAGTTTCGAGCTGGTGTTCCCACCATCCTTCTTCAATATCATGACGCACGTCCTAGTTCATCTAGTCGACGAGATTGTCATCCTGGGGCCCATATTTCTACACAATATGTTCCCCTTTGAGAGGTTCATGGGAGTCCTAAAGAAATATGTTCGTAACCGTGCTAGGCCAGAAGGAAGCATCTCCATGGGTCATCAAATAGAGGATGTTATCGGGTTTTGTGTTGACTTCATTCCTGGCCTTAAGAAGATAGGTCTCCCTAAATCACGGTATGAGGGGAGACTGGCTGGAAAAGGCACTCTTGGAAGTGACTCAATAATATGCAGGGACGGGTATTCTTGGTCTCAAGCACACTACACAGTTCTACAGAACTCTACCTTGGTGACCCCGTATGTCGATGAACACAAGAACAGTTTGCGCTCCAAACACCCGGAGCAGTGCGACGACTGGATTACATGTGAACACATCAGGACTTTCAGCAGTTGGTTGGAAACACATCTCAGAGGTGACAACACTGTTTGTGATGAGTTGTACTTGTTGTCCAGGGGACCATCTTTGACTGTATTGACTTACAAAGGATACGAGATAAATGGGAATACATTTTACACGATCGCCCAAGATCAAAAGAGCACCAACCAAAACAGCGGTGTCCACTTTGATGCAGCAACCGAGAGCGAAAAGAACACATATTATGGTTACATAGTGGACATATGGGAACTTGACTACATACATGATTTTAAGGTCCCTTTGTTTAAGTGCAAATGGGTCAATCTGTCAGGCGGCGGGGTACAGGTTGACCCACAGTACGGAATGACAACAGTGGATCTGAAAAATCTTGGGTACACTGACGAACCGTTCGTCCTAGCCAATGATGTGGCACAGGTTATCTATATGAAGGACATGTCTACCAAACCGAGAAAAAGAAAAGATAAGGAAGCGAATACATCATACGATGAGACAAAGCGCCACATAGTTCTTTCAGGAAAAAGGGACATCCTGGGAGTGGACGGCAAGACAGACATGTCTGAAGATTATGAAAAGTTTCATGAAATTCCTCCCTTCAATGTCAAGGCTGACCCAAGCATCCTGATAAACGATGAAGATTATCCATGGTTACGGTGCAATAAGCAAATGACACAAGCGAAGAAAAAGTGAATACTTTCTCCCGCAACTATTATGATGATACCATGCCAACTTTGTAACACACGAGTATGCTATGCCAACTTTTTCAGAGTTCATTTGAAAACTATGAATTTAGGTCGAATTTTCTCTATAGGTGCATCTATGTTCATTTTTTTAGTAAAGTTAATCACAAACTTGAGATTCACACAAATTTCAAAGAATTCAAATTTTAACTATTCAAATTTGAAAACTAATGGCACTAACAAAAAGTTTATAATTTTTCTAAAACTAATGGCACTAACAAAAAGTTTATAATTTTGCTGACCTAAAAGCAAAAAGAAATAAAAAAATAAAGCAAAAAACAAAATAAAATAAATAATGTAGAAAACAAAACAAAAAATCTGGAAAACAAAAAAATAGCAACAATAAGTATTTTTTGTAAATAGAAACAAAATAAAATAAATAAAGCAACAAAGAAAACAAAAAAACTAAAAAAGTGTTTTCAAATTTAAAAACTAATGGCACTAACAGAAAGTTTATAATTTTTCTAAAACTAAAAGCAAAAAGAATAAAAAATAAAGCAAAAAACAAAAGAAAATAAATAATGCAGAAAACAAAACAAAAAAACTAGAAAAAAATAGCAACAAGAAGTATTTTGTTGTAAGTAGAAACAAAATAAAATAAATAAAGCAACAAAGAAAACAAAAAAACTAAAAAGTGAAACTAATGGCACTAACAGAAAGTTCATAATTTTTCTAAAACTAAAAGCAAAAAAGAATTAAAATATAAAGCAAAAAACAAAAGAAAATAAATAATGCAGAAAACAAAACAAAAAACTGGAAAAAATAGCAACAATAAGTATTTTGTTGTAAGTAGAAACAAAATAAAATAAATAAAGCAACAAAGAAAAAAAGAGTGCCACCTACTGGGCCCCCACGGCCTGAATACGACTAGAAACCCTACCATGGGCCAGGATTCAGGCCCGCAGGAGGCCCAGTAGGCCCACAGGCACACAGCGCAGTTTTAGGCCCGAAAGCCTGCATTTGAGAGGAGCTCGAGAGGGAAGGCGCAGTAGCGCTTATAAACCACTCTCGAGCTCTCTCAGCTAGCGAGGTGGGACTAAAGTTTTGGCGCGGGGCAGCACAAGGCCTTTGGTCCCGGTTGGTGCCAGCAACCGGGACTAAAGGGGGCATTGGTCATGGTTCGTGGCACAAACCGTGACCAATGCCCCCCTTTAGTCCCGGTTGGTGCCACCAAACGGGACCAAAGGCCGCCGCTTCCCGCCCTTTGGCCTGCCGAAAAGAGGCCTTTGGTCACGGTTGGTGGCACCAACCGGGACTAAAGGGGGGCATTGGTCCCGGTTGGTGCCACCAACCGAGACCAATGCTCTTGGTATATAACCAGGACTTGTGAAAATTTCACTTCCCATCTCGCAGTTGCCGCCCCGACGACGCCGACGACATCGACGTCGCCAGGCTGCCCCGACGCCGCCCCCGCCGTCGCCCGCGCCCGTCGTTGCCATCGCCCGCACCCTCGCCGGCCGCCGCCCGCGCCCGTCGTCGCCGTCGCCCACGCCCGTCGTCGCCGTCGCCCGCGCCCTCGTCGCCCGCGCCCGTCGTCGCCGTCGCCCGCGCCCTCGCCGCCCCCGCCCTCGCCGCCCGCGCCCTCGCCGGCCGTCGCCCGCGCCCTGTGAGCACCGCGCGTCTACCGCCCCCGCCGTCGTGCATTTTTTTTAATTATACATGTTTTTTACATGTTTTTAGATTTTCATATATATATATATATGTATCTTTTAGATATATGTTTTTGTATGTATGTTCATATATGTTTTTTATGTATGTTCATATAGGTATATATGTATGTATTTTTTCAATTGTAATGATGTTTTAAAAATACATATATGCAAAAGTTAGATTTTTTTTTATTAGAAAATTTTTATCTATATATGTTCTCTGATTTAGTACATTTTAGGTTAGTTTCATCTTAAAAAAAGTTTTATATATTTAGGAAGAAGGAATAGAAGGAAGAAGAAGGAAGAAAATGTTTTATATATGAGGGTCGAGAGGGGGTCGAGAGGGGGTTGTCGAACATGAGAGGAAGAAAAGGATAAAAAAATGAGGAAGAAGAAGAAAAAAAAGGAGAAGAAAGAATAGAGGAGAAGAGGATAAAAAAAGAAGAGGAAAAAGAAAAAAAGAGGACAAGAAAGTATAGAGGAGTTCTTCTCCTCTATTCTTTCTTCTCCTCTTTTTTTTCTTCTTCTTCCTCTTTTTTTTATCGGGAACGAGGGTCGTCGAGGGTCGCCGAGGGGCCGAGGGTCGAGAGGGGGTCGACGGTCGTCGAGGGGTCGAGGGTCGAGAGGGGGTCTAGGGTCGCCGAGGGGTCGAGGGTCGTCGAACATGAGAGAAAGAACAGGATAAAAAAAGAAGAGGAAGAAGAAAAAAAGAGGAGAAGAAAGAATAGAGGAGATCTTCTCCTCTATTCTTTCTTCTCCTCTTTTTTTTCTTCTTCTTCCTGTTTTTTTATCGGGAACGAGGGTCGTCGAGGGTCGCCGAGGGGTCGAGGGTCGAGAGGGGGTCGACGGTCGCCGAGGGGTCGACGGTCGAGAGGGGGTCTAGGGTGGCCGAGGGGTCGAGGGTCGTCGAACATGAGAGGAAGAAGAGGATAAAAAAAGAAGAGGAAGAAGAAAAAAAAGAGGAGAAGAAAGAATAGAGGAGATCTATTCTTTCTTCTCCTCTTTTTTTTTCTTTTTCTTCCTCTTTTTTTATCGGGAACGAGGGTTGTCGAGGGTCGCCGAGCAGTAGAGGAAACCCTAAATAGCAAGTATCGTCGGTGTGAGATACATGTGGCCGTCGGTGTCGGACAGTACATCCACGTCCCACAAGTGACGCGGGCTTCGACACCCACGTCACTTGTGGGACGTGGATGTAGTGTCCGACACTGACGGCCACATGTATCTCACACCCACGATACTTGCTATTTATGGTTTCCTCTACCGTTCGGTGACCCTCGACGACCCTCGTTTCCGATAAAAAAAAGAGGAAGAAGAAGAAAAAAAAGAGGAGAAGAAAGATTTCTTCTTCTCTCTTTTTTCTTCTTCTTCCTCTTTATTTTATCGGGAACGAGGGTCGTCGAGGGTTAGGGTCGCCGAGCGGTAGAGGAAACCCTAAATAGCAAGTATCGTCGATGTGAGATACATGTGGCCGTCGGTGTCGGACACTACATCCACGTCCCACAAGTGACGCGGGCTTCGAAGCCCGCGTCACTTGTGGGACGTGGATGTAGTGTCCGACACCGACGGCCACATGTATCTCACATCGACGATACTTGCTATTTAGGGTTTCCTCTACCGCTCGGCGACCCTCGACGACCCTCATTCCCGATAAAAAAAAGAGGAAGAAGAAGAAAAAAAGAGGAGAAGAAAGAATAGAGGAGTTACTCCTCTATTCTTTCTTCTCCTCTTTTTTTTCTTCTTCTTCCTCTTTTTTTATCCTTGAAGCGTTGTCGAGGCCACCCCAAACCCTAGAGAAGCAGCGTCGAGGCCACCCCAAACCCTAGAGAAGCAGCATCGAGGCAACTAATTAATATTAGTTCTACGTTTGCCACTAATATATCCATCTGTCATGTTTGAATAATAATTGCCATGTTGTAAATATTTGTAGAAACTATGGACACCACCCGAGACGAAGTACAAGAAGAGTTGTTGGGGGACATAATCGCACGAGGAAGTGATGCCGTCTGCTCGTTGTTTCTCAACGACACCGATGGTCTGGAAGCAGCTGGCTATGATTATGATGGCTCCGGTGACCTAATGCCGGTGCAAGAAGGAGACCGTGAGGATGGCTCCGGTGACCCAATGCCGGTGCAAGAAGGAGACCGTGATGATGTCTCCGGTGACCGAACCGAGTCCGGCCAGGTATATATATTAGTTAAGCTTCTGCTGACTAGCTAATTGATGCATTCATTGTTTTGGTATGTACACATATTAATTAAGTCTTTGTTCTTTTTTCTAGCCCTCTGGATCGAGCACAACTTCGGTAAAGAGACAAGGCCCGAAGAAAAAGTTGAGCTCGGATGAAAAGTTTGAGATCATAGCAATCGCGCCCGACGGCCAACCGATTGAACCCCTCTGGACAAAGAGCGCATTTGTTGCTCAGTGCGGGGTTTTGGTTAGGGACAAGATCCCGATCAGCATCCAGCAATGGTTAAAGCCGGCTACAGAAGACCCTGAGGTGTCTTATGTCAATGATATGCAGAAAAATGATCTTTGGACTGAGCTGAAGTCAAATTTCACCCTACCGCCAGAGGATGATCCGGAGAAGCCAGTTAAAGAGCAATTAATCAAGTCTTTTGCTCTTAAGAGGATGGCAGAACTATTCAGGAGGTGGAAGAAAGAGCTGAATAAGTTTGTCGAAAATAAAGAGACACCAGAATTCAAGGGCAGATATGAGAAGATCAGAGATCACTGGCCCGCATTTGTGGCCCACAAGACATCGGAAAAGAGTAAGAAGATGTCGGCGACAAACAAGCAAAATGCTGCGAAGAAGAAGCATCACACGGGGTCAGGTGGCTACCTCGTAGCCCGGCCTAAGTGGGCCAAGACTGAGAATGATCTGGTTGATAAAGGGATCGAACCAGAGACAATTAACTGGCCAGACCGTTGCCAGACTTGGTTCTTCGGGGCTAGCGGAACCTTGGACCCTGTATCAGGGAAGTGCATTTGGACGAACGATCAAATGGACATACCAGTCAAGTAGCTTCAGCAGTATATTGAAGCAGCGCAGCAAGGGACGTTCTTTCCAGACAGAGAGAACGACGAGCTCACAATGGCCCTCAGGAATCCTGAGCACCCTGGACGGACACAAGGCACGCCAGCTCCATTTCGTGGAAGGTTGGGTTTCCGGACGCAGGCGGTTACAAATGCCAGGAGAGGAGGAAAAAAGTGCATCAGACCCAAATGCAGGCGCTGCAAGCAAGGGTACAAGCGATAGAGGAATGAGAAGCAAATCACAGCAAACGAACTGCCGAAGCTTCCCCCGAAGCTACCCCGCCATCTCAGCGGAGAAGCAGCGTGGCTTCCACCGAGCTGCTTCAGCCGGAGCATGTCTTGACGGCTCCTGCCAGCTATCCCATGGATGCTATCACGGAGCCTCAAAATTGCCACCTTATGACGCAATGGATGAATTGAAGGTCAAGGCGGCGGTTGGATCTGTTTATCCTACTGAACCCGGCGCAACTTTTCACTGCCGACCGATTCCAGAAGGATATGCTAGGGTGATGGTGGATGAAATAACGGAGGGATTTGAGGACCTCCAGCTTGACCACCCTACCGGTGAAGGGGAGACTAGGCTGGGTTCTGCTCTGAAGACTCCATGCCTATGGCGGAAGGAGCTCATCAACCTTTCGAACTGGACGCCTCCGCCTCCTCCTCCTCCTCCGGCAAGTCAGGGCACTCCGCCTCCTCCACCGCCTCCTCCTCCGGCGAGTCAGGGCACTCCGCCTCCTCCACCGCCTCCTCCTTCGGCGAGTGACGATCAGGGCACTCAGCCGGCTCCTTCTCCGGCGCGTGGCGGCACTCCGCCTCCTTCTTCAGCAAGGGCGGAAGAGACCTGCCGCCGCTCCGGCTGCTCCGGCACGTCGTACTCCTTCTCCTCTGCCTCGTAAGCAAGTAAAGAAGACAACGGCTCCGTCTGCTCTGCCGACGTCTAGCAGTATAGCCAGAGGCAGGAGGACATACAGATTCGGTCCTTCTCTGAAGACTCCAGAGAAGTTACCATACGAGAGGACCCCGAAGGAAAATGCCGAGATTGCGCGAGAAGAAGTGAGGAACTTCTTTGAAGGGGTGAAAGCAAAGAAACATCCACCTCCGGAGGAGAAGGTAGATCTGGTGAAAGCGAAGCGCACTCTGGCTGCCCTGACAAAACCACCCAAGTCTCCGCCGAAAGGAAGCTATGAGCGCATTATTGGAAAGGAATTTGTCAAAGCGGAGCAGTCGGGAAGTACTGTCAGTGATCAAAGGCTGAAAGAACGACGAGCTGGGAAACAAATTGCACAGCTCGGCGAACAAGCGAAGCAATCGTGCCCCCCGCTCAAGGTGCCTAGCGACATCGTCGCTAATGATCCGAGGATGGTGCCCGGTTATAGCAATCTAGAGATTACCTGCCCGATGATGTACATTATGATTTCATGGAGGTGCAGATACAAAGATACGAGTACGGGAAGACTCTCGTCAAAGATGAAAGATCTCTATCAACGATGATGCAAAGATTGCATGATTGGTACTTGAAAATCTGCAGAGAGTCTGGGGGGAGGAGTACTTTGTATGTGAGAGTTAAAAAGGAGCATGACCTCGTTGGAATTGATCTGTTGCCTATTCCATTTGAGGAGTTCTTTCAGTTTTTCAATCAATTGGCCCTCGATAAAGCAACGGTCACCTGCTACTGTCTGTAAGTAGTACTACTTCTGTCATTAAGTCTCTCTATATAGCTCAACTCTTTCATTGCATGTATTTATAATTATCCTCACTATATTATGCAGATTGAAGATCGCCGAATTGAAGAAAAGACAAGTCGGTGATATTGGGTTCATTAACACATATCTCATAGATGAAACTGAGGTTAAATTTCATCCCATAGATACCGAGGCCAACTTGCTACGATCGTTGGTAATAAATGAAAACAAAGATATAATACTCTTTCCTTACAACTTCAAGTGAGTGTTACTGTCTTGTGCGTATTCGGTTTCCCTTATATATTAGTCAAGGTTATAGTAATGTAATTGATGAGTTATGCATGCGTGTGTAGTTTCCACTATATTCTCCTAGAGATTAAGCTTGAGCAGGGACTAGTAACTGTCTTAGACTCAAGACGAAAAGATCTCCAGGACTATGCGGACATGACTCAAATGCTCGAGAAGTAAGTTAAATCGATCATTATCCACCACATCAGCAACTTTGTTCATTTCCTGATATATCAAGTAATTGTTTTCTTTGTCTGGCAGGGTTTGGAAAAAATTCACCAAAAAAGCTCCAGGACTCCCGAAGAAGCTGCAATTTAGACACCCGAAAGTAAGTACTATAGTAGCATGTTCCATGCATCTCCTATTGATTCAAGGCTAGTTTCATCAATACCATTTGGCATTCTTGCTTATCAATTTGATTGACCTCTATTTCTTGTAAAGTGGTTGTGGCAGGAACAAGGGAATAATTTCTGTGGATACTACATTTGCGAGTCCATCCGCCACACGACCTGTGAGCGGGGCTACATTGACGAACAATATGAAGTGCGTAAATAACAACATTCACAATTTTATTTTATTACCATCATTTGTGTTGAGTTTCATTCATTCATATATATATATGTATTGACCCCCTTCTTCAAATTAGATGTTTCGGAAGCGGGATGAACTCCTAGCACAAGCTCGCATGCGAGCAATTCAAGAGGAATTGGCGGCATTCTTTCTTGACCACGTGATCGCTGAAGACGGAGAATACTATGTGGATCATGAGTCCGTATGTTAGGAGATTATATTTGTAAGAGATAATTATTGTATATATGTAGCTGGTAGTGTCGGATAGATATACGAGAACTTTTTGTTCGACCAATCTCTCGGAGAAGGAGAGGTGGTCGATATCACTTCTCTCTGTATGCATATATGTTCATGACGATCTTCTGTTTCCTTCGTTTGCTTACTAGCTAGCTAGCGTGTCTAGTCCTCTCTATACGTATGTATAGTACGTAGCGTCGACCAAGCACGGACATAAGAGAGGACACTTCTCTCTATTAATTATAGCTAGCTAACACAATATATGAAACACCTAAATTAACCCCCCAAAACCCCCCAAACCCCCCCCCCCTTCAAAAAAAACAAAAACCCCAGCCACAGAAATGCTGACGCGTGGATGCCTATTGGTCCCGGTTGGTGCCACCAACCGGGACCAAAGGCCCTCCTGCCTGGGCTCCGCGCACAGGCCACGTGGAGGCCCATCTGTCCCAGTTCTGGATTGAACCGGGACTAAAGGGACAGGGCATTAGTACCGACCCTTTAGTCCCGGTTCAGGAACCGGGACAAAAGGCCCTTAGGAACCGGGACAACAGGCCCTTTTTCTACTAGTGCTGAGAAGGCTCCATACATGCTCACAATGCAATAATGGGATGGGATTCCCAACAAGAACGAACCACAGTAACATTCGTCGGGCCTATGTCAAGTTGAGCAGGGCCCTTTGAGTACGTGTCTAAAACCACTAATCATATCGCTGATACGGTAGTGAGGGTTTCTAGTGCCGCCGTCGCCACCGCCGTCTGAGAAATTTAGGTCCCCTCGCCTCCAGCTACCATCTTGGCGCTGAGAGGTGCGGGGGGACCTCTGATCTTTAAGACCTCTATGTTCTTCATCAACATCTACTAATTTTCATAGATTTGTGAGAATAAATTTACTCTCGTTCTTTTGGCAGGGCCATGAGGTTAGAGAGTCTTTTGTCCTCACGGATCCGATGAGTTTATGTTGTTATGTCAAGTTTTTTTGTTGGTTTGATTTTTTGTGGAGGTGAAATCTTTCATCGACACCATAGTGAAGATATAGTGATTCGACGGCCTGCACTTGTAGGGGACCATCCCCGGCCCAATTACGCTCATCCATCAAGGCTTCCTATCTTTTTAGATGGGCGAGTCAAGACATTTTCAAAAACCCTTATTGGTAAAATTTGTGCGAGTGAAACAGTGACAACATGCTCCAGTTTTGCAGCCTTTTTTACCGAAGTCTTTGGAGTATTTCTTCAAGCAGAGATTGATACCACGAAGAAGGTGTTTACAAGAGATTTCATTGTAACTCTTAACCATAGGAGTCATTTTGTATTTTCTTCGATCTTAGGTCCAAATCAGTGTACTACCGATCATTGTTATGAGTATGAATAAGTTATACATGTGTTTTCATTTAAAAAAAGTTATACATGTGTTTTAATTTTTATTTTATTTTAGCCTTGCCATTGTCACGTGACAGTCAAATCAGGTTTTGACTGAGCTAAAAAGCCCGAGAAACCGAATAAGTGACCCAATTTTGATAGTTGTGGCCCTAGAAAGGTACACGAATAAAAATAGTGAAATGTTTGCCTACGACACGCCGGCTGAGCGTTCGGCCGGTCACGTGCGCTTCATCGGATCTTAGAAAATCCTACGGCCGTGTTTACGCGTCAGCCCGCGTAGAGAGCACGGGCTGGTGGCCCCAACACTACACCCCCTCCCTTATCTGCTTGGGTTGTTTGTCTTCCACACATTTCTTCTCCAGCCTTTTATCTCCTTCCATCGAATGCCATTGTATTTCTTCCCCAACGAGCCACGGTACGGACCACACGCCATGAACAGGAGCTCGACCCCCTCCATTGCGCGTCGCTGCAACACGTCCTTCTGGTCGTTTGCTGCAACGAGCACCCATGGGTGAGAGCAAGAACTGTGATTGGAGGAGCTGCAACACGTGTCAGGGGAGCTGCGACATGGACGGCCACTAGTAGAAAAAGGGTCAAATGTGAGACACATTAGTCCCGGTTTGTAACAGAATCGGCACTAATGTGTCCATTAGTGCCGGTTCCAACGGCTAGGCGGGAGGAGCTCTTTAGTACCGGTTCATGGCGAACCTTTAGCACCGGTTCATGCCACGAACCGGTACTAAAGAAAGTGGTGGTAGGATGTTGTCAGAGTGGGGCCCCTCCAGCACCTTTAGTATCGGTTCATGGCACGAACTGGTACCAAAAGGTCGTCCTATATAAACCCTTCGTCCACCCGCACTCTGTTCTTCCCCCTTTCCCCTCTCCCTCTCCTCTGTTCTTCCCTTCTTCCTCTCGAGTTCATCACAAATTTTTCCCAAAATTTGTCAAGATTTGCAGGCCCCCATCCATTCAAATGATCACAAAGGTTAGCAACTTTGTCCTTTCATCTCTCATTGCTAGATTAGCTCTTGCATTGGTTTATATAGTGATTAATTGTGGGTTTTAGTAATTTGGGAGGAATTATATGTGGTAGTATTTGATTTATATGCAAATTGAGGTCAAAATAACACTTAGTTTGCATATGTAGGTGTGGTTTACTTAGTGCCTTCTAAATCTCCGTCGTAACCACCGTCGATCGCCCGCACCGTCCCGTCGCCGGCACCACCTTGTGGTGAGCCTCTTGTTCATGAAATTTTATATAAAAAATTGATGTTTGTGTGATTTGGATATATAGTTACTCGTATAATTATCTTACCCGTACGTTGTTTGTTATACATAGTGCCATGGTTTTGATATCTGTCCCCGTCGGCCCTCGTCCTTGTTATGATTCGGATGTGGTATATTCTCTTTTAAAACTATTTGTTGCATTTCGTGTTTATGACAAATTATGCCCATCAAGTTGACATAGATATTTTTATCTAGGAGGTATGTGAACCATAAATTCCAACCGACCCTATTGTCGAGAGGTTAAATTTAGTTGAAAGAGAAAACGAGTATTTGAAAGAAAAATTGAAAAGAATTGAGGGGGAGAAGATGGAATTGGAGTTGCATGTTGCCGATGTCATCGATGATCACAAGATCAAGATGGAGAAAATGCACTTGAAGATTAGAAAGATTAGAAAATATGCCATTGATAGTGAGGCTTGGTATCATTATGTTGTTGGATCAATTGTTACCTTAGTTGCGATCTTGATCGCATTTGTTGTTGCATTTAAATGCTTTAGCTAGAGAGTTATTTGTTTGTTGCACTTAAGTGTTGTATGAACTTTATGTATTGTATTAATTTGGTGTTTTCGGTGTTGTGTATTGAAGATGAGCCGACAATGGATGTACGATGACCGATGCTCTCCCGAGTTCATTAATGGCGTGCATACTTTTCTGCTTGCGGCTGAGGCAAACAAGCGGGCGGATGGTTTTATGCCTTGTCCATGTGCTGGCTGTAAGAATGGTCACAATTACTCTACGTCAAGAACCATTCACGTCCACCTGTTTGAGTCCGGTTTCATGCCCCACTATAATGTTTGGACCAAGCATGGAGAAAGAGGGGTTATGATGGAAGACAATGATGAAGAAGAGGACGACGACAGCTATCCTGGCCATGGGTTCCATGAATACGATGATACAACAATGGGGGAAGAAGTTGAGCCGGCAATGCAGGAAGAAGCTGAAGAAGAGGCATCAGATGAGCCCGTTGATGATCTAGGTCGGGCCATTGCCGATGCAAAGAGAAACTGTGCAAGTGATTTGGAGAAGAAGAAGTTGCGGCGCATGTTAGAGGATCACAAAAAATTGGTGTACTCGAATTGCGCAGGTGACAAGAAAAAGCTGGGCACCACACTGGAATTGCTGCAATGGAAGGCAGAGAATGATGTATCTGACAAGGGATTTGGAAAGTTGTTGGTAATGATAAAGAATATGCTTCCAAAGGACAATGAATTGCCCGAGAGTACGTACGAAGCAAAGAAGGTTGTCTGCCCTCTAGGGTTAGAGGTGCAGAAGATACATGCATGCCCTAATGATTGCATCCTCTACCGCGGTGAGTACGAGGATTTGAACGCTTGCCCGGTATGCGGTGCATTGCGCTATAAGATCAGCCGCGATGACCCTGGTGATGTCGAGGGCGAGCGCCCCAGGAAGAAGATTCCTGCCAAGGTGATGTGGTATGCTCCTATAATACCATGGTTGAATGGTTTGTTCCAAAACAAAGAGTATGCCAAGGCGATGCGATGGCACAGAGAAGACCGTAAGAAAGACGGAAAGTTGAGAGTACCCGCTGACGGGTCGCAGTGGAGAAAAATCGAAAGAAAGTACGGGAAGGAGTTTGTAGATGACACAAGGAATGTATGGTTTGGTCTAAGCGCAGATGGCATTAATCCTTTTGGGGAGTAGAGCAGCAACCATAACACCTGGCCTGTGACTCTATGTTTGTATAACCTTCCTCCTTGGTTGTGCATGAAACGGAAGTTCATTATGATGCCAGTGCTCATCCAAGGCCCTAAGCAACCCGACAACGACATTGATGTGTACCTAAGGCCATTAGTTGAAGAACTCTTACAACTGTGGAATGGAACAGGTGTACGTGCGTGGGATGAGCACATGGGGGAAGAATTTGACCTAAAGGCGTTGTTGTTCGTGACCATCAATGATTGGCCTGCTCTCAGTAACCTTTCAAGACAGACAAACAAGGGATACTGCACATGCACGCACTGTTTGGACGATACCGACAGTATATATTTGGCTAATTGTAAGAAGAATGTGTACCTGGGACATCGTTGATTTCTTCCGAGCAGGCATCCCATAAGAAAGAAAGGCAAGCATTTCAAAGGTGAGGTGGATCACCAAACGAAGCCTCACCACCGTACTGGTGCTGATGTACATGATATGGTCAAGGATTTGAAGGTGGTCTTTGGAAAGGGTCCTGGTGGACAACCTGTTCCGAATGACGCTGACGGACGCGCACCCATGTGAAAGAAGAAATCTATATTTTGGGACCTGCCCTATTGGAAAGACCTAGAGGTCCGCTCCGCAATCGACGTGATGCACGTGACGAAGAATCTTTGTGTGACCCTGCTTGGCTTCTTGGGTGTGTATGGGAAGACAAAAGATACACCCGAGGCACGGGAGGACCAGCAACGTATGCATGGAAAACACGACATACATCAGGGTCATGCAAGCTACGCTCTTACCAAAGAAGAGAAGAAAATCTTCTTTGAATGCATGCTCAGTATTAAGGTACCGTCTGGCTTCTCGTCGAATATAAAGGGAATAATAAACATGCCAGAGAAAAAGTTCCAGAACCTAAAGTCTCATGACTGCCACGTGATTATGACGCAACTGCTTCCGGTTGCATTGAGGGGGCTTCTATCGAAAAACGTTCGATTAGCCATTGTGAAGCTATGTGCATTCCTCAATGCAATCTCTCAGAAGGTAATTAATCCAGAAATCATACCAAGGTTAGAGAATGATTTGGTGCAATGTCTTGTCAGTTTTGAGTTGGTGTTCCCACCATCCTTCTTCAACATCATGACGCACGTCCTAGTTCACCTATGCGAAGAGATTAACGTTTTGGGTCCTGTATTTCTACACAATATGTTCCCCTTTGAGAGGTTCATGGAGTCTTAAAGAAATATGTTCATAACCGTGCTAGGCCAGAAGGAAGCATCTCCAAGGGCCATGAAAATGAGGAGGTCATTGAGTTTTGTATTGACTTTATTCCTGACCTTAAGCTGATTGGTGTTCCTGAATCGCGGCATAAGGGCAGACTGGATGGAAAAGGCACGCTAGGAGGGGATCAAATAATATGTATGGACGGACATTCTCTCACTGAAGCACACTACACAGTTCTACAGAATTCCGCCTTGGTGGCTCCGTATATGGACGAACACAAGAATTTGCTACGCTCCAAACACCCGGAATGGTCTGATGACTAGATTACATGTGAACAAACCAGGAGTTTCGCCAGCTGGTTGTAGACACGTACCATGCATGACGCCTCTGTTGAAGATGACATGTACTTGCTATCCCAGTTACCATCTTCGAATATAATGACTTTCAAAGGGTACGAGATAAATGGTAATACATTTTACACGATCGCCCAAGATAAGAAGAGCACCAACCAAAACAGTGGTGTCCGCTTTGATGCAGAAACCAAGACGGGAAAGGAAACATTTTATGGTTATATACAGGACATATGGGGACTTGACTATAGACGTGGTTTGAAGGTCCCTTTGTTTCGGTGCAAATGGGTCAATATGACATGAGGCGGGGTAACGGAAGACCCGCAGTACGGAATGACAACAGTTGATGTCAACAATCTTGCATATGCAGACGAACCATTCATCCTAGCCAATGATGTGGCACAGGTTTTCTATGTGAAGGACATGTCTACCAAGCCGAGAAAAAGAAAAGATAAGGAAGCGAATGCATCATACGATGAGCCAAAGCGGCACATAGTTCTTTCTGGGAAGATAAACATCATGGGAGTGGATGACAAGACAGACATGTTAGGAGATTATGAAAAGTTTGATGAAATTGCTCCATTCACAGTGAATATTGACCCGAGCATCCCGTTAAATGATGAAGATTTTCCATGGTTACGGCGCAAAGGGACACACGCGAAGAAAAAGTTTCACATCCAAAGATCTGGGATGTGATCGGCTTCACTATCATCACTTTCTTCTGTGTTTCACACCCAGGAGGGAATCTCTGTAATAGTTAGGGTAGCTAGTTATGTGTTTTGGCATTTGAAACGCAAAAAAAATTTATGTGCAAACAAATTCTTTCATGCATTTACTGATTTTTTCAGCTAAATTGAAAAACACTTCAAATGAACTCCGAACGGCATGGTATCATAATTTCACCCACATAGCATGTGCAAAAAAGTAGAGAGGGTTACGGCAAAAACTGGATGCACTTCGTGTACAAAATGGACAATCTCTTTCGAACTATCAGGGTTTCGGGCGAAAACTCATCTGTTATAAAGGCATTTCATTTTTTAAATAACCTAAGCATTACCAAATTGAATATAATGATAAAACACACTAATATTAAACATAATAAAAAAGAATCACTGAAAAATGTATTTTTAAAGTTAAGTTATTCACAAACTAGTGATTCACACAAATTTCAAATAATTCAAAATTTAAACTATTCAAATTTGAAAACTACCGGCACTAACAGAAAGTTAGTATTTTTTGTACGTAAAGCAATAATATTCACAAAGAAACTCTAAATAAAGCAAAAAACAACTAAAAATAAATAAAACAAAATTAATAATGCAGAAAAGAAAAAAAGAAAAAAAGCCAGCCTACTGGGCCACAGCGGCCTGCATACGACTAGAAACCCAACCTATTGTTGGGCCAGGATGCAGACCCGCAAGCCCAGTAGGCCCCACATGGCAGAGTAGCAGAGGTAGGCCCAGAAGGCCTGCATTTGAGAGGAGCTCAGTGCAGTGCCCGCGCTGGGGCTTATAAACTGGTCCTGACGCTCCTCGACTAGCGACGTGGGACTAAACATCTGCGCCCCTCGCCTGGCAGCGCACCCCCCAATAGTACCTGGTCGTGGCACCAACCGGTACTAAAGGGGGGGTCTTTAGTACCGGTTGGAGCCACGACCCGGTACTATTGGGGTGCGCTTCCTGCCACTTCGCCTGGCCAAAAGAGACCTTTAGTACCGGTTGGTGGCTCCAACCGGTACTAAAGGGGTGTTCTATATAAGAAAACACTTCGAAAAATTTCGTCAGTTTCCTTCTCCACTTCCCTCTGCTTCATCGCCGCCGCCCAATCCCACGCCGTCGCCGCCCCTGTCGCGCCGTCGCCGTCGACTCCGCACCGCCCCCGTCACGCCGTCTGCGTCGCCGGCCCGTCCCCGTCCCCGCACCGGTCCGCGTCGCCGTCGCCTGGAACTTGCCGTCCCCGTCACCTTGACCTCTCGCCCGCGTTGTGAGCCCCTGTCCCCCTTATCCTCCCTCCAATCGAAGCTGCCGCGCCGCCGACGCCGTCGCCTTGGCTTGCCGTCGCCTCTGCACACACATACACACACAAACACACACACACACACACAATGTTTTTAGTTTTTAGTTTTTCTGTTTTTAGTTTTTAGTTTTTCTGTTTTTAGTTTTTAGTTTTTAGTTTATTCTGTTTTTTCTGTATTAATGTTATAGAAATGTTAGTTATATATAGAAATGTGTTAGAAATGTTAGTTATATAGAAATGTTAGTTTTTTCTGTATTAATGTTATAGAAATGTTAGTTTTTCTGTATTAATGTTATAGAAATTTTAGTTATATAGAAATGTTAAAGAAAAATTAGTTATACAATTTTAGTTATAGAAATGTTAGAATTGATAGTTTTAGAAAAATTAGTTATACAATTTTAGTTATAGAAATGTTAGAAATCACAATCCAATCATTTAAAAATGTTACTTTTGCGGCATATAGTATTTGTTGTCGACGATGCCCGGCCCGCATCCTCGTCGTCGACCCGTTCGCGATGACATCCTGCTTCAGAGGACCCATGTCCAGGACTGGGCTCCGTCGGGCTGGCACTGGGAGGTGCTACCTTCAGGGGCGCAACGCTTGGTGAGGAACCCGGCCCCGGGTCCCGTCGTCGATCCTGATCTCCTTTGGTGGCGTTCGCGTGGGCCACTTTCGGTGCGGAGGGAGCCGGCCCCGCCAGAGGTGGTACGTCGCCGTGTCAGGGAGGAGGACGAGCACGTCCATCGCTACATGGCTGCTATGGATGTCAGGTTCTCCAATACCTGGCAGGTTCTTTGGGGAGATCACCCGAGCTATGATCCAGTGATGGTTCATTCACATTGGTTGTCCACCGCCCGCGCCTCAGGAACCGCGAGTGGCCTAGATTACTCTTTAGTATTCGATCTTTATTAGCTAGCTAGCTAGTGATGTATTCGATATATAATATTCGAGGTGATTTATTCGAGATTATATATATTATTCGAGACGATGTATTCGAGATTATATCTATTATTCGAGACGATGTATTTGAGATTATATTCGATGATGCTTATTATGTACTATGATTGATTCAGTTTTTCCTTATTAATTGATTGCATCCATGCATTGTAATTTGAATACTAAATTGTTTTATATTTCTTTTGGATTAGTTAAATAAAAGCTATGGCGGACAATACCAGCAGAGAGGGAGAAGAGGCCCTGTTCGATATCATACGCCATCCTCGCGGGCCAGATGATGATCAGAATGAAGAAGATTATGACGGCTCCGAATATTTAAACAACACCGGGGAGGGTGATATGATATTCGATCGCGACGACTGAATTGATGAAGTCATGAACTATGATTATGATGATGACGAAGAAAATGTTGATCTTGAAACAACAAAGACCGGTGAGGTATATTTATATAAGCAGGCATCTGCTGATCATCACATGTTTTAAATGACTTGAAGATATATTAACGAATCGATCTTTCTTCTTTCAGCCATCCAGATCGAGCAAATCTTCAGGCAGCAGGACACGAGGCCCGAACAAAAAGTTGAAGGAGGGCGTAAAGTACAATATCGAGGCCATCAAACCTAATGGCGAACCATTAGCGCCTAAGAAGATTGCGGACAAGTTCATTCGTCAGTGCGGAGTTCTTGTGAAGGACCAACTCCCGATCTCCCTTCAAGAATGGAGAGAGCCAGCAAAGCCACGTCCAGATCTTACTTTTGTCGACGACAGACAAAAAGTTCTGCTTTGGGAAACTCTCATGGAACATTTCACCCTACCAGATCATTTCACAGATGTAGATGTGGATAAAGTCAAGGACGCTGCTCTTAGGAAGATGGCGGTTGCATTCAACAACCAAAAGAATCGTGTATGGGACAAGTATGTCAAGGGAGGAAGGAAGACTCCAGTATTCGAGGGAACACTAGAGAAGCAAAGTGCTCATTGGGACGATTTCGTGAAATTCAAGGATTTGGAATTATCTAAGGAACGGTCGAGAATAAACAAGGCCAATGCCGAAAAAAAGGATAAGTTCCATAAGCTGGGGCCAGGTGGCTACGCAGTGGCAATGCCTAAGTGGAATAAGTCTGAGAAAGAGATGGAGGATGCAGGTGTCACTCCAGAAACATTGAGCTGGCCTCCCAGGTGCAGGACTTGGTTCTATGCGCATGGGGGGGAGTTGGACCCGAAGACAGGCAAAGTTTCGAAGAAGGCATGTCTGAACGGAGCCGAAGATAAGCTACTTGTTGCAATAGAAGAGGCTCGATCGGGGGTGTTCCAACCCAATAGAGAGAACGACGAGCTTACGCGTGCCCTGGGAAATCCTGAACACCCGGGAAGAACACGAGGCAAGGGCGTTATTCCGTGGTATGAGGGGTTTTTAGACTGAAACGCCGACTACAGAACCCGTGCGAGAAGGAAGATTGCGGAGGAGAAGAAGAGGAGGAGTAGAGGAAGCTGGACTATGAACGCCTTCAAGGCCTGGAATCAGCGCACGCGGACTTGGCAGTCAAATTCCAGCAGCAGCAGGAGCAGATCGACTCACTTAGCCAGCAAAGGGGGTCTCAGCACCTGCAGCAGCTAGCGGATGATCCAGCATTGGATAGCACCGTCCCATCCATGCCAAAAAGCAGCATGGGTTCCGCCCCGGGCGATGCAATGCTGGATAGATACCCCGTGGATGACATCATGGAGAACACTAACTGCAAGCTACACTTCAAAATGAAGAACATATCCATGAAGGTGGCGGACGCCGTTGCTTTTACAAATCCCCCCGAGGCAACCTTCCATTGCAACCCGATTCCAGCGGTCTATGCTCGTGTCTTGGTTGATGAGGTGGTGGACCAATATTCGGGGCTAGAGCTTGACATTCCTGGAGGTGACGAGGAGCACACACTGAGAGAGGCCAAATATTGTATCATCCTATGGAGAAAGGATTGCATCATCTTTTGAAGGCCACCGACACCGCGTCAGCCAACTCCTCGTCGAAGTCCGCCACCGAGTCAGCAGACTCCCGCTCCTCCAAGTCCACCAACGCATCAGGCCACTCCTCCTCCTCCAAGTCCGGCAAAGCGTTAGGCCACTCCTCCTCCAAGTTTGACACAGTGTCAGACCACTCCTCCTCCAAGTCCGGCACAACTTCAGGCCACTCCTCCTCCAAGTCCGGCACAGCTTCAGGCCACTCCTCCTCCTTCAACTCAGCCACGTCAGCCGTCTCCGCCGCCTCAGCAATCACGGAAGAGAGCCGCCGCAGCTATGGTGCGTAGCGGTACAAGTCAAGGTAGTACGTGAGGTACAGGCGGAGGCAAGCGATTTCAATATGGTTCAAGCCTCGCGCCTCTTCCGCAGAGGCCTTACGACAAGTCCGAGGAGGAAAACACAGCCATAGAAAAGGCCCAGGTGGAAGCTCATTTTGCACCGAAACCGCCACCGCCGCCAAGGGAGAAAGTGCCTGAGGAAAAGATTAACCACTTCATTCGTATGGCTAGACCACCAGCTCCCAAGCCTGTTGACACAGACTATGAGCGCCACCTCAGGAAGTTAAATCGAGCACGTCTACAGAAAGAGGCGAGCTCGAGCTCGAGCAAATCAGCTGGCACAAAATGCGGTAAAACCGTTCCCCAGCTGGGACAATAGGCGACGCAATCAATCCCCCCGCTTGTTGTGCCAACAACACATGAGAGTAGGCGCGCCCAATATTATTATGGGCAAACCGTTAACGTTCCCCAGCTGGGCGATGTGGTAATAACCGAGGAGCATATAACGCAGGCTCAAATCCTCAAGATCACTGTTGGACAACTCCTCGAGATCGAGCCCATGTCTCCGCTTAGAGAGGAGGAAATAAAACGGAAATATGTCCGGGGCCAACCTTTGGTCGAGCCAGACGAGGTCAAGAAGCTCCCAACGAGAATGTATGAATTGCATCAATAGTACATGAACATTACCAAGATTTCCAATCGAGAGTCCCTCATGGTGAATGTCAAGAAGGATCATTACTTCCATGAGAAAGTTGTGTCCGTTGAGTATTCAGAACTATTTCAGTTATACAATCAAGACGCACTCGACAAATCTATCGTCAGTTGCTATTGTTTGTAAGTGATTTCTTTCTGTAATTTAAGTCTCAAGCTAGCTGTAGTGATCATTTTGATCAATCATTACCTGTAATTATCCTCACTATATTCTTTTCTGTGGTATTATGCAGGATGAAGGTGTATGAAATGAAAAAAGGTGGACGCTATGGCATTGGGTTCATTGACCCAAATACCATTAATGAATACACATGAAACATAGATGCATATTATGAAAAAAGTGTAGAGGAAAGCATGCTAGAGTTCTTCAAGCACCTCAAATACAATGAAGTTATACTACTTCCTTACAACTTCCTGTGAGTCACACTATCTTGTACTATAAATTCTGTTTTTTCTTACTAGCTAGCTACATGTTTTTGCTTACATATGCCCGCTTAATTAAGACATGCAAACGTGTGTGCATGCAGTTTTCACTGGATCTTGTTAATCATTAAAGTTGATGAAAGAACAGTTGAAGTACTGGACTCACTACTTAAGAAAGAAAGTGACTACGCCATCGTGAAGGGGATAGTCAACAGGTAATTTCAATCATTATTAACTATATCTCGGCCTATTTAATTAGTTCGTCATTTCCTGATAACAACTATTTAATAACCCCTTTATTCATTTTCTTTGTCGGCGGGCAGGGTTTGGGCAAAGTTCATCAACGTCACTCCAGGCCCATGGAAACAAAAGCTGAAACGGTATCGACCCAAGGTAAGTAATTAAGTAGTACTAGCTAGCTAGCTGCCATCTCTTTAATATAATGCTTGATTAATTATTATCTGATCAAATTCCATTCTCGTAAAGGCCCTGAAGCAGGCGTCAGGGAATGATCTGTGTGCATACTATGTTTGCGAGAACATTCGCATGATGGCGTCCGAAAGAAGCAGATCTCAAAGACAGGACTGAGTACGTTTGTCAGAACACTATTCACAATTTTTACACCATTATCGATATCTAGTCACACAACTAATACACATGCATATTGATCTCCTTCTTAACAGTTCAGAGATGTGCGGGAGAAGCTCCTACCAACGGAGCGCATACAAGCAATTCAAGAGGAAATAGCGGGATTTTTGCTCGACCAGGTCATAGATCCCAAAAAAGAATACTATTACCCACTACCGCCCCCATGAACCACTCCCAATTGTCATCGTGCTCCGAAGGCACCAATTAGGCTAATGCCACTGGCTCCGAAGGCACCAATTAGGAGTAATTGTATATATAGCTAGCTAATTGTATATATATATATACATGTGTGTATGTATGAATTAATGGTGGTTGTGAGACATTCAATGGTATATATATGATCGGTTCTACTAGAAATTCTATTTATATATATGCATAACGTGTACAATATGTAGTATCATAAAATACCAGCAAACGAAAAAGAATTAAATGGAAAACACAAAATTAATTGAAAAAGATATTATAAATCCAAAACCCCCCAACCTTTTAATACCGGTTGGTGTCACCAACCGGTACTAAAGGGCTCCCTACCCACGGAGCTGGCTCGTGCCACGTGGTGGTACTTTAGCACCGGTTCGTGCCGAACCGGTACTAAGGGGGGGAGGGCTTTAGTGCCCACCCTTTAGAGCCGGTTATGAAACCGACACTAAAGGCCTTTACGAACCGATGCTATTGCCCGGTTCTGCACTAGTGGGCGGGCGTGGTGACCACGGGACGGCGAGGACGAGGCGGCTGTGCTCCGAGCAACAACAATGTCATGCTTTTTGCTACATGCTTCAGCCGGCATCGCATCGTGCTACCACCTGTGTCGCATTTTGTTACATCGCACAACCAGCGTCGCGATTTTTTCTACAACCGGGTTTCAATTTGCTACAACCGGCAACATGGCGAGCTTCAACCAGCAGCACGGCGAGGTGCGGTGGCTCGGGGACGAGGAAAAACTACAACCATTAACACAGAATGCTACACCCGTAGATGAGGAAAGCTTGAACCAAACAATAGAGAAAGCTTTTTAACTGCTCAAAAACAAAAAAGCTACAACCATTTAACAGAAAAGCTTCAATCATAGATGGGAAAAGCTCCAACCGGCGAGATAGAAAGCTCATACTAGAACACCCCGCAACCAGAAAGTTACAACCAGAGAGTTGATTTGTTAGGACCGGCAAGATGAAAAGCTACAACCAGAAGAGTTGATTTGCTGGTACCAACGTCAGAAGCCGGTGGAGAGTTTCAACAGCGGCGGTGGCGGAGCTGCGACTGTCACCTCGACGAGTTTTTGCGGTGGTCGTGATGCAACCGTGGTCACGGGAGGTTGCCAGGGAACTACAGTCGTTGTTTTTCTGCTGCATCCATGGCTTCCATGCACTCGTTTTTTTGCTGGAAGCATGGCTTGACCCGGGAGCGAGGATGCATTTCTACGAGGGGCGGCTAGCCGGCGAGCGGCGGCGGTCCGGCCAGCTTCGAGACTTCGTCCATGGCGGGGTTCAGCAGCGCCCGTTGGTCATTCTTCGTCCGTGTGTCATGGCGTGATTTTGGGGGAAAGCAAAACAGGGGTGCGTGGGGGACGAAGAAGTGACTGATCTGACGGCTAGGAGCTGTCTCATCGGACGTGCGGGATGCGACCGGCCCAAATTTGGGCCGGCGCGCCGGCGCTTATCATCCCCCATAAAAATAAGGAACTACTAAATCTTCGAGAATAAAAATGGCAGGGTAACTATTCCTCAAAAGAAAAATGGCAGGCCCCCTCAAAAAAAATGGCAGCCTAGCACTAGTATATGCTGGCAGCAGGCGTCGTTCCCCCAAATCGAATCCAATCCCTAGCGAATTCCGACACGATGGAGCGGATCGACGCCGTCAAGCCCGCCGGCGGCAAGCTCGCCGACTATCCCTTCGTGAGGCGGCTCCGGAACCGGCGGCTCATCGTCTACCTCCATCTCCAGGGCTTCCAGTCCGCCTACGATCGGTACATACGCACCCCCGCCCACCCGCCGGCCGTTTCTTTACTTGCTCCGTCTCCATGCTGCGTGCTAATGCGTCCCGGCCGTGCAATGCAGGCTAGTGCACGAGACGGATTTGTACATGAGCCGCCGGCATCTGAAGCAGCTGGTGGCCCGAAAACATGTTTTAGAGCCTATGCACCCGGGTACTCTTTATCCAACCACTTATTCCTGCATCACGATTCGTGTAAATAATTTTTTCTTTTTTGTTTCTCTCATATAGAACATATATTTATACTTCAACTTTGCAGCACAACAAAGCTTTCTATGTAGAATGTGGGATAAAACTTACAGATTTTTTGGTCCAACATAAATATACAAAATGAGATTTGTTTGATTAAAAAAATCTTATTTTTCATATTTATGTCGGACAAAAAAATCTGAAAGTTTTATCTCACATTCTAGTTACAAAGTTATATTGTACTGCAAAGTTTGAAGTTTAAGATATGTTTTATATGAGAGGAACAAAAAAGAGAAAATTCCATGTAATAAGGTAGTTGTGTAGCATAAATTTCAAAGCAACATTGAAGTGCTAGGATAGTAAGGCCCGGGTGCATAAGCTCACAAAATCTGCATTCGCTGGTGGCCTGTGGCCAGTGGACCAAAGCCCTCGGCTACATCCGCCGCTTCGTACCGCCGGCCATCGGGGGCGTCGAGGCCCGTACCCTCTATATCTTCCTCGATACGTTCTGGGCCGTGGAGAACGCTGCCGCCGCCTGCTCAACGGGCGCCCCCGTCACGCCCGCGGTGTACAAGCACGACGTCGGCATACTGACGACCATGTGCGCTGGCAACACCAAGCTCTCTTCCATCCTCCACAAGATAAACCACAAGCCGCAGTTCAGGTAAGCACCGCCATCGGTTCGTCCCTGTACTTGGTGGTAGACATTCTTCTACTTGTTGTTGTTGAGCCTCAAACGGATCCTGTCTACTGTAGGGCGTCCCTGGACTGGAAACTGGTGACATAGAAGGCATCGTTGATTGCTGGTGACTTGGCGAATCACTCCCCGGAGCTGAGACGCAGGTTGCTACTGCCGAATGGCCCACGGAGTCCGCATGACTTGCTTCCCATTGGGTATTCATACATTCATCCAACCTTGCTCCTTAATTCTTTCTCACCAGCTTCGTCAGTTATCCTGTCAATGATCTGATCATGCATTGTCATGTTTAATTGGTTAGTCCCCGTTATCCAAGGCGTCAACGGAGGGAAACAACCCGGCAGCCAACAACATCTACTATTGTCAAGTGCTATCTGAACAGGAAGAGAAGGTATGTATGTATGTGCAGCATCATTCATTTTCGAACTGGTCCTCAGTTCTGCAGTGCTGTGTCTCCACATGACACTCACATATATGTGTTGCCTTTTGCAGCCTGCCTTCTTCTAGCCCAGTTTTCGGTATGAACAGCTTGGCTTGAAAGCAACCTTATATCATAACCTCTGCATATGTGTGCTAGTTAATGTTCTCTATGGCAGGTCTGAACTCTGAGGGGCGGAATCGGGTGGTGGATCTTATCGGTAATTGAAATTAGCCCCTGACCATCAAATTCCAGTTTGTGAAGAACATATTTGATAGTGATATACATTTTTCTGTTGTTCCTTCGTTTCTGAAACTAACTTTGATTATGTGCTGATAAACTCACGTGAACATGATAACATTTAGAGGATTGTATTAAATTAAAGCTGGTAGACTTCCGGAGCTCCATCAAGGGCACCTACTTCAGTCAAGTGCAATGGAAGGTAATTAAATCATAGTTGTGAGCAGCTTTCCATTTCTCCGTCCATCTGAACTTCAGTCGCACTTTTCACATGGGTTATTTGGGATGCCTTGTCTCACTTTAATTGCCTTGTATATCTCTTGTTAATTTACTAGTAGTTCATTGCACTTCCTCTTTGTTGCAGACCATACACCATGCAGTACTTTCCATGGTACATTATGTTGCCCCTCCCTCGGGGTTTGGTCCAAAGCACATTGTTTGCCCCTCTGCTCTCTATCTTAACAAGTTACATTTGAAATATAGATTGGAAACACTTACATGTTATGTGCACATGGTAATTCATAACACACTACAGCACAGCAGCCATCGAGCTGGGCTTTGTTCTTTGCACATAAATTCCTGGCTACCTGCTGCCATTTTTTACTGCCCAAGTTTGCTAGTAAGGGGCTATATCATTGATGTTCATACGATAGCCGGAAAAGTAAGTTCTCCCGCCGGCTATTCAAAAAAGAGCTAGAAACATCTTCCGTTTAAGTTTTTTGTCGTCATTTTTGCTTCATGTTGCCCGTCGTATTTTTTGCTTGGGTACCTGATACAACTTCTAAGTTCTAATTAACCATGCTATGCCATATAAAAGATCTATGCTAGAAACATCTTCCCTTTCAGTTTTCCGTTGTCATTTCTCCCACTTGTAAGTTCTAACTACCGAACTGGTTGCAGGTGCTTTTAGTACTCCATTCTCACAGACCATGCTTAGTACGACAGGTCCTGCTACAAGCATTGAAACATCATCAGTGACAAATGCAGGTAAATTAATTGAATACTGACTTCTTGGCTTTGGCTACCTGCCACTAGTTCTAACTGCAAAACTCGTTTCAGGTGCTCCAACTTTTACAGATCTGCCTAATTATCTTTGGCACCCATCACTTGCAAATTCAGGTTAAGTATTTTAAATTCATTGAACATCTGAATTCCTTTTTAAACCGAGATAAATTTTTATGTTTCCTGATTGATCCCTAGAATGGTTCATTGTTAGAGAACACTAGATGAACTAATCCATGGGCTATAAGCATCATTTCTAACTCCTGTCTCACAGCCTATTAAAATCTCTTGGAACACATCTGCCACAAATATGGGTAAATTAACTGAACACCCTCAACCGTTTTCATGCCACGTAGAAACTCCATCTGCACATATTGATGCGCAAAAATCTTAGTTGTCACTTGTTAGAGAAACTCCATACTGATGATATTATTCTGCCATGCTTCATAACTCGCCATGTTGATATATCTGCTTTCCTTTTTTTTAGCAACCATATCTGCTTTCCTTGTGCATCTTGGTTCCTAAACTATTTTTTGGAACCTTCTAATTTTACGACTACTGCATTTGTCAGCTGTTTTCTTTCTTTTACTTGTTTTATACCAATAATAGCTGTAGGATTACACTTGCATATGGGTGGGAGTTGATAAGCGTATGCACCGCAAATTGCATTACACCTTGTCGGTTACATGTACATGCTCATTTCTGTGGTACAGATTTAGCATTACAACGACAAAGCCATCAGGCTGGGTGTTGTTCTTTGCCCATTATCAATGCCTGGCTACCTGCTGTGGTTTCTAATTGCTCAACTCAAGTAATACTTATTTATAAATGCCCAAATGTGCTAGCAAGGGGCTATATACACCATTGATAGTAGTATTTCATTGATTGATGACATTCTATGCCATAAAAGATCTAGGCTATAAACATCTTAAGTTTTCTGTTTTCATTTTTTGCTTCATGTTGCCGTATTTTTTGCCAGAGTACCTAATGCCCCTTTTAAGTTCTCATTACCAAACTGGCTGCAGGTGCTTTTATTACTCCATTCTCACAGACCATGCATGGTACTACAGCCCCTGCTAAAAACATTGAGACTTCATCACTGACAAATGCAGGTAAATTAGTTGACACTTGCTTGGCTTTGGCTGCCTGCCTTCAGTTCTAACTGCAAAACTCGTTTTAGGCAATCCAACTTGCACAGGTCTGCCTAATTATCTTTCTTGGTACCCACCAGTTGCAAATTCAGGTCAAGTATTTTAAATTTGTCGCACACCTGCATTCATTTTCAAACCTAGATGAATCTCCATCTTTTATGAAGTATGCTTTATGTTAGAGAACACAGATGAACTAATCCAGGGGCTACTGTGAAACTCTTCACAGGTATTCCAGTGTCACAGCCTGCTGAAACCTCTGGGTTCACATCTGCCACAAATGCAGGTAAATTAACTGAGCACTCTCAACCGCTTATCATGTAGAAGTTCCAACTACACATATTGATAACTGAAGCTGTTAGTCGTCAGAGAAACTCCATTATCGATAATATTAAGTACTTTTTTGTTATAACTGGCCTTATTGATTTCTGCTGTCCTCGTACCACTTTACTTCAGCAGCTATTTTAATATCGTGGAGGATATCCTTGTCCGACTCTTGCATTTTTCAGCTGCTTTCTTTCCTCTATCTTTCTATGTCATTAGTCATTTACTTAACTTTTTCCGTCTACCAAAGGGAGTAGGCAAAAGAATCGACTTCTTTCGAGCTCGGGTGCTTTGGCAAGAGAAAGAGGGGGTTAGGAAGTTTCATTTAGTTAACTGGCTTGATGTCTGTCAACCTAGAGACCAAGGGGGGTTGGGTGTTACTAATCTGGATATCAAGAATATTAGTCTTTTGTGTAAATGGCTCTGGAGACTTGAGAATGAAGATGGGGATTGGCAGGAGATGATTAGAGCAAAGTATTTGAAGAGGAAAACTTTGTCTCAATGTGAGTCATCTCCTACCAACTCTCATTTCTGGAATGGTATCATGAGTGTTAAAAATATCTTTTACAACTGTTGTCAGAGAATTGTTGGAGATGGGTGTAAAACTAGATTTTGGGAAGATGCTTGGATCCACAACAAGCCTCTCTGTCAACTTTTTCCTCGCTTGTACAAACTTACTTTCCATCAAAACATTACGGTTGCTAAAGCATTTGAACAAGATTTTAACTGCATTAGATTTAGGAGATGTTTATATGGGGAGACATTGGATATGTGGAATAAACTTCTAGATATGTGCAGTCAGGTTGTTCTGAGTGAGGAACCTAACAAAGTCAAATGGCTTTTGACCAGCTCTGGCCAGTTCTCTGTTAAATCTCTTTATCAATATATTATTGCTAGGAGAGTAGTGTTCCCTTTTAAGTTTCTGTGGAAACTGAAGGTACCTTTAAAAATTAAGGCTTTTATTTGGTTAGTTATCAAAGAGAGGATCTTGACCAAGGACAATTTGTGTAAAAAAGGCTGGAAAGGCACCAACAAATGTGAATTTTGTGATGCCAATGAATGTATTGACCATCTGTTTTTCACTTGCTCTTTTGCTCGGTTTCTTTGGAATGTAGTTGGGAGTGCTTTGGGAAATCCCCAAACACCCCTGTCATTCTTTGACTTTTGCCAGAATTGGCTTCCTAAGTATACTGGAAAAGATAGAGTGGTTATAGCTATTGGTACGGCTGCTTTATTATGGTCGATCTGGAAAACAAGAAATAAATCTTGCTTTCAAAGTTCTTTACCTAATGATCCTACTGATATTATCTTCTCCTTATGTTCCGTGTTGGATTCGTGGGGTGTGCTACAGAAAAGAGGAGTGCAAAAAACTCTTAAGGAAGTGACCAAGAGGTTGGCCCAGATAGCGAGGGACGTCTTCAAGCGTGCTTACGGCTGGGGGCCTGCTGTACGGAGGCTCTGTTGATCAAGTGGTGATAGATGTAGCATTTGCGATGATCTCTCTTGTTCTTTTGCTATAGCACCCTGTAGGTGCAGAGTTTGGTATCTCAGGTTGTAGTGAGTTATTTCACCTGATGCAAAAATGAAGTTTTTTGTTGATGAGCTTCAAGATGTTGATGAGCTTCAAGATGTTGTAGCATCCTGTAGGTGCAGATGAAGTGCCTCAAGATGTAGGAGTAGTTTTTTTTCATGATGCATATGTTAGGCATCGAAAGAAGTTGAATCTGTATGAAACTTGATTCGTATGCTGTGACTCCATTTTCGTAATGAAAATGGGGGCCGTGTGGCCCCTCTGATCGAAAAAAAAAAATGATAATTGCAGGATTGCATTTGCATCTCATTGGTGATGGTGTATTAACCACAATCATATGATGCACATGTTCATTTTTATGGTATAGGTCTTGCTAAAATAAGAGCAGGATATCATAAAAAAAGTCTTAGTCTGAGTTTAGACTCTTTGATTTCTAATCTGCACAAGCCTTCCATCACATTTTCAAACATTGGCTGTTAAGACAACGTTATAGGTAAAAATTGAATCAAGGAATATTATCCTAAAGTGTATTAAATACTTGGTCTGAGTTTAGACTCTTGATTGCCAATCTGCATAAGCCCTTCTGTCACATTTTTCTTTTGTGAAGGTAAGACTGAAGAAAATAAAGAGTAGACATAAAAACATACACAACACCACCTTCTTGAGAAATTCTATACTTAAGCGAGACCCAATGTTTGATGTTGAGTGATTACTTTTCACTGTTGCAAGTTTTTTTAGTCTTTTGAGCCGCACCACTTTTATTGTATCTGCTTAGTCACATTACATATGTTACTAAGTAGAGTATTAACTGGTTGAGTACTTTTTGGAATGCAGGAGTTGTGGACCTGAAGCTGGATCTTGCGGCGAGAACTTGATGTGGCCTAATTGAGTGGGCCTTCGATGTGCTTCTTCAAGTTGATTAGTTGCAATGGTGTTGGGAGTGCACTATTTAGTTGGGTCTGTTTCCATTCGAGCTATGTTTTATCAACTTGAGACTTGAAGTCTTCTAGATAGATCTACTCTTGGTAGTGTTATGTCAGCATCAATAATGCGACATTGGACTCTTAAGTGCTTGGTGTCATGTGTTATGTAAGCTGTATTGTGAATCAGACCTAAAACTCTTATCATGGTAAGTTGCAACATCTGAGTTTGCGCCAGTAAGTTTCCCTGACTGTCAATATATACTAGATGAGTGCAGATTGACCCATACGGCATGCCCCCTTGGGATACATCAAAACAGTGCAGAACCATAGCATAACTGACGCCACAGCATTTGAGTTACACATGTTTACTTTTACATACATTGTTTGGTTCATGTGGCGAGTGCCGGTTTGGGCCTCGGTGCAGGCAGTTTCGATTTTACGAAGCACTGTATTGGAAAGTTAAGCTACGGAAAACATTGTATGCGAAACACACTGATAGAATGATTGTGTCATTACTCGCTTCGGTGCACGCGGACTCGATTTTATATACATTGCTAACTACTGTTCCGTAAATCACTGGAATCGGTACCCATGATTGTGTTGTTACTTTATTCCCAAACATAATCACAGGTTGCTTGCCTAGCCTTGAGAGTATAATCCTCTTAAATCCAAGGAAATTGTGAATAACCACAGGCTACTCATGAACACTAATGCCCCATCTGGAATGGATGTAAAATTTATGTTCTCACTAGTTATTTAACTCAAACTTGAACTAAATACCGGTGGCCACACAAATTTTACCACCTTCTCCAAACAGCCCCTAAGTAGTAATTTGACTAGTCGGCTAACAAAGTACTAGTGAAATGGTATAGACAGAACCAGCTCAAAATTGACTTCAAATCTTAAGACTGTTCTTCTAAAAGTATGCAATGCACAGTCGGAGATGCACTACCTTTCATCTTAGAATGTGGTAAGATATGCCTGCATACCGCAGCTAGAATCTAGAGATTATAAAGATCCACAGAAATTGAACAGTGATGCTGATTAGTGTAAGACCAGGTTGCACAAAAGGTCGGTGTTCTTTTTTTCAGGCCGTCGCCTAAGACTGATTATGTTGCTGTGGAGGCACTACAGCAGGCGCTACATGTTGCTGTGGAGGCACAGGAGGCTGCGCCGGAGCAGGCACACCAAGTTGTTGCGGCACGGGCGGTTGCTGTGGCAGAGGAACCTGGCGGTGCAGACCAAGACCTCCCGGTAGATGTTCTTGCAGTAAGCCAGGCTCATTTGTTTCCAGCAGTAATTCATAATCTTCTGTATTCAGCAGGAAATCTTCTATATCAAAGCTTGGAAAACCGGGGTCTAGAGGACCAGGAGCACCTGCAAGTAGCTCCGGGTTAGTACACATGTTTGAAAATAACTTCAACTTCAAGACGTAATTGAAGAAATAAAAGTGAAGGTTGTCATTCATTTTGGTGATACTACTCACCTTGGTTGTTAACTAGTGGCTGTTGGTGTTGCTGCTCCTGAAGGAGTGGTGGCTGTTGGGTAGCTGTAATTTAAAATTTCAATTATAACTTAAAAAATGAACAGCTAACAATAACTTATGGCTTTTTTGCAATCTTAAACACAGTATCATGAACAATACAATAATCATCTCAGAAGTACAAAAGACGAACAGAGAATGTTAAAGAAAAACGTGGATAACAAATGTACCATGCCATTACTCCAATTTTCCTATCAAAAAATGAGGTCCAGGAGGGAACATGTATGGGAAAAGACGTTAGGAACAGCTGAGCACAGTGCTTTCATGCAACCTTCCGTGCAATCCTGGGCTTTCATGCAGTGGCCACTCTGATGCCTCCGGCGCGCATTGACCTCTCTGATGCACTCACAGAGATAATGCAAGCGAACTATGCTAGCTTATTATTCAGTTGAGCATTTAATGTGCTAAATATTTAACCCTGCCTTAATGTTTTCCTCAAACATCTTTCCTTTATTCCAGTGCAGCTTAAAGACATAAAGGAAACACAAATAAATGATGCCATTGCTGGTTTTGGTGGATACTAACTAACCTTGACTGTTAAGTTGGTGTTGTAGCTGTAGATGTTGGTGTTGGTTTTGGTGCTGCTGCAGGACTTGTTGGTTTTTGTGCTGCTGCAGGACTTGTTGGTATTGTTGCTGTTGCAAGACTTGTTGGTATTGCTGCTGTTGCAGGACCCATTGCTGCTGCTGCTGTAGCAACTGCTGTTGTTGCTGCTGCATGAGCACATGCGGCTGTTGGGCAGCTGCAAAAAGTTACAGTTAGTTCACAGGTTTAAAACCAAACACCTAAATAGCTTATGGTTGTTATTCACATTTTGGAAATAGCCTCAAAAGGTACTAACTCACTTTCATAGTTACGCAGTTGCTGCTGCAGCAAAGGACGAAGACTTGGAACTCCAGTAGGTAGAGAGCCATGGAAACCTGCAATGGCTTATCAGTTCAAGAATTTGACAATAACTTCAAACAACACTACTCTGGTTCCCCTGCTTCTCACCATAGTAATTAGATGTCCCCTGCTGCAAGACCTGCGCACCAGGCTGGAAATATGCACCTCCAAGAAGAGAGGATTGGCCTGCTGCAGGTAACTTATGAGTTATGATTATTTCACTAATTTGAAAACAACTATAAAACCTACTAACTCACCTCGCTCAGAAGATGAGGCCTTGGCTCTAATACTTGCAAGTATCTTTTGTAGTTCCAAATGAGCTTTGCCAAACTGATTAGGGTTCCGCTCTAGTTGGTGATACACAGCAGCAAGATCTGACAGAAGTTTGGTTGCAATATCAATTAGGCCACCTATGTCCTTGTTCTGATGTCCACTGGAGTCTCCAAGAGAATATGATTGTCCATCATTGACAGTTCTCCTTCTCTTACCCGATGGCCCCTTGTCAAAGCTTGTCCCTGTTTTCAGAAGCATAAGTCGCTCCAACCTTTTGGTGACATTCTTTGTCACATTTCCGCACACATGAATGTGAGGCTTGAAGAAGTTTGTGGACCTGGTCTCAAACTCTTTTTGGCACATCAAGCATCTGAATTGGTTAGTACCCCCTGGTAATGAGAGTACGAAATCATGATACGTGCTCAGATGGTGTGGTTGTTTTGGATCATGCCTAAGGACAAATCAACATTTATTAGGTGAACAACAAACATGATGCTTGTCATATACAAGTGCATGATCACGTTTTCGAAATGCTCATGAACAACGAAAATTGCAGTTCATATTTACCATAACATAGAGCCGCAATGGCCATCAACTTACCCAATGATTTCTGGGAAGTATAGCCACAAATAATCTGTTATTGCATCCATTACAAAACCTGCATCAACCACCAATTTCCTATGAAAAAAATATCATGTTAGTATGAGATCATGAAATCAGCAAGACATGTAGAGATAACCTTTAAAAAGAAAAACTTCAAAAGAGGATGAACTCATTCATTGTTTTCTACACTCTCAGCCATGCCATGTATTATCTGATTCAGATTCTCAATGTTCGTAAACTCACTAGCTGATTCAGTAAGTGGTTTGACAAACTTTCCAGATAACTAACAGCTTGCTGATGCCCTTCATGTTGAATTAGTGAAAGTTGACCTCTGCGACAATGTAAGAAAAGCGACGCATGCCGCAAAATAAGACCCTCATCAGCTTCGTTATCCAGGGCAGGTTTGTTGTCAATGACAAGTTTCAGGTACTCCTCTAATTCAGACCACTTGCTTTGCGACACGAACTCCTGGAGTGTTGTGATATAAAACTCCCTGCAATTTTGTCAAGTACAGTAAATTAGAAACATGAACAGAACCTAACAGTGTGCATTTCATTGATATGTAGCATGGAAGTACAACTTGAATATTAATTTGAACCAATAGCAAGCTAAAAAATACCCAGACAATGTGATTAAGATAGAGATCATGAATGATTGTGCAGATAACCAAACCAATCAGAATCTGAATCTCTCCTATTCGTCGGTGTCTTCCCCCCTTGCTCATCTCTCACCAAATTCCTTTTCCTAAGATTTGCGATCCTGTTCTGGTGTGCGAGGGACACCACTGAGTAGGAGTTGGCATCGGGAAGTAGACCTAGCAACTAGCAATGGGCACACAACGGTGAAGGTGTGTGGCCCGGCGAGCCCGCACGAGAGCTATGGCGGTTGCAATGGTTGGACGATACAAGAAGAGGTAACGACAGGGTGGTGTATTCTCTGTTTAATCTGAACAACTAATGTGCTAAAGCTGTGTTTGCCTTGATGTCACATTCAGCTCATAGTACTTAATTGATGGAATCTCAGCTATTCATTTTTCTAAAGCTAATGAAGTTCTTGAGGTCAACATATGGAGTCTTAATTGTGTATATATAAGATATGGTACCCTGGCAACAGATTATACTCGTTTAGCCATTCTGCTGAGAAAAGAATACTACAAAGAAACAGTGGTTTCGTACTTTGGTGTCCTCATCTTAGTATGTCAAAATTTCTATCAGACTTCGCTTTCATGTTATTGGACGACGTACATGGTTCTGCTTATATACTCAGCTAGACAGAAAATCTTTTTCACATTGAAATCTTCACCTACATTAATTTAACATCTCATACTTTGCCAATTCCACATCTTAGCTATTGATGTAATCAGTTTGTGGACAAACAGACCAAGTAGGAATCTACTGTTTCTGTCATCATTACATGTACAGTAAATTAGAAGCATGAGCAGAACTACACAGCGTGCATTTCATAAATATGTAGCATGTAAGTACAGTAAATTAGAAGCTCCCTGCAAAAGTACAGTAAATTAGAAGCATGAGCAGAACTACACAACATGCATTTCATTGATACGTAGCATGGAAGTACAACTTGAATATTAATTTGAAACAATAGCAAGCTAAAAAAATTCAGACAGTATAATTAAGATAGCGATCATGAATGATTGTGCATGATAACCAAACCAATCAGAGACTGAACCCGTCCTATTCGTCAGTCTCCTCCCCCTTCCTCCTCTCTCCCCCAAATTCCTTTTTCCTGAGATTTGTGATCCTGTACTGGTGTGCGAGGGACATCACAGAGTCGGAGCGGCGCTTGTCCACCTTGCCGTGCCCGTGCGGGCGTGGGCACAAACATGACCCAGGTGCGACCTGTTGTCGCGCACGCAGACGCGCTCCAGGCCGCGTTCAGCGAGCTCCACGACCACACCTCCGAGGCGGTGGCCGGCGTCCGACGCGGCACGATGAGCAGCAGACGGAGAATCGAGGACTTGGGGCGTCCGGAGGATTTTGTTTGGGCTAGCCGCTAGGGGGTTCGGGGGCTTTTAGGCCCGCTTGGTTTTTTGGGATTCGCCTGTTTTAGGCAAGCGCCCGCGGGCTAAACGACGTACGACTGCGATCCCCGTCGATGCCGGCCAGCACGGCCTCCGCCGACCGCCGGCGAGGCAACGCCGGTTCACACGCCTCTCCCGACGCCCAGCATTGCCTCCACCGGCGACGGCGGCGAGGCAACGCCTCTGCGTGCACGTCTCTCACCACCCGAGCGCAAGCTGCGCCGCTCCGCAGGACACCTCCTCCCCCGCCGACCTAACGCCACGCCTGCCTCCTGTACAAACCCCGCTGGCCGCTGCCGAGAAAAGTAACCTAGGGTTTACAAGTGAGGTACCTCGGTGGCCCGCCTCCTCCCTCTGCAGCTGCTCCCAATGCTTCGTCGGCTGCTGCAGCCGCGTCTCCGGAAGCTTCGGGCATGGCGGCTCCGCTCTGCTTTTGTCGGTGGTGTTGAGAAACCAGACAGAGTGGTCACGGAGGGAGAGTGGGAGACAACGGAGTTGGGCGAAAAAGTAATTTTACCTGAGGCGGGATGTATCGGTGTTGGATCCATCCTTTGTCCATTTCATCAAGATCTGTGCTGCCTTTGTCTGTATAAACTAGTAACTGCAGCCCCAACTCTATACATTGGTAATACAAGTGTGGGCCCCTTTGCATGCAGCAGCTTTTGTCAGGGGATAGGACTTCTGCATGCATGGTACATATGTTATCCTCCTCTCTCTCCCGCCGCAAGACGTCTATTTAATTTCTTTGAAAAAATTTGGATGATAAATATGCTTTGAATCTAAACTCTGTTTTTGGAAAAAAAATATTTGAATTCAGAGCGACAAGACCTTTGAAACAAGACCGATCTTGGATATATTTTGAACAATTTGAATTTTATAGCTTTCATATTTCAGTTCTAGTTGTATTTCACAAACATCAGTTTCGCACATTGAATAAACAACTTGACAAGCACATTGAAATATGTTTCATGTATTTCATAAATACCAATTTCATATATTTTAAATAATCATTTGAATGTATTTGAAATAACCCATTTAACATATTTCCCCACACCAAAAAAATTGATTTCACTCATTTAAAAAAATATCAGTTAAGAAAACAAATTGAGAAACCACGCGACACACGTAAGCAGCTTCAACCCCATCGCCCTTTTGCATGCAAAGGGAGCTAGAGTATGGGCGCATAGCCTGGCTGCCCACCATCCCTGGCGCAGCGGCAGGGTTGCAGCCTTGCGGGTTGGCCTGGGCACAGCAACACGGGCAGTGCGACTACGGTCTACGGTCTACGGCGAGCACGAACGCACAACACCCAAAAAACACGGACTGCCCAGGTAGCTTGACGTTCACGCGTCCGCGCCCAACGCACCAGCGCGCTTGCCTCCAAAACGGGAAAGAGAACATTTTGCTAATGGGCCGGGCTCCTACCTCGCTGAGAGCATCTCTTAGTGGGCTGTGCCGACCGTAACTGGAAAACATGGCCCAGCTCCAGTCTCGTTCAGCCCGGCCAGCCTGCCCTCGCACCGCACCAAACCCCCGTTCCGTTCCGTCTTTCCCGCTCGACGTCCAGATCATCATCATCATCGCCGCGAAAAAACCAACCAGGAGCCGCTTCCCAGATCCCACATTGCCACACGAGAACTTCGAGATACGCGTCGCGGAATGGGACCTTGCCGGCGGGGGTTTGCGGCCGCAGCTGGTGGCTGCCATCACGGGGTGGAGGCGGCGGTGGCGGCGGCGGCCACGAGGTTCCGATCGACCAACGGCGCCCAGGCGTCATGTGTTTCTCGAAATGACGCAGGTAGGTACTTTTGCCCGTTGTGACATTTGTGATGTCGTGGTACAAATGCCGTACGTTTGTTGTTTTGATCATGTATATGTTTTTGTCCACTGATCTATCACCGCGTTATTATCACTTCTGTAGTTGTATCTGTACATCCATGTTCTTGTCTTCCGGTTACGGCCTCTTGGTTTAACCATGATTAACACCCCGTTAAATTCATTTATTTAAACAGAAAAGGGCCCGACGGAGATTTGTTCTGGGCGCAACAAACTAACCTTCAGATTCCTTCAGAGGAGGAACTGGGAAGATTAGTCCATCAGAAAGTGTGAGTTTTCTCAAATTTACTTTCTGTCACTTGTGCGAACAAACTGCTTCCTGGTGACAGTTGATAAAGCCTCATCTCTAAAAGAAATGTGTATGGATGTATGCTGGTCAGTCATGACATTTATGCTATATGAGGATCACCGGGTTAATCGATAATAATCAGACGGTGTTTACTGAATTACTTTTTAAAAATTTAGTAAATTGCATTAGAGGCCTCGACTTGTCTTTGTTTTAAAATTCTCCGCAAAGCTGGAGGCCGACTTGTGGCCGCGGATTCACTATGGCTTGCGCCATCGAAAGGTCTTCATTAGGATTTCTCTCTTCAGACCCGGTGGTTGACTTCAGCAGAGAGATGCAAACTATGAACGGCGGCTTGACGCATATGAATAGTTGAGCAACAACACCGGTCCACATCGCATGAAGCTGCTAGGATCATGGTAAAATGATGGCGACAACACATAAGTGACATTGGTGGCGGTGCTATTCCAGCACCCGGTCTCAAGTTCCGGGTTGAAACCTAGGTCTGACACGCGTTGATTATACCTGGCAATGGCTATATTTTTATGCAGGTACCTTGTTGAAGGCATTGCTTGGACATGCTCGCACTGGTTTTTCAGGTGAGAACCTACATTCTGGCCTAGGTTAGTTGGACTTGGCGATTGCGGCGCTTTAGCATCGTCGCTCCTTTCCTGAAGGCACTGCTGTTGAAAGCATCACCGTCCGTGTGGTGTCATGAGATGGTTAGTGTGGATATGGTCACCATTGTAGTTTGTCGATCGCGGATCTAATCACTTTAGATTTTTCTTTTTTCTTGCCTACACATAGTTTTAGTCTTATGTAACTTTACTATTTATGGGGTGTTTTGTGTGTGCATATGTTATATCGCGTGTGTGCTTATTGTGTCTGTATCCTCTTGAAGTTTCATTTTCAACCAATATAATCTACTCTTTTTAAAAAAGAAAAGAAAAAGGTGGACTTTGGCACAGTTTGATTTTTCTTTTCTTTTTGAGGGAAGGCACAGTTCGGCTGTCTAGAGGCTCTCCAACGGCAGCGACCCACAGAACCTATGGGCCGAACGGCTGTGCATCTGTTCATTCGCCACTCGCTGCCAAGTGCTGTCAAGCAATCACACAACATACACACACACAGGATGCTAACGACCGAGCAGCTAAATTGGCCCGCCCAATTACGTACTACGTCCACAAACCTCGATTTGGATTTCTTTTTGGTATTTCTTTACTGTTTTGCCTATTTGGGTTATTTTATAAATTATTTATTTTATTTTTATTACTATTTTTTACGTTTTGGTTTTATTTCCAAAATATTCTCACAATTTTAAAAATACTTTTTGAATTAGAAAATGGTCAAAATTTCAACAATTCTTGTTCTTTAAAGTCCCCCTTTTAATAAAATATTCAGAGTTTTAAAAATATTCCATAAAAGTTTTTAAAAAGGTTCATTTTTAAAGAAATCTTCTCAATATAAAAAATGTTCGCATTTTTAAAATAAATAATTTTCTCATGTGTTTGTTTTTTGGAAAATCCGATTGAAAATCAAAAACCCGCTAGAAATCAGAAGAGGAAAAACTGCTCACTAAAGTGTCGTACGAAATGGAAAAGCTGAAGAAAAATAATGCAAAACAAGCAAAGGTTAATGGGTTGGCCTGGTCGCTTGCATGTGCAATTGAGCAGAAATTTGATGCAAAGAGTGGCAAATATGGGCTCCGGTTCATTCGTCCAACCTCTCGCTACTTAATACTATGACAAGCTTCATTTAATTATCTGGTTAAAATATTATATTAGTCCATGTTGCTGTTTATTTATGTTGCATGTTTCAATAATGACCAATGGCTAGTTGGATGGGTGTATAATCTTGGATCGAAAAATCACCCTCCGTTCCAAATTAGTTGTCGCTCAACCGCATGTATTTACATCATTTGATCTGTAAATTGATCATTTGATCTGTAAATTGGATCCGTCGGAGTATTTACATCATCCGGTCAAAATTAGTTGTCACTCAAACTTGTTGGAGATGTTGTAACCCAAGCCAATCACTTGCCATGTTCCAAAACCACATGAAGTAGAAACACTTGAATAGGCGGTGCGCCATAGTCTCAAGCTTGCTCTGCCAAACTTGGCAAAGTGTGTAGTTACGCCAACCTCTACTATATACTAGATAGGAAGTGCGGCTTACCGCACCCAGCAGCACCGCTGCCGGGTACAAGTCATATCCAGTCCAATAAACAACGTATCTATTGTTGCAAATGGATCAGTTAAATGCATCAAATTTACATCAAAAGTATGGCATTGCCTTTATAACATAATTGTGACCAATACATAACATAAGTTCAAGTAATGCCAATGGGCAGTGCAATCAATCATACCAAAAACAAAGCAGCATTTTTGGCAAAAGTAAACCAACACGATGAGTCATTATATAGTCCAAAAGTAAGCCAAGACAATGGATCACAACTAAACAGATACAATAGTTGGGTCATGACATAGCTCAAGTGAGCTTGCGAGGCGTTGCGAGATAAAGAACCTGGTTAGTTATGCTAAACTATAATACTTGATAGTTTGACTGGGTCATCTCGTTGCTTGACTCCTTACACGCCATGATCCTTGTGCTCTTGTGCTTGTTTGAAGAAAGCCACCGGTTGCAAAGACCTCATTTATGTTATAGCTCAATAGTCATGGGCAAAGTTAGCTCACCTGATAAAAATTTTCATTTGCACATTCAGTTCTATTATAAATCCATCTTCCATTGTATGAGAAAAACTCATCTTCAAGATAGTAATCAATACGCTGATGTTTGATTAGGACAAGCAAAAGCCTGCACTCTATTCTGATGGAGCCTCCAAAAGCAAAGCAACTAAAGCAAAGCAACTAAAACAAGTGATATAGTTTCAGTGCAGTATAACACACCAAAGCATTACATATGACCCAATAAAAATTGGAATTGAAGCTTGCTGCACACCTACTGCCCCCAGCTACATCCAACCTGGCAAGACGTGCTTCATATCTGATAGGTTAGGAGAACAAAATTATCCATACATTACATGCCAATGATGCAATTTTTTATACTAAACACATCAGGGTTTAGTACGTTTTACAAAAAAAAAGCTACAAAGATTGTTCACTATAACCAACACACTGCTTTAACAAAGCATATGAGTACACTATATAGTTAACTATTTTTTATAGATAGATTTGTCCATTGAACCTAGAACCCGCCACCAATCACTTGAATCCAGGTTTGTGGGTAGAGCTCTGTACCCATATAATTTCTGAGCAGCACAAAAGTCAGGTGAGAATTCGAATCAGAAGAAACTAATAAGCTATTGAATATAAGTAGAAGTCTAAATGTTGTTGTTAGGTTTTTTTCACCACAAAGACACAAAATATTCATATAATGGATAAAAACCAATTGGCCAAAGGCAAAACAAAAAGCATAGGCACATAGGAACCTAATCCAACATAATCCGTAGGGATCAACACATATTCTAAAGATTTTCAGAAAGGAACGTGACTGAGTATTGAGAAGATCAGAAGGTAGTAAATCAGCATAGTCAGAATAGCAGCAACCAAATAACAAGATGAAGATGAGAGGGCAGCAAGCAACCTGCAGTAAATAGAGGCGCAAGAATCTTCTACATGCAGAAATAGTCGAAATGAAACAGGTTTTGCTATCTCAGGCACAACATATACTATAGTTGCCCAACATAATCTAATAAGCAAGAATATCGGGAAAAAATTAAAACACTGGCTGAAAAGTCACAACCATAGTGAGATATAAATTGATTATGTGTTCTCTTTGCTTACGTATAAATGCAGTCTGGAATAACGAGCAGGAAAGCCTTAGGATGGGTACGCAGTAAGAATGTAGTAAATCTTTAGAATCTCATGGTAAAATGAAGCTATAATAACATATAGGCATGAACAGAGCTAGACAACGAAATGATTTTAGCAAGAAAATTACGCACGTTGTTAGAATAGTGAGAAACAAGTGACCAAGGGGCACGCTGAATATCTCAGAATGAATTAGAGCCACTAAACTATACATCTTACAGGGCTTCTGCAAATCTTTACCTAATAATAAAGCGGCTATCGCTTCTGGTCGTCCGTCATTAAAATTACCCTCTAAGTTGGTAAATATTACCCACCAATGCCACCGTGAGTGAGAAAACGATTCAATTTTTCGGACCAAAAGTCGCCGCCTCCTTTGTTATTTTACAGAGCCGCGATGAGTAGAAGTCACGAAACGATAAGCAGCAGACTGGTTGGTGGATCTCTCCTCTAGCGACTAGAGCACGGTTCGATCCCCAGCCTCCACAATTTACATCTTTCTTTTCTCACGCATGTATGCGTTCATGGGCCAGCCCATGTGCGGGGCTTCACTGTCCTGTTTGTTTTATTTTATTTTTTTGTATTTTCTTTTCTCATTCTGTTTTCTTTCTTCTTTCAATTAATTTGGGATTTTAATATTCTAAAAGTTGCGATTTTTCAAAAAACAATTTTGAGAAATCATAAAATATATGTGAATTCAAAAAAAATTGAAAATCATAAAAAATTTGCAGATTCCAAAAATGTTGGTGATTTTGTAAAACTGTTCGCAAAATTATAAATAAATCACAATTTGGAAAAAATGGTCGGGAAATAAATCATGTTCATATTCGGGAATCTGAAAAAAATGTTCATGACAATTTAGAAAATGTTCACAAATTCCCGAAAAAAAATGTTCACAAAAATAAAAATAAACATTTGTTTTTCAAATTTGTTCCCAATTTTGAAAAAAAATCATCGATTCATAAAATATTCGTTGGTTCAAAAACTGTTAATGAATTCGAAACCGGTTTGTACATATTTTTTTGTAAAAACACTAATGTTCATGATTTTGAGAAAATCAAAAATTTCAAAAAAAATGTTTGTCGATTCAAAAAACTGTTCACTGATTCAAAAGTATTTTATGTCTAGGATTTGATTAGTTTTTCGGAAGTCTTTATATGTCTTGGCGTTGGGAGTAGTTTGTGGTCAATGAGATTTGTTTTTAAAGTTCTAAACGTTTCCTTGCGCAACATAATGACAAGTGTGGTATGCACTGGCAAACTCATAGCCTTGGGATTTACTGCATCGAATGCATTGTGATCACGTAGACATCGCGACCATCATCGGCTAGGATGAGAATGGCAACATGGTGAGCCACTCTGTTAAAATAGAGTACGCTCATATATTAGAATATTGAGTCATACTTAGTTGGTTAGCCATAATTTTTTGTCTCCCGTTGCAACGCACGGGCATATTTGCTAGTGTAGTACCTATAGTTATACGACAGCACATAAAGTATATTCTAAAGCAGGCTGGGATCATCCAAACATGTTTACTTTCCCAAGAATTAAAAACAGAGTTGCATCTGGATCTAGAATAGAAGAATATACCTCTAGGACAGCTCTGCTCAACAAAAAATTCCGAGGGTATTCTAAAGCAGGCTGGGAGCATCCAAACATGTTTACTTTCCCAAGAATTAAAAACAGAGTTACATCTGGATCTAGAATAGAAGAATATACCTCTAGGACATCTCTGCTCAACAAAAAATTCCGAGGGCGTGATGAATTACTTACCATGTTTAATTACTTATTGTTGAGATATACTCTCCGTCCTTTGCTTCAGGCCTTTTTGTCTTGTAAATAACATCTTTACTCTTTTTAATTTCCCTTTGACGGGAAAGGCAAGTGCCTCACCAGTCACCAGAACCAAGGAAGGGGCAGTCACCAGCGTCATGGTTGTAGTCAAACTGCTCTATCTTCCAGATCTTTTTTTCCTTAGCTATAATCTCCTGTAATATTCAAAGAACAGAGTCAGGTCTCTCTCTGATGAACATGCAACACCCATGATCATTCATCTGAGAAATACACAGGTCACCTACAGTACACATGCCATGGTAAGCTGCATAGCAGAAAGCTGTAATGCTGCACAAGGTCCAATCATAGCACAAATATATGAAGCAAGACAAGACACCGTCTCTAGCTAGCTACTTTAAAACAGAGCAAGTTTACATACAATCTGCAGGTCAGCTGCAAGTAAACCTCACCTACAAACCTAATAATGAATCATGGAGTTGTCATAGATAGAATGGAATGGAAAACAAATTAAAGCAATTTGTCATGGCCAGAAAAGACACAAATAATCTAGTGAGGAAGTGCAGATCAAGATAAACACAACATGTATGTGTGCTCCTACTGCTCCACTTGTCAAAACTTGAAACTATTAACACATACATATTATTGGCCATTGACAAGTAACTAAGCAAGCTGAGGTTTCCTCTTCCTGAGAAGGATGAAATCTGCTTCCAAAGTAACATGCAGAGTGATTTACTTGATAATTACACAAGTCAGTTTTCACACAAGCACTGGATAGGAAGGGGAAGGAAGGAGAGGAGGGCATACCTCGGCTGGGACCTCGTTTAAGACCTGCAGCTTGTCAGGAAGGGGTTGGAGATGCTGCTGTGAGATAGGGGGCAGAGTCAGACTTGAGTTCTCTGCCTTTGGATTCTTTAGAGGGGAGAAAGAATAAAAATGTCCATGAATCAATAAAGGACAGCTAATCCTCAGTTTATAACCCAGAAAACATTGGAGAGCTCTTTTATAACTCAATTGCAATAATGTCATATGGGCAAAAGCAAAGCAATTAACTTTTATTTACTTAGCACTAAAACCCATGTAGGAGAGGGGGTTCCAGCTTATATACTTGGCACTAAAACCCTGTATTTTAATTCGAGAAGCACAAACAAATGTGAAGGTAAACCCCTAGACGGTCAGCGCAAAATTGAGATCTTTTATCGAGCCGTGGACACGCAGAGCATGAGGGAGAGCGAGAGAGAGCAGTGGCTTAGCACCTATGCCTTTGCTTGCCGGGGAGGAAGACGAGACGAATCGTGGCCAGTCAGGGTGGTCTCCATGTTACTATTCAGCAAGCAGGTCACTTTTTTCACCTCAAAAACAAGAAACAAAATTCACTTCACCTCCTGAGAATTTGGTGACTGTAATACCTTGAACTACAAAACCGCGTCGCAAATAAACTACAAAACCATTCAAGGAGGTTTTGCCGCGTGCTGGATGTTCCTGTTTCGGAAAAGAGAGAAAGAGGAACACACATACAGATGTGTGTGGGCATTCAGTTTTGTGGCTGATGGCTGCTTCAGGTACCATTTATGTTTCAACACTTCACAGTTTTCAGTTTATCTTAATAGCTTCAGCAATGGAGGATCAACTTGATACATGGAATAGGGAGTATCTGACTTCCCAGAGTGGATTTGGTAGGTTAGACCAGTTGAAATTTTTTCTGGGATATCGGCTATGAAGACGTCAGTCAGAACTGAGAAATTTGTGTAAGACATTGCTGGAAATACTTGATACCATCAGGTTGTATCCAAATTCTACTGAAACAAAGTCAATTCCCTTTTTGCTTTATATCAAGATGCTCTGAGGTCAAACTGCATGACAAGAAGGGTAAACATCAAATGACATGCTACTAAGAACCTATTTGGTTTCATAATCTACATCTCAGTAACCATGCAAATTCAGTTAAGATTGGTGGGGGGTTCAAGCATCGCAGACCCCGCAACTTTTGCGGCAAGACCCAAGTTTTAGGATAAGAGTTACGTAAATAGTGGTGGACAGTATTGCACTTTGCAAGTAAAATGGAAAACCCTTCCATTTGACATGCAAGAGGACGAATGCTACCTGCCAGGCCATGTCTCGCGCACTCCGACCACGTTTCATCCTTATGTTGTAAATCTCTTCCCTGAAACAATGCATCGGATGGATATAACTTTTTCTGTCACAGGTAAGGCTAAGTAAATCTCAGAAGCAACGGCATACCTCAGCAACTGGGAACACAGTCTCTCCACCCTTCTTCACATCTGTCAGGTACATAAGAACAGTGGCAACTCGATGACCACCACGCTTCACGTTCTTTTTGTCACTAAAATAATTGAAGTGGGCATCATACTTCTGACCAACTTCATAATGCAGAACCTGCATCGACTCGGCATTTTCTGATACACAAACAGGCTAGTCAGATACAGAATGCCTTCTATCTCTGAAACGGCCAACAGAAAAATAAGGTTGCATGTATTACCTTCAGGGAGAAACGTCCAAGCAGCTACACACTTTTCAATTCCAGAGATAATTTCATCCTTGAATAGGTCAAAGGAAATGAAACAAATTAGTGATCGTGAAATATTTCTAGTTGTTTGTTGCATATGCTACGAGGAACAACAGAAACATGTTCTACAAGGGTCATTTCATCGACTGCGCTAGGCAAATATGAATGTGCAATTGCCAAAATGATTAACTCATCAAGATTGATTTTCACAAATGGCAAGAACCATTAGCTACTTTATTTGCTCACATATTTTCAACAGGAGGGCTTGTACCCATTCACAGGTTGTGTTGCCTTCCAGTATAGCTAATATTCACTGCCATTTCATCTCATGAAAGAAGGTGCAAATAACAACTATCCATAGATAGAGTTATTATCTCCTTCGGCTGTACCATAAGCCTGCCTGATCTAGCGAAAATTTCTACATGTGGCAACAAATCCGCAACCCAGGTAGACTTATAACAACACAATTTATCTGACACGAACTAATATGAACCCCAAGGCATGTAAACAATTGAAACTGAAGGAGAGAACAAGGGCGCTTCTTCCGATCACATACCTCGCGCTTGGACAAGAAGGTGCCGGAGCTTGTGCGCACCTGGCTCATGACACTCTTCCCGGACTCATTGTCGGCCACCATCGACTTCTCCAGCCTCCCCTTGGCCTGAACCCCACAACAGTGCAACAAAAGCACAAAAATCACTACTTTATAACACAAGGACCTCCTCATTGCCATGGGCAGCAACTCACCAGCTTGATGAGGTGGTCGCACTCGGCGTGCGAGAGGAAGCCGCTGTACAGGAACGCCCTGCGCGCACAAACAAACGAGCAAACAAACCTGGAACTGTCAAGAAGCAAATCGACAAACAGGTGGCGCGCGCGGCGCGGAGCACGCAGATGGAGGGAAGGAGGTAGGGGGCTGAGCTGACCTGGGGCGCCATGAGATCTGGGTGACCCGCGCCGGGTCGTAGAACCTGGCGCCCCCTCCGGCGGCGGCGTGGGGGAGGGCCGGGGCGAGGGCGAGGGCGAGCGCGAGGGCGGCGAGGAGGAGCAGGAGGAGCGGCGGCATGACGGGGGCGACGGTGGTGGGGTCATGGCTCCTCCATTGTCGAGGTGTTGGAGGAGAGGCCCGTGCTGCAGCTCCTGCCATGGCCGCGGGCTAGGGTTCCGTGCGTGCGGAGGGAGAGAGGGACGGCAGCTCGGTCGCCGTGGGAGCGGCTCGGTGGAGGTCGGACGGGGAGGGAGACGGGTCGAATCCGCTAGCTATGTGTTGGGGCGGAAGGAGGAGCGGCGGTGGGAGAGGGCAATGGCCGCGGTGGGTGCGCGTCTCGACGGCGGTGGGAGAGGGGAAGGGGCGCGGCGGCGTACTGGAGTTGCGGGAGAGGAGAGGTCGTCGGCGGCGGCGGCGGGGCTGGAGTTGCGGGAGAGGAGAAGGCTTGTCTCGCCGGATGAGGAGCGAGCGAGTGAGAGGGAGGCGGCTGCAGGAGCGAGCGAGGGAGTTGGCGGCTAGGTCTCCGTCAAAAGGAGCGGGCCCCTTTTATACCCCCACTACGCGAAATGACCGAAATGCCCTGGTGGGGGCATGGTATTTACATTCTGTTGCCATTGGAATTTTATCCGACGGCTCACCGCGATCTGGTAAATATCCGACGCCTCACGTGAGCTGAGCCCGAGATCCGACGGCCGGAATCGCATCAGGAAAATGATCGAACGGTCCAGAATCCAAACAAACGGGAGAGCTCCATTTTGCTTCAGACTCTAACAAGGGGATTAGCTGATGCTGTCCCTCTCTATTTTGGATGGTGAGCCAAAATAATAACTTAATCTGTAGTGGAACCGAGCTAATCATCCCATAAAAATGCATCTTCTATGCGATTGTCACTTTTACACTCCCAAAATGCCCCAAGTCTTGGTGTCTGGAAATCCTTTGTATTGAACCCAACCTTAACCATTTCATGATTCTTGGTCCATAGTTGCTCCGTAAGCATGTAGACCCAAGAAAACTAATAAAAACTACAAACTGTGCAATGAAAAGAGTAAAAAAAACAAAAAAACATGCATAGTGGCCGCCAACAATGAATGTAATTCCATCTTATCTCGTTTTTAGACCCGCGCTAAAATGACGTCATGCATTTTGGTCCAAAGACTGAAGTGGGCGAAGTATTTTGACACAAATTGTGGTAGAACCGAGCTAATCATCACATCAAATTTCATGTCGTATGTGGTGGCGGTGGAGTAAGGGCCATTGGTAGTGTTTTTTTTAATCTTATTTCATCTTGGGAACCGTGCACTAAATGATGTCATGTAGCTTGGTCCAAAGATTGAGAATTCTTGGATGTCGCGACGGCAACACCTTATTGGATGCGGATGCGCCTAAGCAATCTCTGTGATGACGAAAATATGGATCTCTTCTATGTTGCTACTATCATCACCAGCTGGGAGGGGGGCGACTAGCTTTTGGCACTCCTCCTAGCTACAAGGGTGCAAGCACTGGATTGGGCTCCCAGCCACTGCGTCGACCATCACACTCCCTTCATGGACCGGCGGTTATTGGATAGACATGTAATCCCTACCTCCAACAAGAAAAAGCTAAACTACACCTTCTCTTTTGGTCGCTTGGTCCATCTCGAATGAGTGTAATAACAATGTGTTCGAGAATGAGCAAATGTCACTTCAATGCCCGATGAACTACATCAAGGGTGAAGCCTACAACTGGTTCAAGGCCAGTGCGAAGTGCATGGGGTCCTAGTTTATACAAAGATCTTTTATGGTGATGATCCAATTCCCCAAGAGTTGAAGTTATGAATTTTAAGATCACTAAATATAGTCCCTTTAATCATTTGAGTTCTCTCACTAGAAAATTGGAGATCGACAAAGAGGACTTCTTGAGAAAAATTTGTGAAGAATTAGTTTAAGAAAAGTTGGACAAGGATGATAATACGTGATACTATGCATTATGCATAGATAGGCTATTAAACAATAGCGCTTGTTAGAAGACAACTCAATAGCAATTGGGTCTGCATCTCTTATGCGCCTCTCATGTCACGCCAATCTTAGTTGACATTCATGCTTGGCCTCGCGCCGCATCCATCCGTTCCCCCACCATTCCTCTGCTCCGCAGCCAGCAAGCAGCCGGACGCCGCGGCCCAAAGCATCACACGGACGACGTCGCGCCGCCGAGCTTCTCTGCCTAACATGCCTCCGCCGGCCCGCCGTGCTTCACTCTTGAGCATAACATTCCGCCCCGAGCAGTCCCCGCCGCCGCCCCAAGCAGTCTCTCCTCCCGCCCTCATGCCATGAGACATGAGTGCACGCTCGCCGCCGCTCGGAGCGCACGGACGACAGCCCATCTCCTCCCTCTCTTCTGCTCGCGTGCGCGCGTGCTGCTGCTCATTCTGTGTGCGTGCGTTCCCGGGGCCTGATCTTTCGTGCTCGCGTGCGTGTGGGTGCTCTGCGTCCTGTTTGCATGCGTGTTTTGTGTGTGTGTGTGTGTGTGTGATGCACTGCTGCTGCTGCTGCGTGTATGCGTTCGTGCTAGGCGTGTGTGCGCTCGGCGTGCTTGTGCTGCTGTGTGCTGCTTCGCTACTCCAGGTGCTTGTGTGGTGTTGGATTTGAAGAGAGTCAAGTGAGCAAAAGGAACAAGAGGTTTAAGTTTTGTTTGCATTGGCATATCCAAGAAAAATATGCCGCCATCTGTTCATGCGGCTGTACAGAGGTGGGTAAGAAACTGGTCTTTATATGTGTGAGATATGCCATTTCTCTTTAGCAGTTGTCTCTTTGATACCGCCGTTGTATCATCTTTATCAAATTGCGATTTTGATTTGTTATAGGCTAACACATGGAAAGCCACAAGCGAATTAATTTATATAACTCTTTTCTCTTTGTAGAGAGGAAGCAACCAAGCGGCTGTAATTAATATAAGAAGATAACAAACGAATACTGTGATGTTTTTCTACTCTGAGGGCAATTTTCATAACGGACGAGCAGAAAACGATCATTTTTTAATACTCCTTCTGATGCATAATTCTTGTCATGATTTTAGTTTAAATTTAAACTAAAACAATAATTATGGGCTGGAGGGCGTATTAGTTAAAAGATAACGGAGGAGCATGAGCTACTTGTGAGGTCAACACAATCTTGGCTGACAAAATTGCAGGGAGTATTGTTGGGGTGTAATAGTGTTATGTTGCCGGGAAATAGGACAAAGTTCCAACTATTCTTGGACTGTCAACTGTTAACTGACTAAGATTTAGGTTCCCTATTATTAATACAATGGAAAAACATATAACTATATGCTTTGTCCTCCATTATGATACTGCAAATTTTTAGAGTTCTTCAGAATGTAACATTATTAGTTGACTTAACTGCATATTGTCGGTGTAGCAAAATCTTAACTTATCAGGGACATGGGAGTTTCTGCGCTTGGGTGCATCTGCACCGGGATGAACAGTAAAATCAAAATAAAATAGGAAACAAATTCAAAAAATCTGTTTTTTTTCCTGAAAACGTTGTTGAATGTTTTACCAACTTGCAAACTTTTGTGGTGAAAAAACATTCATGAAGTCTGGGAAAAAATACAGAAATAATATTCCAAAAAGGGCAATTTTGTAAAGAATTTTGGAACATCTATTTTGTTTTCTTGGCCATACCTTCATGAATGTTTTTTCAACATGAAACTTTGCATGTCAGCAAAACATTCAATAAAGTTTGTCACACAAAAATTCAGAAGTTTTTAAAAGAAAATCCTATTTAAAAAATTGTTATACATCTGGGAGCATAACAACACTTTCGACTTTAAAAAATTGTTATACATCTAGGAGCATAACAACACTTTCGACTTTTCAGCCCTATTGTACTCACTAGAGTAAATCTCAGTGTGACTTGATGGGCTGTCAAAGTGCAATTCCTCGCAAGCTATATCTTACTGCTTTCCCCCCTGCAAATTATCTTATTGTTTCATTATTTGGCTTGCAAATTCTTATCAAATGTGGCAAAGAAATGACAATAGAGGTATTTTCTCATAGAACACCGAACGCATCAGCCACTCCCATTATCTCAACAACAAAAGAGTTCACTCACATGGTATACGTGGTAAGCTATACTTGAAGAAAATACAAATAACTTATTAAGAAAATTGTGCCAAAGACCTCCCAAAAAGTACTATCAGAGTATTTCAACCACTCACCGCAAAAAAAACAATTCTGCCAAAAATGAAGGCCGTGTAGCCTTGAGAAAAAACATGGCTGCTCAGGTGGGGGCAGCAAAGCGCGCCAACCGCTTGTAGTAACTATCATGCTTAGACCGCCTGTTGTGTGCTTCTCAATTGCGTTACAGTGCCACAGTTTACCTATTTATTTATACACATATATAATTGTTGCTCATTGGTTTAATAACTATCAAAAATACAATACACATGGTACGATTTTGGTCTAAATATCATCATAATTCCAATAAATAGTCCCAAAATAGCATTATAAAATTAGTGTTAACTATACCTTTTTTGTGCATATTTTGGACTTCTCCATTTCCAACGTCGAATTCAGAAACTTGAGCATGAACTAGCTAGGTTTATTTTGAATTCAATAGCCTATGATGTAAGGGCACATCCGCGAGTCGGTGGTATGGTAAAGGTTGGGACGGTTTTCTCTCGCTCGCTGGAACTGCTCCAGAAAGAAAGGGCGATTGTTTAGGCGACGGTTCCCCTTGGTGAACTCCGGCGAGGAAATGACTTCCACCCCCTTTGTCCGCTGCTCCAGCGGCTGGAGGAGGGGGTGGGCTACCATTTATTTTTCTTGTTTCTTCATAGAGGTAGCAGAAGGTCTTTGAGTGGTGGCGCAAGTATGGTGAGGGTTGCGTTGCGTCGAATAAAGTGTCATCGATCTCTCCTTCACCACAACGATGCTCTCCATGGCGACGTCCAGGACACAATGGACTTGTGTGCTTGCCATCTGTTCGGGCCGGTAAGCTTTGTGTCTCTATTCGTGTTTGGTTGTTTTCTTCTATGGTGGCGCCAACAACATGGAGAAAAATGATGATCCTAGAGCAAGATTGAATGTCCAATGGTGGCGGATATGCCGTTCTCCCTCGGTATTGATAGTGGGAAGCGACATATTCGGATCATGTTCTACACAGGGACATTCCCCGGCTGACAAGCCACATCAACAAGCGCCTCGCTACTCGTAGTAGGACTGTTCATCGGCTCTCAAAGCCTTAAAGGTGATGGTGCTGGTCTGGATCAGGGGATCGTGGAGATTTGGCCCATCCTCCGACCGACGTTGGAGGTTCGAGTGTTGGGGAACGTAGTAATTTCAAAAAAAATCCTACGCACACGCAAGATCATGGTGATGCATAGCAACGAGAGGGGAGAGTGTTGTCTATGTACCCTCGTAGACCGAAAGCGAAAGCGTTAGCACAACGCAGTTGATGTAGTCGTACGTCTTCACGATCCGACCGATCAAGTACCGAACGTACGACACCTCCGAGTTCAGCACACGTTCAGCCCGATGACGTCCCTCGAACTCCGATCCAGCCGAGTGTTGAGGGAGAGTTTCGTCAGCACGACGGCGTGGTGACGATGTTGATGTTCTACCGACGCATGGCTTCGCCTAAGCACCACTACAGTTTTATCAAGGTGGACTATGGTGGAGGGGGGCACCGCACACGGCTAAAAGATCAAACGATCAATTGTTGTGTCTTTGGGGTGCCCCCTTGCCCCCGTATATAAAGGAGCAAGGTGGGTGCGGCCGTCCTAGAGAGGGGCACGCCAGGAGGAGTCCTACTCCTACCGGGAGTAGGACTCCCCCCTTTTCCTTGTTGGACTAGGAGAGAGAGGGGAAAGAGGTGGAGGAGAAGAAGGAAGGGGGCGCCACCCCCCTCTCCTTGTCCTATTCGGACTAGGGGGGACGGGCGCGCGGCCCTTGCCCTGGACGCCTCTCCTCTCTTCCACCAAGGCCCACTAAGGGCCATTAAGTCCCCGGGGGCTTTCCAGTAACCTCCCGGTACTCCGGTAAAATCCGGTTTCACCCGAAATACTTCCGATATCCAAACATAGGCTTCCAATATATCAATCTTCATGTCTCAACCATTTCGAGACTCCTCGTCATGTCCGTGATCACATTCGGGACTCCGAACAACCTTCAGTACATCAAAACATATAAACTCATAATATAATTGTCATCGAAACGTTAAGCGTGCGGACCCTACGGGTTCGAGAACTATGTAGACATGACCGATACACGTCTCGGGTCAATAACCAATAGCGGAACCTGGATGCTCATATTGGCTCCCACATATTCTGCGAAGATCTTTATCGGTCAGACCGCATAACAACATACGTTGTTCCCTTTGTCATCGGTATGTTACTTGCCCGAGATTCGATCGTCGGTATCTCAATACCTAGTTCAATATCGTTACCGGCAAGTCTCTTTACTCGTTCCATAATACATCATCCCGCAACTAACTCATTAGTTGCAATGCTTGCAAGGCTTAAGTGATGTGCATTACCGAGAGGGCCCAGAGATACCTCTCCGACAATCAGAGTGACAAATCCTAATCTCGAAATACGCCAACCCAACAAGTACCTTCGGAGACACCTGTAGAGCAGCTTTATAATCACCCAGTTACGTTGTGACGTTTGGTAGCACACAAAGTGTTCCTCCGATAAACGGGAGTTGCATAATCTCATAGTCATAGGAACATGTATAGTCATGAAGAAAGCAATAGCAACATACTAAACGATCGTGTGCTAAGCTAACGGAATGGGTCATGTCAATCACATAATTCTCCTAATGATGTGATCCCGTTAATCAAATGACAACTCATGTCTATGGCTAGGAAACATAACCATCTTTGATCAATGGGCTAGTCAAGTAGAGGCATACTAGTGACACTCTGTTTGTCTATGTATTCACACATGTATTATGTTTCCGGTTAATACAATTCTAGCATGAATAATAAACATTTATCATGATATAAGGAAATAAATAATAACTTTATTATTTCCTCTAGGGCATATTTCCTTTAGTCTCCCACTTGCACTAGAGTCAATAATCTAGTTCACATCACCATGTGATTTAACACCAATAGTTCACATCACCATGTGATTAACACCCATAGTTCACATCGTCATGTGACCAACACCCAAAGGGTTTACTAGAGTCAATAATCTAGTTCACATCGCTATGTGATTAACACCCAAAGAGTACTAAGGTGTGATCATGTTTTGTTTGTGAGAGAAGTTTAGTCAACGGGTCTGCCACATTTAGATCCGTATGTATTTTGCAAATTTCTATGTCAACAATGCTCTGCACGGAGCTACTCTAGCTAATTTCTCCCACTTTCAATATGTATCCAGATTGAGACTTAGAGTCATCCGGATCAGTGTCAAAACTTGCATCGACGTAACCCTTTACGACGAACCTTTTTGTCACCACCATAATCGAGAAACATATCCTTATTCCACTAAGGATGATTTTAACCGTTGTCCAGTGATCTACTCCTAGATCACTATTGTACTCCCTTGCCAAAATTAGTGTAGGGTATACAATAGATCTGGTACATAGCATGACATACTTTATAGAACTTATGGCTGAGGCATAGGGAATGACTTTCATTCTCTTTCTATCTTCTGCTGTGGTCGGGCTTTGAGTCTTACTCAATTTCACACCTTGTAACACAAGCAAGAACTCTTTCTTTGACTGTTCCATTTTGAACTACTTCAAAATCTTGTCAAGGTATGTACTCATTGAAAAAACTTATCAAGCGTTTTGATCTATCTCTATAGATCTTGATGCTCAATATGTAAGCAGCTTCACCGAGGTCTTTCTTTGAAAAACTCCTTTCAAACACTTCTTTATGCTTTGTAGAATAATTCTACATTATTTCCGATCAACAATATGTCATTCACATATACTTATCAGAAATGTTGTAGTGCTCCCACTCACTTTCTTGTAAATACAGGCTTCACCGCAAGTCTGTATAAAACTATATGCTTTGATCAACTCATGAAAGCGTATATTCCAACTCTGAGATGCTTGCACCAGTCCATAGATAGATCGCTGGAGCTTGCACATTTTTTCAACACCTTTAGGATCGACAAAACCTTCTGGTTGCATCATATACAACTCTTCTTTAATAAATCCATTAAGGAATGTAGTTTTGTTTATCCATTTGCCAGATTTCATAAAATGCGGCAATTGCTAACATGATTCGGACAGACTTAAGCATAGATACGAGTGAGAAGCTCTCATCGTAGTCAACACCTTGAACTTGTCGAAAACCTTTTGTGACAATTCTAGCTTTGTAGATAGTAACACTACTATCAGCGTCCGTCTTCCTCTTGAAGATCCATTTAATCTCAATGGCTCGCCGATCATTGGGCAAGTCAATCAAATCCATACTTTGTTCTCATACATGGATCCCATCTCAGATTTCATGGCCTCAAACCATTTCGCGGAATCTGGGCTCATCATCGCTTCCTCATAGTTCGTAGGTTCGTCATGGTCAAGTAACATGACCTCCATAATAGGATTGCCGTACCACTCTGGTGTGGATCTCACTCTGGTTGACCTACGAGGTTCGGTAGTAACTTGATTTGAAGTTACATGATTATCAAGCTTCCTCACTAATTGGTGTAGGAGTCACAGGAACAGATTTCTGTGATGAACTACTTTCCAATAAGGGAGCAGGTACAGTTACCTCATCAAGTTCTACTTTCCTCCCACTCACTTCTTTCGAGAGAAACTCCTTCTCTAGAAAGGATCCATTCTTAGCAACGAATGTCTTGCCTTCGGATCTGTGATAGAAGGTGTACCCAACAGTCTCCTTTGGGTATCCTATGAAGACACATTTTTCCGATTTGGGTTTGAGCTTATCAGGATGAAACTTTTTCACATAAGCATCACAACCCCAAACTTTAAGAAACGACAACTTTGGTTTCTTGCCAAACCACAGTTCATAAGGCATCATCTCAACGGATTTAGATGGTGCCCTGTTTAACGTGAATGCAGCTGTCTCTAATGCATAACCCCAAACCGATAGTGGTAAATCGGTAAGATACATCATAGATCGCACTATATCCAATAAAGTGCGGTTACGACGTTCGGACACACCATTATGCTGTGGTGTTCCAGGTGGTGTGAGTTGCGAAACTATTCCGCATTGTTTCAATTGAAGACCAAACTCGTAACTCAAACATTCTTCTCCACAATCAGATCGTAAAAACTTTATTTTCTTGTTATGATGATTTTCCACTTCACTTTGAAATTCTTTGAACTTTTCAAATGTTTCAGACTTGTGCTTCATTAAGTAGATATACTCATATCTGCTCAAATCATCTGTGAAGGTCAGAAAATAACGATACCCGCCACGAGCATCAACACTCATTGGACCGCATACATCGGTATGTATTATTTCCAACAAGTCAGTAGCTTGTTCCATTGTTCCGCAGAATGGAGTTTTAGTCATCTTTCACAAAAGGCAAGGTTCACAAGCATCAAATGATTCATAACCAAGTGATTCCAAAAGCCCATCAGCATGGAGTTTCTTCATGCGCTTTACACCAATATGACCTAAACGGCAGTGCCACAAATAAGTTGCACTATCATTATTAACTTTGCATCTTTTGGCTTCAATATTATGAATATGTGTATCATTATGATCGAGATCCAACAAGCCATTTTCATTGGGTGTATGACCATAAAAGGTTTTATTCATGTAAACAGAACAACAATTATTCTCTAACTTAAATGAATAACCGTATTGCAATAAACATGATCAAATCATATTCATACTCAACGCAAACACCAAATAACACTTATTTAGGTTCAACACCAATCCCGAAAGTATAGGGAGTGTGCGATGATGAGCATATCAATCTTGGAATTCATTCCAACACACATCGTCACCTCGCCCTTAACTAGTTTCTGTTCATTCCGCAACTCCCGTTCCGAGTTACTACTCTTAGCAACTGAACCAGTATCAAATGCCGAGGGGTTGCTATAATCACTAGTAAAGTACACATCAATATCATGTATATCAAATATACATTTGTTCACTTTGCCATCCTTCTTATCCGCCAAATACTTGGGGCGGTTCCGCTTCTAGTGACCAGTCCCTTTGCAGTAGAAGCACTTAGTCTCAGGCTTAGGTCCAGAGTTAGGCTTCTTCACTTGAGTAGCAACTTGCTTGCCGTTCTTCTTGAAGTTCCCCTTCTTCCCTTTGCCCTTTCTCTTGAAACTAGTGGTCTTGGCAACCATCAACACTTGATGTTTTTCTTGATTTCTACCTTCGACGATTTTAGCATCGCGAAGAGCTTGGGAATTGTTTTTGTCATCCCTTGCATATTATAGTTCATCACGAAGTTCTACTAACTTGGTGATGATGACTAGAGAATTCTGTCAATCACTATTTTATCTGGAAGATTAACTCCCACTTGATTCAAGCGATTGTAGTACCCAGACAACCTGAGCACATGCTCACTACTTGAGCTATTCTCCTCCATCTTTTAGCTATATAACTTGTTGGAGACTTGCTACCTCTTGAGCTTGCGTTTGATGCCCCCGAAGAGGAGAGGATGATGCAGCAAAGTAGCATAAGTATTTCCCTCAGTTTTTGAGAACCAAGGTATCAATCCAGTAGGAGGCTACGCGCGAGTCCCTCATACCTACACAAAAACAATAGCTCAACACAACCAACACGATTAGGGGTTGTCAATCCCTTCACAGTCACTTATGAGAGTGAGATCTGATAGAGATGATAGATAATATTTTTGGTATTTTTGATATAAAGATGCAAAGTAAAATAAAAGGCAAAGTAAAAAAGCAAAGCAATAATAAAGTGATGGAAGATTGATATGATGAGAATAGACCCGGGGGCCATAGGTTTCACTAGTGGCTTCTCTCAAGAGCATAAGTATTTATACGGTGGGTGAACAAATTACTGTTGAGCAATTGACAGAATTGAGAATAGTTATGAGAATATCTAGGTATGATCATGTATATAGGCATCACGTCCGAGACAAGTAGACCGACTCCTGCCTGCATCTACTACTATTACTCCACTCATCGACCGCTATCCAGCATGCATCTAGAGTATTAAGTTAATGAAAACAGAGTAACGCCTTAAGCAAGATGACATGATGTAGAGGGATAAATTCATGCAATATGATAAAAAAAACATCTTGTTATCCTTGATGGCAACAATACAATACGTGCCTTGCTGCCCCTTCTGTCACTGGGTAAGGACACCGCAAGATTGAACCCAAAGCTAAGCACTTCTCCCATTGCAAGAAAAACCAATCTAGTAGGCCAAACCAAACTGATAATTCGAAGAGACTTGCAAAGATAACCAATCATACATAAAAGAATTCAGAGAAGATTCAAATATTGTTCATAGATAATCTTGATCATAAACCCACAATTCATCGGTCTCAACAAACACATCGCAAAAAGAAGATTACATCGAATAGATCTCCACGAGAGAGGGGGAGAACATTGTATTGAGATCCAAAAAGAGAAAGAAGCCATCTAGCTACTAACTATGGACCCGAAGGTCTGAGGTAAACTACTCACACTTCACCGGAGAGGCTATGGTGATGATGTAGAAGCCCTCCGTGATGGATGCCCCCTCCGGCGGAGCTCCGGAACAGGCCCCAAGATGGGATCTCATGGGTACAGAAGGTTGCGGCGGTGGAATTAGGTTTTTGGCTTTGTTTCTGATCGTTTGGGGGTACGTAGGTATATATAGGAAGAAGGAGTACGTCGGTGGAGCTTCGAGGGGCCCACGAGGCCGGGGGCGCACCCAAGGGAGGGGGCGCGCCCTCCACCCTCGTGACCGCCTCGTGGCTTTCTTGACGGAGGGTCCAAGTCTCCTGGATCTTATCTGATGAGAAAATCACGTTCCCGAAGGTTTCATTCCATTTGGACTCCGTTTAATATTCTGTTTCTTCGAAACACTGAAATAGGCAAAAAACAACAATTCTGGGCTGGGCCTCCGGTTAATAGGTTAGTCCCAAAAGTAATATAAAAGTGGAAAATAAAGCCCAATATAGTCCAAACAGTAGATAATATAGCATGGAGCAATCAAAAATTATAGATACGTTGGAGACATATCAGGCATCCCCAAGCTTAATTCCTGCTCGTCCTCGAGTAGGTAAATGATAAAAAGAGAATTTTTGATGCGGAGTGCTACTTGGCATAATTTCAATGTAAATCTTCTCAATTGTGGTATGAATATTCAGATCCAAAAGATTCAAGACAAAAGTTCATATTGACATAAAAATAATAATACTTCAAGCATACTAAAAAAGCAATTATGTCTTCTCAAAGTAACATGGCCAAAGAAAGTTTATCCCTACAAAATCATATAGTTTAGTCATGCTCCATTTTCGTCACACAAGAATGCTCTCATCATGCACAACCCCGATGACAAGCCAAGCAATTGTTTCATACTTTAATAATCTCAAACTCGTAAACCTTCACACAATACATGAGCGTGAGCCATGGATATAGCACTATGGGTGGAATAGAATATGATGATGGGGGTTATGTGGAGAAGACAAAAAAGGAGAAGATCTCACATCAACGAGGCTAATCAATGGGCTATGGAGATGCCCATCGATTGATGTTAATGCAAGGAGTAGGGATTGCCATGCAACGGGTGCACTAGAGCTATAAATGTATGAAAGCTCAACAAAAGAAACTAAGTGGGTGTGCATCCAACTTGCTTGCTCACGAAGACCTAGGGCACTTGAGGAGGCCCATCGTTGGAATATACAAGCCAAGTTCTATAATGAAAAGTTCCCAATAGTATATGAAAATGACAAAACAAGAGACTCTCTATCATGATGATTATGGTGCTACTTTGAAGCACAAGTGTGGAAAAGGATAGTAACATTGTCCCTTCTCTCTTTTTCTCTCTTTTTTGGGCCTTCTCTCTTTTTTGGCCATCTCTTTTTTTTATTCCTCACTTGGGACAATGCTCTAGAGAATGATGATCATCACACTTCTATTTATTTACAACTCAATGATTACAACTCGATACTAGAACAAAGTATGACTCTATATGAATGCCTCCGGCGGTGTACCGGGATATGCAATGAATCAAGAGTGACATGTATGAAAGAATTATGAACGGTGGCTTTGCCACAAATACTATGTCAACTACATGATCATGCTAAGCAATATGACAATGATGAATGTGTCATGATGAACGGTATGGTGGAGAGTTGCATGGCAATATATCTAGGAATGGCTATGGAAATGCCATAATAGGTAGGTATGGTGGCTGTTTTGAGGAAGATATAAGGAGGTTTATGTGTGAAAGAGCGTATCATATCACGGGGTTTGGATGCACCGGTGAAGTTTGCACCAACTCTCAATGTGAGAAAGGGCAATGCACGGTACCGAAGAGGCTAGCAATGATGGAAGGGTGAGAGTGTGTATAATCCATGGACTCAACATTAGTAATAAAGAACTCATATACTTATTGCAAAAATCTACAAGTCATCAAAAACCAAAGCATTACGCGCATGCTCTTAGGGGGATAGATTGGTAGGAAAAGACCATCGCTCGTCCCCGACCGCCACTCATAAGGAGGACAATCAAATAACACCTCATGTTTCAAATTTGTTACATAACGTTTACCATACGTGCATGCTACGGGACTTGCTAACTTCAACACAAGAACTTCTTAAATTCACAATTACTCTACTAGCACGACTTTGATATTATCACCTCCATATCTCAAAACAATTAGCAAGCATCAAACTTTTCTTAGTATTCAACGCACTCAAAAGAAAGTTTTACAAATCTTGAATACCAAGCATATTATTATTATTATTAAGCAAATTACCATGCTATTAAGACTCTCAAAATAATCTAAGTGAAGCATGAGAGATCAATAGTTTCTTTAAAACAAGTCCACCACCGTGCTCTAAAAGATATAAGTGAAGCACTAGAGCAAAACTATAAAGCTCAAAAGATATAAGTGAAGCATATAGAGTATTCTATCAAATTCCAATTCATGTATGGTTCTCTCAAAAGGTGTGTACAACAAGTATGATTGTGGTAAACTAAAAAGCAAAGACTCAAATCATACAAGACGCTCCAAGCAAAACACATATCATGTGGTGAATAAAAATATAGCTCCAAGTAAAATTACCGATGGAAGTAGACGAAAGAGGGGATGCCTTCCGGGGCATCCCCAAGCTTTGACTTTTTGGTGTCCTTAGATTATCTTGGGGGTGCCATGGGCATCCCCAAGCTTAGGCTCTTGCCACTCCTTGTTCCATAATCCATCAAAAGAATTTACCCAAAACTTGAAAACTTCACAACTGTAACATCCCAAAATTCTAAATTTTGGAATGTTATAATAAATAGATAGATTGATTGATTGTTTGATTGTTGTGTGATTGATTGAGTGAAATTCGAAACTTTTTGGAAGTTAAATGAGAGGGAATAAAAGGACTTTCCCAAACTTTCACCTTTTGCATTTTTTATCTCCGTGAATTCAAATTCTTTTCAAACACGAAACCCTAGAGAGAAGATAACATGACTTCTCCCATTTTTTTAAATGAAAAGGGGTGTTGAGAATATTTGAATTTCATTTGAAAATATTTCCAGTTCTGAAACTTTAAGCAACTCAATGATTTTCATGAGAGAAGATAAAGTGACTTCTTCGAAACATATGAAATATGAGTTGGGAGTTTCAAAGAAACTCAAATTTAAAATCCATTCGAAATAATTATTTTTCAATTTGGGTTATTTGAGTTTTATTCAAATTATTTTTCTCCAAAAACAAAATACATGGAAAATAGGGTAACATGATTCCCTACAATAGAAAATTGGAGAAAAATTTATTTGAAATCAATTTGGTATTTTTTTAAATGATTTTTATTGGATTTTATTAGACCAGTAGCACTCTTTGAATTATCTGGATTTGTGTGGATTTTATTTGGCATTATAAAAATGTCCATGTTGTAGAAAATCTTTTTCTGCAAATTTTGGTATATTATATGCCTATATGAAATTTTCATTTATTTTGTTTTATTTATTTTTCTGTTGTCTGGAAAAATCTTTTTAAAAAAACCTTTCCGCCGAGTGGGCCGGCCCAGCCAACCGGGCCAGGCCGCAGCCCAGCGCCCCGCTGCCTCCGCCTCTGTCTTCGAGCGGGACTCCGCTCAGAGCACCGCCGCGCCACCGTGGGAGCTCGGGACTCCTCCCGAGGTTCGCCGCCCCCCTATTTAAGCCGCACTCGGGCCCCCTTAGACCCCGATCCGTCGCCGCCCTCTCTCTCCCGCGCCGCCGCCGCCACAGATCGCCACCGCCGCCGCAGCTCCGCCTCCCCGCCCCGCGCCCCGCCGCCGCCTGCCGCTCCTTGCCCCGCGCCACTCGCCGCCTCCCGCAGCCGCGAGCCACACGCCAGAGCCGCCGCTCGCCTTGCCCGCGCGCTGCCCTCGCCGGAGTTTGCTACCGCCGCCGACCGACGCGAGAAAAGCCGCCGAAAAACACCCCGTCGTTGAACCGCCAAGAACCGGGGTAAAAACCGCCGCCGACCGGTCCGATCCAAATCGGTTTTTTTAATAAACCGTTTTATTATTATTTAGCGGACATTCTCTGTTAAGATCTCTTATCGAACGATTTTCGTCTTGTATGCCTCTGTAGCGAGCGTTCGCTCGATAGGATTTTTTTTCTTCCTTTTCTTTTATTTTAGCCAGGGACCCGTATGCTTGCTTACGATAGATTGACCGGAGTGTGACGAGTAGATCTATCAAGAGTTTTGAGTGCGAATCATCTTCATCAACATTGCAGGCAAGTTCACACTTTGATCATATCCCCTTTCATACCCAGTTTTTATGCATTAGTTTCACCCTCAAACATTGCATGAGTAGGATTGATAACATGAGGGTATTGGGAAGTAGTTAATGAGGTAGGAACCTATTGCCCTGCATTCAAACCTTGGGAGTTACTATTACGTTATGCTTATAGTGCCATGCTATGCTCGTAGACGTGGATTGGGTTTTGAGTGAAATCCATGACAGATGTGAGATTGTTAATTAATGGTTTACTTAAGGTGGCAACTTAAATACACATCTGGGTGGATTGAGGCACCTGGGTATTCCAGGATTGCCTGTCTAGGCACCTGGGTAGACCAGGATTGCCTATTTTTTTATGGACCGCCACCCAGGCTCAAAGGGATCATGAGATTATTCATACTAGAAACTTCCGTGTGCAACCACAAGCTATTATGGGCTCTAGCATAGTTGATTAAGTCATGCGAACTCTTACAGGGTAGACTAGCAGATGTAGGGGAAAGTAGGTGTAAAGGTCTATCCATCGTAAGGTGCTAGCGCTTCTGAAAGACTATGTCTCGGTCATCCGTTTCTCAAACACCATGTAGTGCGAGAAATCCAACGAAGGAGATCGAGTCTTGTGGAGAAAAGTGCGCAAACCTCTGCAGAGTGTATAAACTAATCATGATTAGCCGTGTCCCCGGTTATGGACATCTTGAGTATCTAGTACTTGGATTATCATGTGAATCTCATCATGTTACTTTAATTAATATTGTTGGGTTTTAATGATGATACTTAATTGGGATTGAGAATGTTGTCAACCATTCTCAATGTTTAACAACCACCATGATAGTTAAATAAAATTTATTCCTTTGTAGTAGGGAAAAATTGGCTTTATGCAAAACTATAACCATAGAGCTTTTCCACCAGCCAAATATGCATGTAGTGATAGCCTTTATTCATCATTCTCTATGGTGTGAATTTGCCAGTACATTCAATGTACTGACCCTTTGTGGCTGCAACGTCTCATGTTGCGGGATTATCTTACGACGAGTAAGTGATACGTTAGGGTTACAATTTCTACACTCAACTTTGCCGTTGGTGTTGATGGGAATCCACAACCTTGTTACTTCCGCTATTTGGATTGAGGTAATAGTATTTATGTTACTTTATACATGTGATTTACCTCTGTTATAAATCATCGAGTACTTTGTGTGTCAGCATACCGATCCAGGGATGACACTTAAGCACAGATACTTGATCCATTCGGGTCGGGTCGCTACAACAACACAAAACTCAACAGAAATCTCGTGAGCTCCGTTAGCAAAAGAAAACAAAAGACCACTTCAAGGTACTGTAATGAACTCATTCTTTATTTATATTGGTGTTAAACCTACTGTATTCCAACTTCTCTATGAATTATAAACTATTTTACTATCCATAGATTCATCAAAATAAGCAAACAACACACGAAAAACAGAATCTGTCAAAAGCAGAATAGTCTGTAGTAATCTGTAACTAATGCAAACTTCTGGAACTCCAAAAAATCAGCCAAAATAGGAAGACCTAGGCAATTTTTTTATTGATCATCAGCAATTGGAATCAGTATTTTATCACGTCGTGGTGATTTTCAACAATTGTTTTCGTGAATAGAAAGTTTCTGGAAATTACAGCAAGATCAAATAACTATCATCCAAGAAGATCCTATAGGTTTAACTTGGCACAAACACTAATTAAAAGATAAAACCACATCTAAACAGAAGGTAGATGGATTATTTATTACTAAGAAGCAAGGAAAAATATTGGGTTGTCTCCCAACAAGCGCTTTTCTTTAAAGCCTTTTTTAGCTAGGCATTGAGATTTCAATGATGCTCACAAGAAAGACAAGAATTGAGGCACAAAGAGAGCATCATAAAACATGTGACAAGCACACTTAAGTCTAACATACTTCCTATGCATAGGCATATTATAGGCAAAGAAATTATTGTAACAAGCAAAAACTAGCATATGCAAGGAAGCGGAAAGGAACAATAGCAATCTCAACATAACGAGAGGTAATTTAGTAACATGAAAATTTCGATAACCATACTTTCCTCTCTCATAATAATTACATGTAGGATCATAAGAAAATTCAACAATATAGCTATCACATAACATATTCTCAACACGATCCACATGCATGCGAAGTTGACACTCTTCCAAAATAGTGGGATTATCATTAACTAAAGTCATGATTTCTCCAAGCCCACTTTTATCAAAAATTTCATAAGATTGAATGTTATCCAAATATGTGGGATCTAAAGTTGACACTCTTCCAAAACCACTTTCAATATTATTGCAAACACTATTATCAATCTTATATTCATCATGGGGCTTAAATAAATTTTCAAGATCATAAGAAGAATCTCCCCAATCATGACTATTGGACATAGCAAAACTAGCATGCCAAGCTTAAGGTTTTGCATATTATTACAATAATTTACATCAATAGAATTTATAATAAAATCATTGCAATCATGCTTTTTATTCAAAGATCTATCGTGAATCACTTCATAAAGCACTTCATCACAATTTTCAGATTTACGGATTTCAGGCAAAACCTTATAAAGATAATCTAGTGCATCCAAACCACTAGGAATTGGTTCATCATAATTGGATCTCTTAAAAAGATTGGCAAGCGGATGAGGATCCATAGATATTAGCTTATCTTTTTAGGAATAAATACTCAACTATTTCAACCAAACGAGCAAACGAGCCAAGTAAGACATCAAGGCAAACGAAAAGACAAACAGAAAAAGGGGGAATAAAACGGCAAGGGTGAAGTGGGGGAGAGGAAAACGAGAGGCAAATGGCAAATAATGTAATGCGAGAGATAAGGGATTGTGATGGGTACTTGGTATGTTGACTTTTGCGTAGATTCCCCGGCAACGGCGCCTGAAATTCTTCTTGCTACCTCTTGAGCTTGCGTTGGATTTCCCCGAAGAGAAGAGGATGATGCACCAAAGTAGCGTAAGTATTTCCCTCAGTTTTTGAGAACCAAGGTATCAATCCAGTAGGAGGCTACGCGCGAGTCCCTCGCACCTACACAAAAACAATAGCTCAATGCAACCAACGCGATTAGGGGTTGTCAATCCCTTCACGGTCACTTACGAGAGTGAGATCTGATAGAGATGATAGATAATATTTTTGGTATTTTTGATATAAAGATGCAAAGTAAAATAAAAGGCAAAGTAAAAAAGCAAAGCAATAATAAAGTGATGGAAGATTGATATGATGAGAATAGACCCGGGGGCCATAGGTTTCACTAGTGGCTTCTCTCAAGAGCATAAGTATTTCTACGGTGGGTGAACAAATTACTGTTGAGAAATTGACAGAATTGAGCATAGTTATGAGAATATCTAGGTATGATCATGTATATAGGCATCACGTCCGAGACAAGTAGACCGACTCCTGCCTGCATCTACTACTATTACTCCACTCATCGACCGCTATCCAGCATGCATCTAGAGTATTAAGTTAATGAAAACAGAGTAATGCCTTAAGCAAGATGACATGATGTAGAGGGATAAATTCATGCAATATGATAAAAAAACCATCTTGTTATCCTCGATGGCAACAATATAATGCGTGCCTTGCTGCCCCTTTTGTCACTGGGTAAGGACACCGCAAGATTGAACCCAAAGCTAAGCACTTCTCCCATTGCAAGAAAAACCAATCTAGTAGGACAAACCAAACTGATAATTCGAAGAGACTTGCAAAGATAACCAATCATACATAAAAGAATTCAGATAAGATTCAAATATTGTTCATAGATAATCTTGATCATAAACCCACAATTCACCGGTCTCAACAAACACACCGCAAAAAGAAGATTACATCGAATAGATCTCCACGAGAGAAGGGGAGAACATTGTATTGAGATCCAAAAAGAGAGAAGAAGCCATCTAGCTACTAACTATGGACCCGAAGGTCTGAGGTAAACTACTCACACTTCATCGGAGAGGCTATGGTGATGATGTAGAAGCCCTCCGTGATGGATGCCCCCTCCGGCGGAGCTCCGGAACAGGCCCCAAGATGGGATTGTTAGAATATGTATAGGGTAGTTTCATTCAAATTGTAATCTATCTCTATCTCATTTCTTTCCTCTCCTCGTTAACCTCCTGTACCGAACCGAACCAACTTGATATTGATCTCTTGATCTCTTCTTGTACTCCAAGGCATTGCCAATATATATAAACATGCGGCCCGAGACAAAGGGTTCAACGCTTCCAACCCAATTTACATGGTATCAGAGCATCTTCCTCTCAGATCGAAGATCGCATCTAGCTACCTTCCCGCGGCCGAGATCATGTCTTCCTCCGCAGCCCTATCTTCCACCACGAGCGTGCTTTCCTCCTCCATGGCCTCCACCTTCGCCTCATCATCTAGCAGCAGCTCTATCCCTCTTGGACCACCCCCACAGGAGAAGCTAACAAGGGGAAACTTCCTCTTATGGAAGAACGTCGTGCTCCCGCAAATCCGAGGCACACAGATGGAGCATCACCTTGATGGGAAGAGCCAGGAACCACCGGCTACCATCACCATCACCAGAGATGGAAAAGACGAACAGGTCGTCAACTTTGCCCGAACCCTCTAGTACACGCATCAGTAGCAACTCCAGGGGTATCTGATGGGATCTCTGTCCCGTGAGATCCTCGCTCAAGTTGCCACCCTTCAGACGCCAGCTGTCGAGGATATATCCCGCGGTGTAAACCGGCCGGAAGTTAACCTGGTCAGGACTTGGCGGTTTATCTGAAGACCCCGCTGACACTTGGCGAGTCACCGGCGACCCGCCCTGACCTGGCGGTTTACAAGCAACCCACGTGGTCATTATGACTCACTGGTAATCTGGCGTGCGGGACAGACAGATGACAAGGCCCAAGACCCAGAAGGCCGGTTCACGTCTAATGGTGGGCCGGTTTAAGAGGAAGGCAGGAGGAATATTATCTTACAAGGATTTAAGACCTGGACTTGTATCCGGTTTGTATTGGAGATAGACTAGTCCTAATCCTAATAGGACTCTACATATAACCCGCCCCTCCAACATATATAAGGAGGGGCAGGGCTCCCCAAAGGGGGACAAAAGATTCACAAGTTCCACGAGTTGGACAAGCTAGGTTTAGACAATAGCTCTCAAGATAGAGCACTCTTGTAACCGTGATCATTATCATCATCAATATCAATGAAGCAGGACGTAGGCTTTTACCTCCACCGTGAGGGGCCGAACCTGGGTAAAACCTCGCGTCTCTCGTCCCACTCAACCCCTCTCAAGCTACCACATAGATGCGCTGGCCTCACGACTAAGTCCTGACACTAAGGACATCTGCCGTGACAATTCCACGACAGTTGGCGCCCACCGTGGGGCCTGCGCATGATGGTGGTGAGTTCTTGGAGGGATCCTCCTAGGAGATCGAGAATTTCATAATTTACCGGATGAAAGTCGGTTTCAGAAGGATCTACGTCGTTGACGAGTAGTCAAAACAACATGTTCAGATTCGATCTAGATGAGTCAAGGTTCTGCAAGTTGCCAAACCAAGACAAATCGCCCTGCCAATGGTCACATTGGACAATGGAAAGTGTGGTCAGCAATTAACAATGGAACCTACTTGGAAGGGTCTACGTCAGAGTCATATTCGTTAATCCGGATTTACAGTCGATGAGATTTGAAGGATACGAGGGTTTGGCGTTTTATCTGCGCATCGCCGGGGCAACGCGATCTGTCGAATCCGAGTTGGAGATCAATACTACCGAACGCCGGGTTAGGTCAGTAAAAACACGCCTGCAGAGACAAGGGTCAAACCCGAGGCGGTTTCATAAATTGAGCTGCTAAAAGTTGCTGCTACTGTTGCACGGAGGAGGACTACTTCTAAATAAACAAGTTATGCTACGGTTGCTTAAAGGCAATGCTACGTGGCTGCTATTCGCATCAAGTGATCCATCTAGTACTTGAGTACTGCATATGTTAAAGCTTAGATTTTGAGGAGATATTATTGGTAGAGACCGCTTCACGTGAGCATGCATGTTTGGACAAAGGACTACCGCATCGGCCTTGCCTCCACTCCTGTCGCACGTTGTCGCAGTCTTGAGTCGCCCGCCTGGGTGGCTGGCCTTACCCCGCCGCTCGCCTGTGGCTACAGTTCCAATAGACGACCTCTTCTGCTACTCTGGGCTGCCAGCCCGCTTCGCCGGGTCAATTCTGCAGCAGCTACGAGCCGTCCTCGGGTTAAAGTCAATCTGCCGGCCCGCCGGTTTCGTACCGTTCCTGAAGCGGCCCCGCGGCAGGTTGCTGTCTGTTTCAGCCACCGCTACAGCCTTCGCGACCGAGCGTCTCGCCGCTATCGTAATCCGCCTCACTGCTCCACGTCTCCGCCCTGCTGCCACTGTTGTAACCATGGATGCAACCCGGGGTACCCGCGACAAGCTGGCCTACCGGCGTTGGACAATACTACGAGGTGCTATCCTTCCTGCATATTTTATCAGCATAAATAATGTTTTTCCAAGAACAATTACTCTGGTCTTTGCAATTTTTGGGCAGGATCATTATTTGTTACAAAAGGTGTCGCAAAGGGACGCACGCTAAGATTATTGCACTAGGGCTGGTCTGTGCCATGCTGCTGGATGGCTGCATGGGTAAGTCGCCGTCCCCCGCTTTATCAACACACGGGACTAACTCGCCCATCCGTACCGGCTTACAATGCCGCGGCCAGCTCGTCCGTCCGTATCGGCTTACAACGCTGCGACCGGTTCATCCGTTTGTTCCTGCGGGTGACTCATCTGTGGTTGATTTTAGCTTCACCGCGGTGGATAAATTCCGGCCTAACATATCAGGTGACATCTATCTAAATCTATTTTTGACATATATTGTTTTTGTAAAAAGAACAATTACGTTGGTTTTGCATATGTTTATATGCAGGACAATTATTCGCCACAACATTGGTGTTACACCATGCATATGGAGCGCGCACTGGCGTCATTATATACTGGCTTTTGACCATTCCGCACTGCTCAACGGACGCGCGCAAACCGCCCGTGGTCCGGTTTACATCAACACGCGGCCGGTTCTCCATCTACGCTGGTTTACAATGTCCGCAGGCGACTCCCCGTCCGCGCCGGTTCACAATACCCGCAGGCGACTCTCCGTCCGCGCCGGTTTACAACTCCTGCGGCCGACTCTCCCGTCCGCGCCGACTTACTACGTCGCGGCCGACTCATCTGGCTGTGCCGTCCCTGAAGTTGCGGCCTCTTTGTCGTCTGTCTCTCACGGCCTGGTCTACATCAACATACTGGGCCGCACCTGTCTACATGAGCTGTTTATTGGGAGCACAAGTCGCCGCCACTACAGTTTTGATTAACTTCAAATCGCCAGTTGGAAGGAACCATTGGCCGAGTTGCTGACATAGCTCATATGGGATCATTTACAACCCGCAGTCACCTCAACCTTCTGTGGATTCACATTGCGCCGAGTCACATCGCGCTATCAACATCAATGATATACAAATTATGCCGGTTTATATCACGGTCAAATATGGAGAATCTCAAGCCAACTCCTCGAGTCACCTTGAGACTTGGGGGCTACAATGATATGACTTAGCAAAGCGTTGCCGGTTTTCAGTGAAGTCAAGAACCCCAATACGTTGGAGGGAAAGATAACCCGGTCCCGGATTCACATTGTGCTGTCAGAAGATTTCCGGATTAGAAATTATATGACAGTTACAAAATCCCGGCTCAATAAAGAAGTTTCAGGTCATGAGAAAAGGATTCTGGTTTACAATCCAGTACAAGGGAAATTTGTTCTCCGACAAAGCTCTGAAGCTCTCAAATCTGGTTTAAGAATTTCCGGTTCAAAAAGGAATTAACTTCTCGCAAGTTCGAGTTTAAAGGCCGTCAGAAAATTTCCGGCTGAAAATGAAGATTCCGGTTTAAAATCCGGTTCAAGGGAAAGATGTCTCCCACAAAGCTTTGAAGCTCTCAATATCCGGTTCAAGAATAATTTATCTCTTGCAAAAAAGTTAAAAAGTGCCAAAGAGGACCTGCTGCCACGATGCGCGGTTCAAACATGGGTATCCCACCTTACTGGCCTGACATATTATAGATCACTTGGGGGCTTCTGCTTCATAAAGCGGGGTCTCTGTTCTTTTACATCATGTGTGGTTACACGGAGTTGTTCTCAAGCGGCCTCCGGTTTACCCCTTGAGTTTGTGTAGGATCGAAAGTATGTCTAGAGGGGGGGGGTTGATTAGACTACTTGACCAAATAAAAACTTAACCTTTTCCCAATTTTAGTTCTTGGCAGATTTTAGCTATTGTAGGACAAGTCAAGCAATCATCACACAATTCAAGCAAGCATGCAAAGAGTATATTGGCAGCGGAAAGTAAAGTATGCAACTTGCAAGAATGTAAAGGGAAGGGTTTGGAGAATTCAAACGCAATTGGAGACACGGATGTTTTTCCCGTGGTTCGGATAGGTGGTGCTATCCTACATCCACGTTGATGGAGACTTCAACCCACGAAGGGTAACGGTTGCGCGAGTCCACGGAGGGCTCCACCCACAAAGGGTAATGGTTGCGCGAGTCCACGGAGGGCTCCACCCACGAAGGGTCCACGAAGAAGCAACCACCCACGAAGGGTCCATGAAGAAGCAACCTTGTCTATCCCACCATGGCCATCGCCCACAAAGGACTTGCCTCACTAGCGGTAGATCTTCACGAAGTAGGCGATCTCCTTGCCCTTACAAACTCATTGGTTCAACTCCACAATCTTGTCGGAGGCTCCCAAGTAACACCTAGCCAATCTAGGAGACACCACTCTCCAAGAAGTAACAAATGGTGTGTAGGTAATGAACTCCTTGCTCTTGTGCTTCAAATGATAGTCTCCCCAACACTCAACTCTCTCTCATAGGATTTGGATTTTGTGGAAAGAAGATTTGAGTGGAAAGCAACTTGGGGAAGGCTAGAGATCAAGATTCATATGGTAGGAATGGAATATCTTGGTCTCAACACATGAGTAGGTGGTTCTCTCTCAGAACATATGAGTTGGAATTGTGTATGTGTTCTGATGGCTCTCTCCATGAATGAAGAGGAGGTGGAGGGGTATATATAGCCTCCACACAAAATCCAACCGTTACACATAGTTTTCCAATCTCGGTGGGACCGAATCAACAAACTCGGTCGGACCGAAAAGGTAAACCTAGTGACCGTTAGAGATTTTCGGTGGGACTGACATGCAACTCGGTAGGACCGATATGGTTAGGGTTTGGGCATAACATAATCTCGGTGAGACCGATTACACAAACTCGGTGAGACCGATTTTGGTAATTAGCTAACCAGAGAGTTGGTCAGGCAAACTCGGGGGGACCGATTTGCTCTTTCGGTGAGACCGAAAAGTTACAAAAAGGAAACACTAAATTTACATTGCAATCTCGGTGGGACCGATTCGCTCTTTCGGTGAGACCGAAAAGTTATGAAAGGGAAACAAAGAGTTTGCAATCCCATCTCGGTGAGACCGAGATCCCTATCGGTAGAACCGAATTGCTAGGGTTTGGCAGTGGCTTATGACAAGTGAAACTCGGTGGCGCCGGATAGAAAGAATCGGTAGGACCGAGTTTGGCTTAGGGTTTAGGTCATATGTGGATATGGGAAAGTAGTTGAGGGTTTTGGAGCATATCACTAAGCACATGAAGCAAGAGGCTCATTAAGCAACACCTCATCCCTCCTTGATAGTATTGGCTTTTCCTAAAGACTCAATGTGATCTTGGATCACTAAAATATAAAATGAAGAGTCTTGAGCTTTTGAGCTTGAGCCAATCCTTTGTCCTTAGCATTTTGAGGGTTCCACTTTCACATCCATGCCATGCCAATCATTGAGCTTTCCTGAAATAGTCATCTTGGAATAGCATTAGCTCAATGAGCTATATGTTGTTATGAATTACCAAAACCACCTAGGGATAGTTGCACTTTCAATCACCCCCCTTTTGGTAATTGATGACAACATATAGATCAAAGCTTCGACAAATGATAATAAGCATGAAATATATCGTCGCTTTGAGAAGTATGTGACAAGTAAGAGCTCCCCCTAAATTTGTGCATATTTAAAATTTGCTTTGGACTGCAAATGCACAAAGAGTTAGAGTCATGGGTTACTCTTCCATGTCACATACATCTTGGTGGAGCGCTTAAAATGATAAGAATGAAATACATGCACTCATCACCAAGAAAAGTGAATGATCACATAAGATAGATAAGATAATAGCATTAAGCAAACATTAAGTGTAGCTTATGATCAAACACATGATCATCAATGTCTCACGAGCAATGACATAGTATCTCAAGCACTCAAAAGCAAACAAAGTTCGAAAAACCACCAAATAAAGCAAGAGAGAAAAAAGCAACACTCTCTCTCTTGAAGCCTATGATCTATACATTTTCTCCCCCTTTGGCAACAAGTTACCAAAAAGTTCCTAGAAAATGCATAGTGCTAAGTCGACACTCAGGCTTGATCTTCAGGTGGTGGTGGAGTCCGGAGCACTCCAAGGACGAAGCCTTCTGTAGACGTGGTTGGAGTTGAGGTTGAAGTAGATGCTGGAGCTGGTGGAACTGAAGCTGTAGCTGGTGCAGAAGTGGTGGCTCTGGTGTCAGCAACTGGCACTGCATGTGATCTCTGAGCTCTTGGCACTCTGGCAAATGCATCAGTTGTAGTCTTGCCTCTCCTCTCTTGCATGTCATCCTGAAGTTGTTCCACTGCAGACTGAATTTCTGTTACTTTGACATCCAAGTCATAGAACTTTTGTTCCATGATCCTCTCTAAGCTCTGCTGATTCTGAGTGAGGGTGGCCAGTCCTTGCTCAATCCTCAGTGTGGATGCAATCAAGTAACCAAGCTGCTCTTGTTTGGTTTTCAAGAAATACTCAGATGCCTCCTCTTGAGTTGGCATCTTGGCAGCTTTCTCCTTCCTTGCCTTCTCCTTCTTTGCTTGTGCTTGAGCTGATGATGGTTCATTCTCAGTCATGACAACTTGATTATCTTCAAAATCTGGATGGATGGGTAGGTGTTCCTCGTCCAATAAGTATATGCCCGTGCCCATCTTTGAGTTGATCAACTCCTAAATTTGTGGGGCATATCCACAGCTCCTCTTCTGATCAGCTGCTGTCCTCTTGATAGTTTCTACTATGAGGCTCATGACCTTGAATTTCTGAGGCACATCAAATACATGAAGCAAATTGATTGCATGGCCTCTGGTCATCTTGTGATCACCTGACTTGGGCAAGAGAGTGTGCCTCAAAATCCAATTAATAGTTGGCAGCCCTGACAGAAGATAATGCATTGAGCCAAATTTGAATGTTTCAAGAGCTTCATTTGGAATTTCCTTGTACATATTGGACATTGAGTTGTGGTCCATCTTCTTCTTGGCATAAACGTCCAAGTCATCCTGATGCTCTTCTGGGGCATTGATGAGCTGTGCCCACTCAGCAACAGTAGATTGGTACCTCGTACCTTCTGACATCCAAATTATCCTACCATCTGGATAAAAATGTGCTGTGGAGTAGAACTGCATGACGAGTTCCTCGTTCCACTTTGTGAGCTTCTACCCAACAAAGTCCTCTACTCCACATGCCTTGAAGCTGTCCTGCACTCCAGGGTAGTACTCTTTGTTGTCCTTGATGTATTGCCAGTCAACCCATCTCATATCACAGACTATTGGCTTCTTATCAAGCAGCACTGTCTCATAGAAATCTTGCTGTTCCTTGGTGTGAAACCTGTAATCCACAGCAGTTCTTCTCCTTGAAGCATACGGGTCTGCTTCTCTCCACTTCCTCAGCCCTGAGTCTCTCCCGAGCTTCATATCCTCAGCCACGGGATGAGCATCGTTGTGGTCTGGGATCTTGGGCTTGAGCTTTCTCAGAACGTGCTCTTCATCATCTTCTTCAGCAGCTTCAGGCACTGGGGCCTTGTTCTTCTCAGTTGCAGGTATGCTCCTTGTATTTCTCTTTGGTGCAGACTTGGGCTTGGAGGCAGCTTTGGGTGCTTCTTTGGGCTTAGATGTGGCAGCCCCTGATCTTATAGCATCACCCATAAGCTTAGGTGCCTTAGGTGCTGGTGCAGCAACCTCTTCTTCTTCCTCTTCTTCCATGATGGAAGCCTTTCCAAGCACTCTGGCTACGGTTTTCTTCACCCTTTCCTTCCTTTTCTTTCCTTCAGCAGCAACTGGCTCTATGGTTGCAGGCTTTTCAGGAATCTGAGTTGAGGCTCTAGCCTTTGGCATAGGCTGCCTACCTGCTGGCCTTTTGATTTTCAATCCTGGCTTTGTGCCTTGAGCTGAGTCATGTTCCTTCTCGAGCACTACTTTCTTTGAAGTTGCTTCCTCTTCTGCCACATAGTCCTCATCCTCTGATTCTGAGGTTCTCTTCTTCCTTTGTCTTGTGGCAGCTTTTGGCACATTGCTAGGGGTGCTCCTGCTGCCATCATCTGAAGAACTTGAGGGACTAGTGCCCTCACTCATCTGCACTGGCTGTTCTGACATGTTTTGGCTATCACTTTGGTCTGACATGACGAACAAGCTGACTGCTGACCCTGTGAATAGTTTATAGATGAGGTAGAGTGGATGAGCATCACAAAATGCAGAGATTTTTGCAAAAGAATGATTCAAAAACTTAGTTTTAGTTTCCCACTGAAATCATCTCGGATCTACCGATTTTTAAACTCGGTGATACCGAAGCAGTTTTGGAACCTAAACTAGTGAACTCGGTCAGACCGAGTCACAGTTCGGTGGCACCGAGACTGCTAGGGTTTCACAAAGTTCCAAAATCGGTCACACCGATAAGTAATTCTTGGTCAGACCGAGTCTCACTTGTGCAATGGCATAAGCCAAATCGGTGGGACCGAGTTTTTCAACTCGGTGGGTCCGAGATGGTTTCGGCGGAAACCTAACCCTAAAATTTTTGAATCAAAACTAATCTACGAACGCATTGATTGGATAGGAGTGTTTCAATCGTGGCAAGAATCATTAAGAACACAATGTGCTAGGAATCGGACGGGGAATAGCATTGTGATCGAGTCCATACCCTAGTTCGGTGGAGACTCGCTACGGCGGCAACGGCTGGGTTGAATTCCGTTGACGGCGATGGAGACCAGCGACTGGAGGCGGCTGGCGGCGAGGAGACGATCCGGAGACCATGTTGGCAGAGCAGGCTATCGCGCGGGCGAAGGGGTTCGGAGAAATTTCCAAATTTTTGCCCGTGACTATATATAGCCCGACCCTGTCGGTGTGACCGAGTGGAACAGCTCGGTGGCACCGAGATGCAAAACTGTATACAGTTGTTGCAACTCGGTGTGACCGAATGGTTCAAATCGGTTGCACCGAGATCGAAAACCTAGATCAACTTAATGATCTCGGTAGGACCGAAAGTAGGGTATCGGTCAGACCGAGAATCATAAAGAGGTTTTGGAAGTTTAAGTCTATGACGAATCAGGGACTCCGAGCGCTCCTCACACAGAGTGGTTCGAATCTGACTTGATCAAATTTTGTGATGTAGCATGAATAGAGTTTGAGACGAGAAAAGCATAGATAGCTAGAGGAGGTACTTAGGCATTCTTGTCCATCCACTTGGCAAAAGGAAATAAAACCAAACAATCAAAACAACAAGTGGATGTCCTCGAATGAGTAAAATATGCAACCAGCATGCTCACACAATAAGATGGCAAATGAAATATGTGACAAGGCATGCACAACCAATTCTAGCATCTATCAAGCAATTTGCGATGACAAGGTCATCTATATATGAGTATATTGACTTAGGAGTCAAGTGAGAACACTTGATCATAGGTCATACTCATCGTTTAAGCTCAAGTGGGGTTACCACTTTTACATAAAGCATTGTTGTGTTCACATCTTTAGAGTTGCTTTAGCTCAAGTCTTAGAGTAAAGCTCCCCCTAGATGTGATATCCCCCCTTAGAGGGATGAACTAACCTCGGGTTTTGTCGATGATGACTTCATGTAGATGTTGAAGATGTGGATGCTCAATGTTGATGTAGATCACTTGGAGCTATCCATTTGAGTGAATTGCACTTTCAATACCTACATGGGTTAGTCCCACAAGGAACAAACAAGGATATCCATAGACATAGAGTGATGCACACACAAGATGATGTCCATGAAAACTTTTAGGTTACCTTGTCCCTTGTCTTACCAACAAGAGGGTTTGTGACTCCTTGAACTAGTGCAAGATGTGGAAGTTGATTGCACTTGTTCTTGCCAAAATGATAAGAGTGAAGTATGTTGGCGGAGTCACCCTCAAGGACTCTCTAGTTCTTCTTCTTTTGGATCCACACCATCTTGATGGGAATCCTTGGAGTTGTAGTCGTACTTGATGAAGTGGAACTTGAAGTAGTCTTGGGAATCCACTTGACTAAGGTCTTAGGAGCTTCTTCAAATGCATCAATTTCCTCTTGAAGCTTGTCCTTGCCTTTTTGCTTGTAGTCTTGTGGTGGAAGATCATCTTGAGCTTGTGTCCCCTTGAAAGAAGTATCATACTTCTCTTGTTGAGGAACAAGCTTTGTCTTGGGGTATTGATCTTCTTCCCACTCAACTCCATTGGCATTGAACTTTCGTTCAAAACCAACACCTTGATTCTTCCGGTGCATTCCTTGCTTGCGCACAATTTCCTCGAATTGCTTACTCCAGGCAAGGCTTTTGTACACTCCTTTCTCTATAATTCCCTTCAATAAGGTATTTTCTTGCTCAAGTGTAACTTGGCTAAGAGAATCATTAGTGGAATCAAGAGAACTACTAGAAGCAACAATATTGGATTTAGCATGATCAGTGTTACTGCTAGAGGAAGAATCTTTCTTGTTCTTGTTACTAGACTTGACTTGAGGCATGTAAGTGGATAAGAGTAAACGCTTGGCAATGTAAGAAGAACTTTTCTTGCGGAGATCATCATTGATTGCTTTTAAGAACTCATGCTCTTGCTCAAGATTGAGCTTTTCAAAGCGTAATTTCTCATGAGCTCTTAAAAGTTCTCAATGATCTTCGAAGATAGTTTCATGAGCTAACTTAAGAGTGTTTAGTTCTTTAGTTAGAGCCTCAATCTTCTCCTTATCATTGTCATTCGTTTTGTCTTGATTAGCATGATTAATTGACGTTTCATCATAGTATTCATCACTAGAGTTGTCAACAAGCAAATCATCACCTAACAAGTCATCTTCATCACTATTGAAATCAACATACTCGGGTTGTGTTACCTTAGGACCTTTGGCCATGAAGCATCTTCCAATTCCTTCATTTGGTGAGTCAAATATGTCGTAGGAGTTGGTTGACACAAGTGCTAGACCGGCAACACCTTCATCTTGAGTATCTTCGGAGTCGGAGTGATAACTTCTCTCGGAGTGGCTGTCGGAGTCGGAGCCGGATACCCATTCACCAACATGAGCTTGATGTCTTCGTTTTGTGTAGCTCCTTGATGATTTTTCCTTCCTTTCCGAATCCTTGCTTCTCCGTGAGTATCTTCGTTCATAACGATCATCTCTACTCCTTCTCTCTCTTGGTGGTGATTCTTTGCTTCTTCTTTTTGGAGAATCTTCTCTTCTCTTGTAGGGAGCCGTACACTCATTGGAATAGTGTCCGGGTCTTCCACAACTGTAGCAGTTTCGCTCTCGACTAGAAGATCTTTTGTCATTGTAGGACCTTGACTTGAAGCTTCTATCTTTGCTTCTACTCTTGTAGAACTTGTTGAAGTTCTTCACCGTTAAGCTCAATTCTTCATTGAAGTCTTGTTTCTCACTTGATGATGTAGGGGCTTCACATGAGGCTTTGTAGGCACCACTTGATTTGTTGTGAAGTTCCTCTTTATCCTTAAGTGACATCTCATGAGCAACAATTCTTCCAATCACCTCCGTTGGCTTGAGATCTTTGTAATTGGGCATCATTTGGATCAATGTGCACACGGTATCATATTTTCCATCCAAGGCTCTTAGAATCTTCTTGATGATGAATCTATCGGTCATCTCTTCACTTCCTAAGCCGGCAATCTCATTTGTGATGAGAGCAAGCCTAGAGTACATTTCAGCGACACCTTCACCATTCTTCATTTTGAACTTGTCAAGTTGACTTTGAAGCACATCCAACTTGGATTCCTTGACGGAGTCGGTACCTTCGTGCATATCAATCAAAGTGTCCCAAATTTCCTTTGCATTCTCAAGACGGCTGATTTTGTTGAATTCTTCGGGGCACAATCCGTTGAAGAGAATATCACAAGCTTGAGCATTGTATTGCAACATCTTCAACTCATCCGCGGTAGCTTCACGGTTTGGTTCTTTCCCATCAAAGAAGTCACCTTGCAAACCAACACACACAATAGCCCAAACGGCGGGGTTATGTCCAAGAATATGCATTTTCATTTTATGCTTCCAACTAGCAAAATTAGTACCATTAAAGTAAGGACCTCTACGGTGATAATTTCCCTCGCTAGATGCCATACTCTCCTAGGTTGTGAAACCAAGGCTATGACCACCAAAAGCTATGTAGATCAAAGCAAATGGAGACCAAAGCTCTGATACCACTTGTAGGATCGAAAGTATGTCTAGAGGGGGGGGTGATTAGACTACTTGACCAAATAAAAACTTAACCTTTTCCCAATTTTAGTTCTTGGCAGATTTTTGCTATTGTAGGACAAGTCAAGCAATCATCACACAATTCAAGCAAGCATGCAAAGAGTATATTGGCAGCGTAAAGTAAAGCATGCAACTTGCAAGAATGTAAAGGGAAGGGTTTGGAGAATTCAAACGCAATTGGAGACACAGATGTTTTTCCCGTGGTTCGGATAGGTGGTGCTATCCTACATCCACGTTGATGGAGACTTCAACCCACGAAGGGTAACGGTTGCGCGAGTCCACGGAGGGCTCCACCCACAAAGGGTAATGGTTGCGCGAGTCCACGGAGGGCTCCACCCACGAAGGGTCCACGAAGAAGCAACCACCCACGAAGGGTCCATGAAGAAGCAACCTTGTCTATCCCACCATGGCCATCGCCCACGAAGGACTTGCCTCACTAGCGGTAGATCTTCACGAAGTAGGCGATCTCCTTGCCCTTACAAACTCCTTGGTTCAACTCCACAATCTTGTCGGAGGCTCCCAAGTAACACCTAGCCAATCTAGGAGACACCACTCTCCAAGAAGTAACAAATGGTGTGTAGGTAATGAACTCCTTGCTCTTGTGCTTCAAATGATAGTCTCCCCAACACTCAACTCTCTCTCATAGGATTTGGATTTTGTGGAAAGAAGATTTGAGTGGAAGGCAACTTGGGGAAGGCTAGAGATCAAGATTCATATGGTAGGAATGGAATATCTTAGTCTCAACACATGAGTAGGTGGTTCTCTCTCAGAACATATGAGTTGGAATTGTGTATGTGTTCTGATGGCTCTCTCCACGAATGAAGAGGAGGTGGAGGGGTATATATAGCCTCCACACAAAATCCAACCGTTACACACAGTTTTCCAATCTCGGTGGGACCAAATCAACAAACTCGGTCGGACCAAAAAGGTAAACCTAGTGACCGTTAGAGATTTTCGGTGGGACTGACATGCAACTCGGTAGGACCGATATGGTTAGGATTTGGGCATAACGTAATCTCGGTGAGACCGATTACACAAACTCAGTGAGACCGATTTTGGTAATTAGCTAACCAGAGAGTTGGTCAGGCAAACTCGGTGGGACCGATTTGCTCTTTCGGTGAGACCGAAAAGTTACAAAAAGGAAACACTAAATTTACATTGCAATCTCGGTGGGACCGATTCGCTCTTTCGGTGAGACCGAAAAGTTATGAAAGGGAAACAAAGAGTTTGCAATCCCATCTCGGTGAGACCGAGATCCCTATCGGTAGAACCGAATTGCTAGGGTTTGGCAGTGGCTTATGACAAGTGAAACTCGGTGGCGCCGGATAGAAAGAATCGGTAGGACCGAGTTTGGCTTAGGGTTTAGGTCATATGTGGATATGGGAAAGTAGTTGAGGGTTTTGGAGCATATCACTAAGCACATGAAGCAAGAGGCTCATTAAGCAACACCTCATCCCTCCTTGATAGTATTGGCTTTTCCTAAAGACTCAATGTGATCTTGGATCACTAAAATATAAAATGAAGAGTCTTGAGCTTTTGAGCTTGAGCCAATCCTTTGTCCTTACCATTTTGAGGGTTCCACTTTCACATCCATGCCATGCCAATCATTGAGCTTTCCTGAAATAGTCATCTTGGAATAGCATTAGCTCAATGAGCTATATGTTGTTATGAATTACCAAAACCACCTAGGGATAGTTGCACTTTCAGTTTGCTTTTTAAAAGCATTGTGTTATATCACTTGGAGGATTGGTCGTGTCCGAACCAATACCATACCTCTTGATAGGCGAGAGCCACCAGATCACTTGGGGACTTGGTCACGTCTGAACCACTCATGCCTTTTGATCGGCCTAAGGCCACAGAATCACTTGGGGGCTTGGTCGAACCCGAACCATGACCATGCCACTTGATCGGCATAAATGCCACGGTTTCATTTGGGGACCTGGCTGACTAGAACCATAGTTACACCTAACGGGAGTTTGGTCGTGTTCGGCCATGGTAACACCATCTGATCAGCTCAAATAAACCTTTTTTTTGCAACGGTTTTGTCGTTGCTTTTGCTTCACACTTTTCTTTGAAGGGGGTTTTTGCTTTTCATTGTGTTTTTTAAACCGACAAAGTTTTTTAACCAATCAATTGACGGAACACAGTTCACGTCAATCCGGAGACTATTTGCCCGGTTTGATCCTTATTGTTAACATCCTCTTATGGAGTAACACGGTGTTTATCACAACCCGACACGGTTTTATTATAAACCGGCACAATATGGAAGGAGTTATCAGTACTCAAGATTTGGGTTATCACCCTTACTACAAAAAGTTGGTAAAACCAACGATGTGATTCAATGTCACAGGTATGATATATTTCATATTTGATTATTCTTAAGTACAGCCTTGGTTATAAACCCGGGTTATATGTTGGGTATTATGACCCGTCCGGCGGTAAACCGCCAGGACACTTTAAACTTGTTGTATGCAGAAACAGGTTTGTTAAACCGGCCTGGCTTTGGACAACAAGTCGCCAGTATATATTTGTATTGCGCCATTGGAATCATGCACTTATAAATCATTGGGTTATATTATTCAAATAGCCAAACTTGGCTGAAATTTCATTATGATGTTGAATGAATAAGGTTTTCATACCGGATTATATTATCTTGAATAGCCAACATGGCTGGATTTTTATTATTAAGGTTTTCAAAAGTCGCTATAGCGCAATATCTACTCTTTTATCAAAGGATATGATTTATTCTACAATGGAAGGAATAGTCCCGAGTCGCTGCAGGCTTACAACCCGGCACTTGGGGGCTACATTATTCAAATTGAGATTACATGCAAGTCTCATGTTGCTGCAAGCATGCACCATGACACTTGGGGGCTAATGCAAAGTCATTTTTACTAGTCTTATTGAAGACCCGACTCATCATATTATAATGAGCCGGCCCTTGGGGGCTACCAATTGCTCCTGTCAACAATTCAAGGTACACAAGTTTTCGTCCATAATATTGAAGAATCCATTGCTCAGTTGGTAAAGCACAAAGCTCTTAACCTTGTGGACGTGGGTTCAAGCCCTACGATGGAAGCTACATTATAATATGTTATTTTCATTAAAGTATATTATCAAGTCCCGGTTCAGTATTATCTTACTAAGCCGGCCCTTGGGGGCCACACATTGCTGTTCAAAGTTTACAAGATTATACTTACAAAGTCCCTGCTCATTATTGCATAATGACCCGGCCCTTGGGGGCTACACTGGTTGAAGTTTTTATGAGCATCAAGTAATTACAAGTCCCAGGTTGCTGCAAGCATGACAACCCGGCACTTGGGGGCTACATATATGGAGTATTCAGTTTTGAGATGAAAAAGCTGGATTTCTTCAAGGTTGAAACACTTATTGGAGCAAGTCTTAAGTTATCACTATGTTCTCCTCTTAAGACTTGGGGGATACAGGTATTATGCATATAAAGGAGGAATATCTTCATTTTATCAGTTTTGAGCAAATCAGGAAGATCAATTACATAACCCGGTGTTGACAACAATTATGACTCGGTGCCATCAGTATTTATAAACCGACCATTTTGGTAATATTAAACCGGCAAGTTTTACATCTTCAAACCGGCTGAATATCAGATAAGTATTTTCAGACCTATATTTGTTAAACCGGCGGAGCTGAGTCAAAGGAGTTATTCTTCACAATATTTCTCGATGACAAGCCAATGTCGGCAAATTGATTATGAAGCTGGTCCGTTGACCCGGATTTCCCAGAAGGAGGAAATAACAAGGACTTAAGGATGATCAGGTACCGGTTTACAAAAATTCTTAACCCGAAGCATAACGTGTCAAATTTGTTCTTGTGTTTATTTTGCAGCATAAGTTTACCATGAATAATGTTGGAAATATGCCCTAGAGGCAATAATAAAAGCATTATTATTATATTTCCTTGTTCATGATAATTGTCTTTATTCATGCTATAATTGTGTTATCCGGATATCGTAATACATGTGTGAATAATAGACACCAACATGTCCCTAGTAAGCCTCTAGTTGACTAGCTCGTTGATCAACAGATAGTCATGGTTTCCTGACTATGGACATTGGATGTCATTGATAATGAGATCACATCATTAGGAGAATGATGTGATGGACAAGACCCAATCCTAAACATAGCACAAGATCGTATAGTTCGTTTGCTAGAGTTCTCAAATGTCAAGTATCTTTTCCTTAGACCATGAGATCGTGTAACTCCCGGATACCGTAGGAGTGCTTTGGGTGTACCAGACGTCACAATGTAACTGGGTGACTATAAAGGTATACTACGGGTATCTCCGAAAGTGTCTGTTGGGTTGACACGGATCAAGACTGGGATTTGTCACTCCGTATGACGGAGAGGTATCACTGGGCCCACTCGGTAATGCATCATCATAATGAGCTCAAAGTGAACAAGGTCTGGTCACGGGATCATGCATTACGGTACGAGTAAAGTGACTTGCCGGTAACGAGATTGAACGAGGTATTGGGATACCGACGATCGAATCTCCGGCAAGTAACATATCGATTGACAAAGGGAATTGTATATGGGGTTGCTTGAATCCTCGACATCGTGGTTCATCCGATGAGATCATCGAGGAGCATGTGGGAGCCAACATGGGTATCCAGATCCTGCTGTTGGCTATTGACCGGAGAGTCGTCTCGGTCATGTCTACATGTCTCCCGAACCCGTAGGGTCTACACACTTAAGGTTTCGGTGACGCTAGGGTTGTAGGGATATGTATATGCAGTAACCCGAATGTTGTTCGGAGTCCCGGATGAGATCCCGGACGTCACGAGGAGTTCCGGAATGGTCCGAAGGTAAAGAATTATATATAGGAAGTGCTATTTCGGGCATCGGGACAAGTTTCGGGGTCACCGGTATTGTACCGGGACCACCGGAAGGGTCCTGGGGGTCCACCGGGTGGGGCCACCTGCCCCGGGGGGCCACATGGGCTGTAGGGGGTGCGCCTTGGCCTACATGGGCCAAGGGCACCAGCCCCAAGAGGCCCATGCGCCTAGGGTTTAAGAAGGGAAGAGTCCCAAAGGGGGAAGGCACCCCCTAGGTGCCTTGGGGGGGGGGGGGGAGGGATTCCTCCCTTGGCCGCCGCCCCCCTAGGAGATTGGATCTCCTAGGGCCGGCGCCCCCCCCCTTGGACTCCCTATATATAGTGGGGGAAGGAGGGCCTCTCACACCACGCCTTTGGTGCCTCCCTCTCCCTCTCCAACACATCCTCCTCCTCCATAGTGCTTGGCGAAGCCCTGCCGGAGTACTGCAGCTCCACCACCACCACGCCGTCATGCTGCTGTTGGAGCCATCTTCCTCAACCTCTCCTTTCCCCTTGCTAGTTCAAGAAGAAGGAGACGTTACGCTGACCGTACGTGTGTTGAACGCGGAGGTGCCGTCCGTTCGACGCTAGGATCTCCGGTGATTTGGATCACGTCGAGTACGCCTTCCTCATCCCCGTTCTTTGAACGCTTCCGCGCGTGATCTACAAAGGTATGTAGATGCAATCCGATCACTCGTTGCTAGATGAACTCCTAGATGGATCTTGGTGAAACCGTAGGAATTTTTTTGTTTTCTGCAACGTTCCCCAACAGTGGCATCATGAGCTAGGTCTATGCGTAGTTCTCTTGCACGAGTAGAACACAATTTGTTGTGGGCGTTGATGTTGTCAAATTTCTTGCCGCTACTAGTCTTATCTTGCTTCAACGGTATTGTGGGATGAAGCGGCCCGGACCAACCTTACACATATGCTTACGTGAGACCGGTTCCACCGACTAACATGCACAAGTTGCATAAGGTGGCTGGCGGGTGTCTGTCTCTCCCTCTTTAGTTGGAGCGGATTTGATGAAAAGGGTCCTTACGAAGGGTAAATAGAAGTTGACAAATCACGTTGTGGCTTTCACGTAGGTAAGAAAACGTTCTTGCTAGAACCCTACTTCAGCCACGTAAAACATGCAACAACAATTAGAGGACGTCTAACTTGTTTTTGCAGCAAGTGCTTTGTGATATGATATGGCCAAAGTTGTGATGAATGATGAATGATCTATATGTGATGTATGAGATTTTCATGCTATTGTAATAGGAATCACGACTTGCATGTCGATGAGTATGACAACCGGCAGGAGCCATAGGAGTTGTCTTTAGTTTTTGTATGACCTGCGTGTCATTGAGAAACGCCATGTAAATTACTTTACTTTATTGCTAAACGCGTTAGCCATAGTAGTAGAAGTAATAGTTGGCGAGCAACTTCATGGAGACACGATGATGGAGATCATGATGATGGAGATCATGGTGTCATGCCGGTGACAAGATGATCATGGAGCCCCAAGATGGAGATCAAAGGAGCTATGTGATATTGGCCATATCATGTCACTATTATTATTTGATTGCATGTGATGTTTATCATGTTTTTGCATCTTGTTTACTTAGAATGACGGTAGTAAATAAGATGATCCCTCATAATAATTTCAAGAAAGTGTTCCCCCTAACTGTGCACCGTTGCGACAGTTCGTTGTTTCGAAGCACCACGTGATGATCGGGTGTTAGATTCTAACGTTCACATACAACGGGTGTAAGACAGATTTACACATGCAAAACACTTAGGTTGACTTGACGAGCCTAGCATGTACAGACATGGCCTCGGAACACAGAAGACCGAAAGGTCGAGCATGAGTCGTATAGTAGATACGATCAACATGAAGATGTTCACCGATGTTGACTAATCCGTCTCACGTGATGATCGGACACGGCCTAGTTAACTCGGATCATGTTATACTTAGATTACAGGAGGGATGTCTATCTAAGTGGGAGTTCATTGAATAATTTGATTAGATGAACTTAATTATCATGAACTTAGTCTAAAATTTTTACAATATGTCTTGTAGATCAAATGGCCAACGTAGTCCTCAACTTCAACGCGTTCCTAGAGGAAACCAAGCTGAAAGACGATGGCAGCAACTACACGGACTGGGTCCGGAACCTGAGGATCATCCTCATAGCTGCCAAGAAAGATTATGTCCTACAAGCACCGCTAGGTGACGCACCTGTTCTCCCTGCAGAACAAGACGTTATGAACGCTTGGCAGGCACGTACCGATGACTACTCCCTCGTTCAGTGCGGCATACTTTACAGCTTAGAGCCGGGGCTCCAAAAGCGTTTTGAGAGACACGGAGCATATGAGATGTTCGAAGAGCTAAAAATGGTTTTCCAAGCTCATGCCCGGGTCGAGAGATATCAAGTCTCCGACAAGTTCTTCAGCTGTAGGATGGAGGAAAACAGTTCTGTCAGTGAGCACATACTCACTATGTCTGGGTTGCATAACCTCTTGACTCAGCTGGGAGTTAATCTCCCGGATGACGCGGTCATTGACAGAATCCTTCAGTCGCTTCCACCGAGCTACAAGAGCTTTGTGATGAACTTCAATATGCAGGGGATGGAAAAGACCATTCCTGAAGTATTTGCAATGCTGAAATCAGCAGAGGTAGAAGTCAAAAAGGAACATCAAGTGTTGATGGTGAATAAAACCACTAAGTTCAAGAAAGGCAAGGGTAAGAAAACCTTCAAGAAAGACGGCAAGGGAGTTGCCGCGCCCAGCAAGCAAGCTGCCGGGAAGAAGCCAAAGAATGGACCCAAGCCCGAGACTGAGTGCTTTTATTGCAAGGAAAGTGGTCACTGGAAGCGGAACTGCCCCAAATACTTAGCGGACAAGAAGGCCGGCGAAACAAAAGGTATATGTGATATACATGTAATTGATGTGTACCTTACCAGTACTCGTAGTAGCTCCTGGGTATTTGATACCGGTGCGGTTGCTCACATTTGTAACTCAAAACAGGAGCTGCGGAATAAGCGGAGACTGGCAAAGGACGAGGTGATGATGCGCGTCGGGAATGGTTCCAAGGTCAATGTGATCGCCGTCAGCACGCTACCTCTACATTTACCTTCGGGATTAGTTTTAAACCTTAATAATTGTTATTTAGTGCCAGCTTTGAGCATGAACATTGTATCAGGATCTCGTTTAATTCGAGATGGCTACTCATTTAAATCCGAGAATAATGGTTGTTCTATTTATATGAGAGATATGTTTTATGGTCATGCTCCGATGGTGAATGGTTTATTCTTAATGAATCTCGAGCGTAATGCTACACATGTTCATAGTGTGAGTACCAAAAGATGTAAGATTGATAATGATAGTCCCACATACTTGTGGCACTGCCGCCTTGGTCACATAGGTGTCAAACGCATGAAGAAGCTCCATGCTGATGGACTTTTAGAGTCTCTTGATTACGAATCATTTGACATGTGCGAACCATGCCTCATGGGTAAAATGACCAAGACTCCGTTCTCAGGAACAATGGAGCGAGCAACCAACTTATTGGAAATCATACATACTGATGTGTGCGGTCCAATGAGTGTTGAGGCTCGCGGTGGCTATCGTTATGTTCTCACCCTCACTGATGACTTGAGTAGATATGGGTATGTCTACTTAATGAAACACAAGTCTGAGACCTTTGAAAAGTTCAAGGAATTTCAGAGTGAGGTTGAGAATCAACGTGACAGGAAAATCAAGTTCCTGCGATCAGATCGTGGAGGAGAATACTTGAGTCATGATTTTGGCACACACTTAAGAAAATGTGGAATAGTTTCATAGCTCACGCCGCCTGGAACACCTCAGCGTAATGGTGTGTCCGAACGTCGTAATCGCACTCTATTAGATATGGTGCGATCTATGATGTCTCTTGCCGATTTACCGCTATCTTTTTGGGGCTATGCTTTAGAGACTGCCGCATTCACTTTAAATAGGGCTCCATCGAAATCCGTTGAGACGACACCGTATGAATTATGGTTTGGGAAGAAACCTAAGCTGTCGTTTCTAAAAGTTTGGGGATGCGATGCTTATGTCAAGAAACTTCAACCTGAAAAGCTCGAACCCAAGTCGGAAAAATGCGTCTTCATAGGATACCCTAAAGAAACTATTGGGTATACCTTCTACCTCAGATCCGAAGGCAAGATCTTTGTTGCCAAGAATGGATCCTTTCTAGAGAAGGAGTTTCTCTCGAAAGAAGTAAGTGGGAGGAAAGTAGAACTTGATGAAGTATTACCTCTTGAACCGGAAAATAGCGCAACTCAAGAAAATTTTCCTGAGGTGCCTGCACCGACTAGAGAGGAAGTTAATGATAATGATCAATATACTTCTGATCAAGCTCCTACTGAAATTCGTAGGTCCACAAGGACACGTTCCGCACCAGAGTGGTACGGCAGCCCTGTCTTGGAAATCATGTTGTTGGACAACGGTGAACCTTCGAACTATGAAGAAGCGATGGCGGGCCCGGATTCCGACAAATGGCTAGAAGCCATGAAATCCGAGATAGGATCCATGTATGAAAATGAAGTATGGACTTTGACCGACTTGCCCGTTGAGCGGCGAGCCATAGAAAATAAATGGATCTTTAAGAAGAAGATAGACGCGGATGGTAATGTGACCATCTATAAAGCTCGGCTTGTCGCTAAGGGTTATCGACAGGTTCAAGGGGTTGACTACGATGAGACTTTCTCACCGGTAGCGAAGCTGAAGTCCGTCCGAATCATGTTAGCGAATTCTATGATTATGAAATATGGCAAATGGACGTCAAAACGGCATTCCTTGATGGTTTCCTTAAGGAAGAATTGTATATGATGCAGCCGGAAGGTTTTGTCGATCCTAAGAATGCTGACAAGGTGTGCAAGCTCCAATGCTCGATTTATGGGCTGGTGCAAGCATCTCGGAGTTGGAACATTCGCTTTGATGAGATGATCAAAGCGTTTGGGTTTATGCAGACTTATGGAGAAGCCTGTGTTTACAAGAAAGTGAGTGGGAGCTCTGTAGCATTTCTCATATTATATGTAGATGACATACTTTTGGTGGGAAATGATATAGAACTCTTGGACAGCATTAAGGCCTACTTGAATAAGAGTTTTTCAATGAAGGACCTTGGAGAAGCTGCTTATATATTAGGCATCAAGATCTACACAGATAGATCAAGACGCCTCATAGGTCTTTCACAAAGCACATACCTTGATAAGATATTGAAGAAGTTTAATATGGATCAGTCTAAGAAGGGGTTCTTGCCTGTGTTACAAGGTGTGAAATTGAGCTCAGCTCAATGTCCGACCACGGCAGAAGATATAGAAGAGATGAGTGTCATCCCCTATGCCTCAGCCATAGGTTCTATTATGTATGCCATGCTATGTACCAGACCTGATGTAAACCTTGCCGTAAGTTTGTTAGGAAGGTACCAAAGTAATCCCGGCAAGGAACACTGGACAACGGTCAAGAATATCCTGAAGTACCTGAAAAGGACTAAGGAAATGTTTCTCGTTTATGGAGGTGACGAAGAGCTCGTCGTAAAGGGTTACGTCGACGCTAGCTTTGACACAGATCTGGATGACTCTAAGTCACAAACCGGATACGTGTATATTTTGAATGGTGGGGCAGTAAGCTGGTGCAGTTGCAAGCAGAGCGTCGTGGCGGGATCTACATGTGAAGCGGAGTACATGGCAGCCTCGGAGGCAGCACATGAAGCAATTTGGGTGAAGGAGTTCATCACCGACCTAGGAGTCATACCCAATGCGTCGGGGCCAATCAAGCTCTTCTGTGACAGCACTGGAGCTATTGCTCTTGCCAAGGAGCCCAGGTTTCACAAGAAGACAAGGCACATCAAGCGTCGCTTCAACTCCATTCGTGAAAATGTTCAAGATGGAGACATAGATATTTGTAAAGTACATACAGACCTGAATGTAGCAGATCCGTTGACTAAACCTCTCCCTAGAGCAAAACATGATCAACACCCATGGGTGTTAGATTCATCACAATGTAACTAGATTATTGACTCTAGTGCAAGTGGGAGACTGTTGGAAATATGCCCTAGAGGCAATAATAAAAGCATTATTATTGTATTTCCTTGTTCATGATAATTGTCTTTATTCATGCTATAATTGTGTTATCCGGATATCGTAATACATGTGTGAATAATAGACACCAACATGTCCCTAGTAAGCCTCTAATTGACTAGCTCGTTGAACAACAGATAGTCATGGTTTCCTGACTATGGACATTGGATGTCATTGATAACGAGATCACATCATTAGGAGAATGATGTGATGGACAAGACCCAATCCTAAACATAGCACAAGATCGTATAGTTCGTTTGCTAGAGTTCTCAAATGTCAAGTATCTTTTCCTTAGACCATGAGATCGTGTAACTCCCGGATACCGTAGGAGTGCTTTGGGTGTACCAAACGTCACAATGTAACTGGGTGACTATAAAGGTATACTACGGGTATCTCCAAAAGTGTCTGTTGGGTTGACACGGATCAAGACTGGGATTTGTCACTCCGTATGACGGAGAGGTATCACTGGGCCCACTCGGTAATGCATCATCATAATGAGCTCAAAGTGAACAAGGTCTGGTCACGGGATCATGCATTACGGTACGAGTAAAGTGACTTGCCGGTAACGAGATTGAACGAGGTATTGGGATACCGATGATCGAATCTCGGGCAAGTAACATACCGATTGACAAAGGGAATTGTATACGGGGTTGCTTGAATCCTCGACATCATGCTTCATCCGATGAGATCATCGAGGAGCATGTGGGAGCCAACATGGGTATCCAGATCCCGCTGTTGGTTATTGACCGGAGAGTCGTCTCGGTCATGTCTACATGTCTCCCGAACCCGTAGGGTCTACACACTTAAGGTTCGGCGACGCTAGGGTTGTAGGGATATGTATATGCAGTAACCCGAATGTTGTTCGGAGTCCCGGATGAGATCCCGGATGTCACGAGGAGTTCCGGAATGGTCCGGAGGTAAAGAATTATATATAGGAAGTGCTATTTCGGGCATCGGGACAAGTTTCGGGGTCACCGGTATTGTACTGGGACCACCGAAAGGGTCCCGGGGGTCCACCGAGTGGGGCCACCTGCCCCGGGGGGCCACATGGGCTGTAGGGGGTGCGCCTTGGCCTACATGGGCCAAGGGCACCAGCCCCAAGAGGCCCATGCGCCTAGGGTTTAAGAAGGGAAGAGTCCCAAAGGGGGAAGGCACCCCCTAGGTGCCTTGGGGGGGAGGGATTCCTCCCTTGGCCACCGCCCCCCTAGGAGATTGGATCTCCTAGGGCCGGCGCCCCCCCCTTGGACTCCCTATATATAGTGGGGGAAGGAGGGCCTCTCACACCACGCCTTTGGTGCCTCCCTCTCCCTCTCCAACACATCCTCCTCCTCCATAGTGCTTGGCGAAGCCCTGCCGGAGTACTGCAGCTCCACCACCACCACGCCGTCATGCTGCTGTTGGAGCCATCTTCCTCAACCTCTCCTTTCCCCTTGCTGGTTCAAGAAGAAGGAGACGTTACGCTGACCGTACGTGTGTTGAACGCGGCGGTGCCGTCCGTTCGGCGCTAGGATCTCCGGTGATTTGGATCACGTCGAGTACGCCTTCCTCATCCCCGTTCTTTGAACGCTTCCACACGTGATCTACAAAGGTATGTAGATGCAATACTATCACTCGTTGCTAGATGAACTCCTAGATGGATCTTGGTGAAACCGTAGGAAATTTTTTGTTTTCTGCAACGTTCCCCAACAAATAAATCCAAGCTAAACTTGGGGGCTAATGTCGGGGATATACCCCGCGGTGTAAACCGGCCGGAAGTTAACCCGGCCAGGACTTGGCGGTTTATCTGAAGACCCCGCTGACACTTGGCGAGTCACCGGCGACCCGCCCTGACCTGGCGGTTTACAAGCAACCCACCTGGTCATTATGACTCACTGGTAATCCGGCGTGCGGGACAGACAGATGACAAGGCCCAAGACCCAGAAGGCCGGTTCACGTCTAATGGTGGGCCGGTTTAAGAGGAAGGCAGGAGGAATATTATCTTACAAGGATTTAAGACCTGGACTTGTATCCGGTTTGTATTGGAGATAGACTAGTCCTAATCCTAATAGGACTCTACATATAACCCGCCCCTCCAACATATATAAGGAGGGGCAGGGCTCCCCAAAGGGGGACAAAAGATTCACAAGTTCCACGAGTTGGACAAGCTAGGTTTAGACAATAGCTCTCAAGATAGAGCACTCTTGTAACCGTGATCATTATCATCATCAATATCAATGAAGCAGGACGTAGGCTTTTACCTCCACCGTGAGGGGCCGAACCTGGGTAAAACCTCGCGTCTCTCGTCCCACTCAACCCCTCTCAAGCTACCACATAGATGCGCTGGCCTCGTGACTAAGTCCTGACACTAAGGACATCTGCCGTGACAATTCCACGACACCAGCAGAGGTCTGGAACGCCATCAATGCCATGTTCGCCGCCTAGAGCCAGAGTCAGGCCATCAACACCCGCATCGAGCTCACGAATTTGAAGAAAGGTAACATGTCCATGGCAGAATATCTTGGCAAAATTAAAACCCTTACAGATGAAGTTGCATGCTGCACCGGAGTTCCTCTTCCCGATCCAGAGATAGTCTCCAAGATCATGGCGGGCCTCGATCTGGACTACAATCCAATTGTGTCCGCTCTGTCTGCTAGGGTTGAGCCGGTCTCGATTCTGGAGTTGTATAGCCAGCTCTTGAGCTTTGATGCTTGCCTCACCCTCCTCCACGGCACCAACATCAGGCAATCCTCCATCAACTCGGCGGCTCGTGGGCGTGGCCGTGGGCGCGGTCACCAGGACAGATCCGCAGCTCCAACGGCGACGGACGCGGCCGCGACAACTACCAGGGCGAGGGTGCTCGTTCTGGTGGTGGCAACAACTCCGGAGGCGGCGACTTCAACAACAACATGGGAGGTGGCGGCTTCAACAACAACAATAGTCGCCGCTCCTCCTCAAATCGCCGCCCTCGTTGTCAGCTGTGCAAAAAGTCAGGCCATGAGGTCATGGACTGTTGGCACAAGTATGATGAAGACTTCGTCCCCGACGCCCGTCATGTTGCTGCAGCCATACGTGAAGAAGGAGGAGGAGGAGACGGCGTCTGGTACGTGGACTCGGGTGCAACAGATCATGTCACCAGTGAGTTAGAACAACTTGCACTTCGTGATAGATACCACGGTGGCGACCAGATTCACACTGGGACAAGTGGTGGAGGTATGGATATTTGTCACATTGGACAAGCTTACATTAATTCCCCCAACCTTAAATGTGATCTAGTTCTTAAAGACGTTCTTCATGTCCCACAAGCTGATAAAAACCTTGCATCCATGTCTCGTCTATCCACTGATAATAACGTCTTCTTTGAAACTCACCCTCGTTACTTTTTTATAAAGGATCGGGCAACGAGGGAACTTCTTCATCACGGTAGATGCGTTGGAGGGCTCTACCCCATCACATCCGGAGCTTTCAGTCACAACCGGTGTCAAGTTTATTCTGCCACTAAACCCTCCTTGGAGAGGTGGCATCAAAGATTAGGACACCCATCATCAATCATAGTTAAGCAAGTAGTCAATAAATACAAACTTTCTTTGTCACATAGTCAAAATAGTGAGTGAGTTTGTGAAGCTTGTCAGTGTGCCAAGAGCCACCAACTTCCTTATCCCAAGTCAAATAGTGTGTCTCATGCTCCTTTAGAGCTTATTTTTAGTGATGTATGGGGTCATGCAAGAGATTCTTTTGGAAGAAATAAATACTATGTTAGTTTTATTGATGATTATAGCAAGTTCACTTGGATTTATTTACTCAAGTATAAATCTGAGGTTTTTTCTATCTTCCAAGAATTTCAAAAACTAGTTGAAAGACACTTTAACAGAAAAATTCTCACAGTCCAAAGTGACTGGGGAGGGGAGTACGAAAAACTCAACTCTTTCTTCCGTAGCATAGGGATTCAACACCATGTGTCTTGCCCTCATGCTCATCAACAAAATGGTTCTGCCAAGCGCAAACACCGTCACATTGTTGAGGTTGGCCTCTCCCTACTTGCTCATGCGTCTATGCCTCTAAAATATTGGGATGAAGCATTTATTACAGCAACATATCTCATTAATCGTCTACCAAGTAAAGTCATTGGCAACTCTACTCCTTTGGAACGTCTCTACCATAAAAAACCAGACTACAATTCCCTCAAAACCTTTGGGTGTGCTTGCTACCCCAACTTACGTCCGTATAATCATCACAAACTTGAATTCAGTTCTACTCAATGTGTTTTTCTAGGCTATAGTAATCTACACAAAGGATACAAGTGCCTAGAATTTCCACCGGACGTATCTATATTTCTAGAGGTGTAGTTTTTGATGAAACTCTCTTTCCATTTGCCAAGCTTCATCCCAATGCAGGCGCTCTTCTTCGTGCCAAAATAGCACTTCTTCCGGATCTTGACACTCTATCTGATCACGGGGGTGAATTATCTGAAGCTGACCATGTGAACAAATCCGCAGAAAATTGCAGCTCTAATGATATTTGTACAGATGCAGCTCATGATTTTATGTGTCTAGAAACAGCCAAAACAGGTGCTGCTGATCACGAGGAGGATTCTGGAGGCAGCAGGCGATCTGGCGCGCGATCCCAGGCGGATCCTGGCGCCAGCGCCAGCGCAATCATTGGCGCACGATCCGAGGAGGATCCTGCCCGCCTGCATGCGGAGACGGCGCGTGACCCGGTGGCCGATAGCGACCGCGCGGAGCCCACCAGCGCAGGCAGGGCCGAGGGCGAATCCCCGCTTGCCACGAGCCCACGGTCCGCGGGAGTGGCTGACCAGCCGCCCAACCGGGCGACCGCGGCTGGGTCCAGCCCACGGGCCTCGATGCGCACGTCCACCCGTGTGGAATCTTCAGGCGACACGCAGCCCGCTGCTGCTGGTGGAACAATCCCGAGGACGATCCTGCCTACAGAAGATCTGGCACGCGATCCCGCGGCTGCTTGGCGTGTGCAGGATGCTGGATATTCTGTGGTGGCCTCCTCTGCTGCACAAGTTGTTCCTCGACGCCACACACGGTCACAATCAGGTATTACTAAGGAAAAGGAATACAAAGATGGCACCATTAGGTATGATAAAAACGTGCTTTTCTCACTACTACTGGTGAACCAGTTAATCTTGTTGATGCCCTTGCTCACAAAGATTGGAAAGAGGCTATGGATAGTGAGTATGATGCAATTATGAAAAATAAAACATGGCATCTAGTACCATCAAAAAGTGGAATGAATGTTATTGATTGTAAATGGGTGTACAAGATAAAAAGGAAGTCAGATGGAAGTATAGACAGGTACAAGGCTAGATTAGTTGCTAAAGGTTTTAAGCAAAGGTTTGGGATTGACTATGAGGATACTTTTAGTCCAGTTGTCAAATCAGCCACCATTCGACTTGTCTTGTCTATTGCTGTTTCCAGAGGTTGGAGCTTAAGACAGCTAGATGTTCAGAACGCGTTTCTTCATGGTGTTCTTGAGGAAGAGGTGTTTATGCGGCAGCCACCAGGTTATGAAAACAAAGGTACACCAAACTATGTTTGTAAATTGGATAAAGCTTGTTGGAAATATGCCCTAGAGGCAATAATAAAAGCATTATTATTATATTTCCTTGTTCATGATAATTGTCTTTATTCATGCTATAATTGTATTATCCGGAAATCGTAATACATGTGTGAATAATAGACACCAACATGTCCCTAGTAAGCCTCTAGTTGACTAGCTCGTTGATCAACAGATAGTCATGGTTTCCTGACTATGGACATTGGATGTCATTGATAACGAGATCACATCATTAGGAGAATGATGTGATGGACAAGACCCAATCCTAAACATAGCATAAGATCGTATAGTTCGTTTGCTAGAGTTTTCCAATGTCAAAGTATCTTTTCCTTAGACCATGAGATTGTGTAACTCCCGGATACCGTAGGAGTGCTTTGGGTGTGCCAAACGTCACAACGTAACTGGGTGACTATAAAGGTATACTACGGGTATCTCCGAAAGTGTCTGTTGGGTTGACATGGATCAAGACTGGGATTTGTCACTCCGTATGATGGAGAGGTATCACTGGGCCCACTCGGTAATGCATCATCATTATGAGCTCAAAGTGACCCAAGTGTCTGGTCACGGGATCATGCATTACGATACGAGTAAAGTGACTTGCCGGTAACGAGATTGAACGAGGTATGGGGATACCGACGATCGAATCTCGGGCAAGTAACATATCGATTGACAAAGGGAATTGCATACGGGGTTGCTTGAATCCTCGACATCGTGGTTCATCCGATGAGATCATCGTGGAGCATGTGGGAGCCAACATGGGTATCCAGATCCCGCTGATGGTTATTGACCGGAGAGTCGTCTCGGTCATGTCTGCATGTCTCCCGAACCCGTAGGGTCTACACACTTAAGGTTCGGTGACGCTAGGGTTGTAGGGATATGTATATGCAGTAACCCGAATGTTGTTCGGAGTCCCAGATGAGATCCCGGACGTCACTAGGAGTTCCGGAATGGTCCGGAGGTAAAGAATTATATATAGGAAGTGCTATTTCGGCCATCGGGACAAGTTTCGGGGTTATCGGTATTGTACCAGGACCACCGGAAGGGTCCCGGGGGTCCATCGGGTGGGGCCACCTGCCCCCGGGGGGCACATGGGCTGTAGGGGGTGCGCCTTGGCCTACATGGGCCAAGGGAACCAGCCCCAAGAGGCCCATGTGCCTAGGGTTCACAAAAGGGAAGAGTCCCACTGGTGGAAGGCACCTCCTAGGTGCCTTGGGGGGAGGGAAACCTCCCTTGGCCGCCGCCCCCCCTAGGAGATTGGATCTCCTAGGGCCGGCGCCCCCCTGGCCCTCCTATATATAGTGGGGGAAGGAGGGCTTTTCATCCACGCCTTTGGTTGCCTCCTTCTCCCTCTCCAACACCTCCTCCTCCTCCATAGCGCTTGGCGAAGCCCTGACGGAGTACTGCAGCTCCATCACCACCACGCTGTCGTGCTGCTGCTGGAGCCATCTTCCTCAACCTCTCCTTCCCTCTTGCTGGATCAAGAAGAAGGAGACGTTACGCTGACCGTACGTGTGTTGAACGCGGAGGTGCCGCCCGTTCGGTGCTAGGATCTCCGGTGATTTGGATCACGTCGTGTTCGACTACCTCATCCCCGTTCTTTGAACGCTTCCGCTCGCAATCTACAAAGGTATGTAGATACATCCGATCACTCGTTGCTAGATGAACTCATAGATGGATCTTGGTGAAACTGTAGGAAATTTTTTGTTTTCTGCAACGTTCCCCAACAGTGGCATCATGATCTAGGTCTATGCGTAGTTCTTCTTGCGCGAGTAGAACACAATTTGTTGTGGGCGTAGATGTTGTCAACTTTCTTGCCGCTACTAGTCTTATCTTGCTTCAACGGTATCGTGGGATGAAGCGGCCCGGACCAACCTTACATGTACGCTTACGTGAGACCGGTTCCACCGACTAACATGCACAAGTTGCATAAGGTGGCTGGCGGGTGTCTGTCTCTCCTACTTTAGTTGGAGCGGATTCGATGAAAAGGGTCCTTATGAAGGGTAAATAGAAGTTGACAAATCACGTTGTGGCTTTCACGTAGGTAAGAAAACGTTCTTGCTAGAACCCTACTTCAGCCACGTAAAACTTGCAACAACAATTAGAGGACGTCTAACTTGTTTTTGCAGCAAGTGCTTTGTGATATGATATGGCCAAAGTTGTGATGAATGATGAATGATATATATGTGATGTATGAGTTGTTCATGCTATTGTAATAGGAATCACGACTTGCATGTCGATGAGTATGACAACCGGCAGGAGCCATAGGAGTTGTCTTTATTTTTTGTATGACCTGCGTGTCATTGAGAAACGCCATGTAAATTACTTTACTTTATTGCTAAATGCGTTAGCCATAGTAGTAGAAGTAATAGTTGGCGAGCAACTTCATGGAGACACGATGATGGGGATCATGATGATGGAGATCATGGTGTCAAGCCGGTGACAAGATGATCATGGAGCCCCAAGATGGAGATCAAAGGAGCTATGTGATATTGGCCATATCATGTCACTATTATTATTTGATTGCATGTGATGTTTATCATGTTTTGCATCTTGTTTACTTAGAACGACGGTAGTAAATAAGATGATCCCTCATAATAATTTCAAGAAAGTGTTCCCCCTAACTGTGCACCGTTGCGACAGTTCGTTGTTTCAATGCACCACGTGATGATCAGGTGTTTGATTCAAACGTTCACATACAACGGGTGTAAGACAGATTTACACATGCAAACACTTAGGTTGACTTGACGAGCCTAGCATGTGTATAGACATGGCCTCGGAACACGGAAGACCGAAAGGTCGAGCATGAGTCGCATAGAAGATACGATCAACATGAAGATGTTCACCGATGTTGACTAGTCCGTCTCACGTGATGATCGGACACGGCCTAGTTGACTCGGATCATGTTATACTTAGATGACTAGAAGAGGGATGTCTATCTAAGTGGGAGTTCATTGAATAATTTGATTAGATGAACTTAATTATCATGAACTTAGTCTAAAATCTTTACAATATGTCTTGTAGATCAAATGGCCAACGTAGTCCTCAACTTCAACGCGTTCCTAGAGAAAACCAAGCTGAAAGACGATGGCAGCAACTACACGGACTGGGTCCGGAACTTGAGGATCATCCTCATAGCTGCCAAGAAAGATTATGTCCTACAAGCACCGCTGGGTGACGCACCTGTTCTCCCTGCAGAACAAGACGTTATGAACGCTTGGCAGACACGTGCCGATGACTACTCCCTCGTTTAGTGCGGCATGCTTTACAGCCTAGAGCCGGGGCTCCAAAAGCGTTTTGAGAGACATGGATCATATGAGATGTTCGAAGAGCTGAAAATGGTTTTCCAAGCTCATGCCCGGGTCGAGAGATATGAAGTCTCCGACAAATTCTTCAGCTGTAAGATGGAGGAAAATAGTTCTGTCAGTGAGCACATACTCACTATGTCTGGGTTACATAACCGCTTGACTCAGCTGGGAGTTAATCTCCCGGATGATGCGGTCATTGACAGAATCCTCCAGTCGCTTCCACTGAGCTACAAGAGCTTTGTGATGAACTTCAATATGCAGGGGATGGAAAAGACCATTCCTGAAGTATTTTCAATGCTGAAATCAGCAGAGGTAGAAGTCAAGCAGGAACATCAAGTGTTGATGGTGAATAAAACCACTAAGTTCAAGAAGGGCAAGGGTAAAAAGAACTTCAAGAAGGACGGCAAAGGAGTTTCCGCACCCGGCAAGCAAGCTGCTGGGAAGAAGGCAAAGAATGGACCCAAGCCCGAGACTGAGTGCTTTTATTGCAAGGGAAGTGGTCACTGGAAGAGGAACTGCCCCAAATACTTAGCGGACAAGAAGGCCGGCAAAACAAAAGGTATATATGATATACATGTAATTGATGTGTACCTTACTAGTACCCGTAGTAGCTCCTGGGTATTTGATACCGGTGCAGTTGCTCACATTTGTAACTCAAAGCAGGGGCTGTGGAATAAGCGGAGACTGGCAAAGGACGAGGTGACGATGCGCGTCGGGAATGGTTCCAAGGTCAATGTGATCGCCGTCGGCACGCTACCTCTACATTTACCTTCGGGATTAGTTTTAAACCTTAATAATTGTTATTTAGTGCCATCTTTGAGCATGAACATTGTATCGGGATCTCGTTTAATTCAAGATGGCTACTCATTTAAATCCGAGAATAATGGTTGTTCTATTTATATGAGATATATATTTTATGGTCATGCTCCGATGGTGAATGGTTTATTCTTACTGAATCTCGAGCGTAATGCTACACATATTCATAGTGTGAGTACCAAAAGATGTAAAGTTGATAATGATAGTCCCACATACTTGTGGCACTGCCGCCTTGGTCACATAGGTGTCAAACGCATGAAGAAGCTCCATGCAGATGGACTTTTAGAGTCTCTTGATTACGAATCATTTGACACGTGCGAACCATGCCTCATGGGTAAGATGACCAAGACTCCGTTCTCAGGAACAATGGAGCGAGCAACCAACTTATTGGAAATCATACATACTGATGTGTGCGGTCCAATGAGTGTTGAGGCTCGCGGTGGCTATCGTTATGTTCTCACCCTCACTGATGATTTGAGTAGATATGGGTATATCTACTTAATGAAACACAAGTCTGAAACCTTTGAAAAGTTCAAGGAATTTCAGAGTGAGGTTGAGAATCAACGTGACAGGAAAATCAAGTTTCTACGATCAGATCGTGGAGGAGAATACTTGAGTCACGAATTTGGCACACACTTAAGAAAATGTGGAATAGTTTCACAACTCACGCCGCCTAGAACACCTCAGCGTAATGGTGTGTCCGAACGTCGTAATCGCACTCTATTAGATATGGTACGATCTATGATGTCTCTTACCGATTTACCGCTATCTTTTTGGGGCTATGCTTTAGAGACTGCCGCATTCACTTTAAATAGGGCTCCGTCGAAATCCGTTGAGATGACACCGTTTGAATTATGGTTTGGGAAGAAACCTAAGCTGTCATTTCTGAAAGTTTGGGGATGCGATGCTTATGTCAAGAAACTTCAACCTGAAAAGCTCGAACCCAAGTCGGAAAAATGCGTCTTCATAGGATACCCTAAAGAAACTATTGGGTATACCTTCTACCTCAGATCCGAAGGCAAGATCTTTGTTGCCAAGAATGGATTCTTTCTAGAGAAAGAGTTTCTCTCGAAAGAAGTAAGTGGGAGGAAAGTAGAACTTGATGAAGTGTTACCTCTTGAACCGGAAAATGGCGCAACTCAAGAAAATGTTCCTGAGGTGCCTGCACCAACTAGAGAGGAAGTTATTGATGATGATCAAGATACTTCTGATCAAGCTCCTACTGAAATTCGAAGGTCCACAAGGACACGTTCCGCACCAGAGTGGTACGGCAACCCTGTCTTGGAAATCATGTTGTTAGACAACGGTGAACCTTTGAACTATGAAGAAGCGATGGCGGGCCCGGATTCCGACAAATGGCTAGAAGCCATGAAATCCGAGATAAGATCCATGTATGAAAACGAAGTATGGACTTTGACTGACTTGCCCGTTGAGCGGCGAGCCATAGAAAATAAATGGATCTCTAAGAAGAAGATAGACGCGGATGGTAATGTGACCATCTATAAAGCTCGGCTTGTCTCTAAGGGTTATCGACAAGTTCAAGGGGTTTACTACGATGAGACTTTCTCACCGGTAGCGAAGCTGAAGTCCGTCCGAATCATGTTAGCGATTGCCGCATTCTATGATTATGAAATATGGCAAATGGACGTCAAAACGGCATTCCTTAATGGTTTCCTTAAGGAAGAATTGTATATGATGCAGCCGGAAGGTTTTGTCGATCCTAAGAATACTAACAAGGTGTGCAAGCTCCAACGCTCGATTTATGGGCTGGTGCAAGCATCTCGGAGTTGGAACATTCGCTTTGATGAGATGATCAAAGCGTTTGGGTTTACACAGACTTATGGAGAAGCCTGCGTTTACAAGAAAGTGAGTGGGAGCTCTGTAGCATTTCTCATATTATAGGTAGATGACATACTTTTGATGGGAAATGATATAGAACTCTTGGACAGCATCAAGGCCTACTTGAATAAGAGTTTTTCAATGAAGGACCTTGGTGAAGCTGCTTATATATTAGGCATCAAGATCTATAGAGATAGATCAAGACGCCTCATAGGTCTTTCACAAAGCACATACCTTGATAAGATATTGAAGAAGTTCAATATGGATCAATCTAAGAAGGGGTTCTTGCCTGTGTTACAAGGTATGAAATTGAGCTCAGCTCAATGTCCGACCATGGCAGAAGATATAGAAGAGATGAATGTCATCCCCTATGCCTCAGCCATAGGTTCTATTATGTATGCCATGCTGTGTACCAGACCTGATGTCAACCTTGCCGTAAGTTTGGTAGGAAGGTACCAAAGTAATCCCGGCAAGGAACACTGGACAACGGTCAAGAATATCCTGAAGTACCTGAAAAGGACTAAGGAAATGTTTCTCGTTTATGGAGGTGACGAAGAGCTCGTCGTAAAAGGTTACGTCGACGCTAGCTTCGACACAGATCTGGATGACACTAAGTCACAAACCGGATACGTGTATATTTTGAATGGTGGGGCAGTAAGCTGGTGCAGTTGCAAGCAGAGCGTCGTGGCGGGATCTACATGTGAAGCGGAGTACATGGCGGCCTCGGAGGCAGCGCATGAAGCAATTTGGATGAAGGAGTTCATCACCGACCTAGGAGTCATACCCAATGCGTCGGGGCCGATCAAGCTCTTCTGTGACAACACTGGAGCTATTGCTCTTGCCAAGGAGCCCAGGTTTCACAAGAAGACAAGGCACATCAAGCGTCGCTTCAACTCCATTCGTGAAAATGTTCAAGATGGAGACATAGATATTTGTAAAGTGCACACGGACCTAAATGTAGCAGATCCGTTGACCAAACCTCTCCCTAGAGCAAAACATGATCAACACCAGAATTCCATGGGTGTTCGATTCATCACAATGTAACTAGATTATTGACTCTAGTGCAAGTGGGAGACTGTTGGAAATATGCCCTAGAGGCAATAATAAAAGCATTATTATTATATTTCCTTGTTCATGATAATTGTCTTTATTCATGCTATAATTGTATTATCCGGAAATCGTAATACATGTGTGAATAATAGACACCAACATGTCCCTAGTAAGCCTCTAGTTGACTAGCTCGTTGATCAACAGATAGTCATGGTTTCCTGACTATGGACATTGGATGTCATTGATAACGAGATCACATCATTAGGAGAATGATGTGATGGACAAGACCCAATCCTAAACATAGCATAAGATCGTATAGTTCGTTTGCTAGAGTTTTCCAATGTCAAAGTATCTTTTCCTTAGACCATGAGATCGTGTAACTCCCGGATACCATAGGAGTGCTTTGGGTGTGCCAAACGTCACAACGTAACTGGGTGACTATAAAGGTATACTACGGGTATCTCCGAAAGTGTCTGTTGGGTTGACATGGATCAAGACTGGGATTTGTCACTCCGTATGATGGAGAGGTATCACTGGGCCCACTTGGTAATGCATCATCATTATGAGCTCAAAGTGACCCAAGTGTCTGGTCACGGGATCATGCATTACGATACGAGTAAAGTGACTTGCCGGTAACGAGATTGAACGAGGTATGGGGATACCGACGATCGAATCTCGGGCAAGTAACATATCGATTGACAAAGGGAATTGCATACGGGGTTGCTTGAATCCTCGACATCGTGGTTCATCCGATGAGATCATCGTGGAGCATGTGGGAGCCAACATGGGTATCCAGATCCCGCTGTTGGTTATTGACCGGAGAGTCGTCTCGGTCATGTCTGCATGTCTCCCGAACCCGTAGGGTCTACACACTTAAGGTTCGGTGACGCTAGGGTTGTAGGGATATGTATATGCAGTAACCCGAATGTTGTTAGGAGTCCCGGATGAGATCCCGGACGTCACGAGGAGTTCCGGAATGGTCCGGAGGTAAAGAATTATATATAGGAAGTGCTATTTCGGCCATCGGGACAAGTTTCGGGGTTATCGGTATTGTACCAGGACCACCGGAAGGGTCCCGGGGGTCCATCGGGTGGGGCCACCTGCCCCCGGGGGGCACATGGGCTGTAGGGGGTGCGCCTTGGCCTACATGGGCCAAGGGCACCAGCCCCAAGAGGCCCATGCGCCTAGGGTTCACAAAAGGGAAGAGTCCCACTGGTGGAAGGCACCTCCTAGGTGCCTTGGGGGGGAGGGAAACCTCCCTTGGCCGCCGCCCCCCCTAGGAGATTGGATCTCCTAGGGCCGGCGCCCCCTTGGCCCTCCTATATATAGTGGGGGAAGGAGGGCTTTTCATCCACGCCTTTGGTTGCCTCCTTCTCCCTCTCCAACACCTCCTCCTCCATAGCGCTTGGCGAAGCCCTGACGGAGTACTGCAGCTCCATCACCACCACGCCGTCGTGCTGCTGCTGGAGCCATCTTCCTCAACCTCTCCTTCCCTCTTGCTGGATCAAGAAGAAGGAGACGTTACGCTGACCGTACGTGTGTTGAACGCGGAGGTGCCGTCCGTTCGGTGCTAGGATCTCCGGTGATTTGGATCACGTCGTGTTCGACTACCTCATCCCCGTTCTTTGAACGCTTCCACTCGCAATCTACAAAGGTATGTAGATACATCCGATCACTCGTTGCTAGATGAACTCATAGATGGATCTTGGTGAAACCGTAGGAAAATTTTTGTTTTCTGCAACGTTCCCCAACAATGCTCTATATGGTTTAAAACATGCGCCAAGAGCTTGGTATTCACGATTGAGCATGCAACTACAACAACTTGGATTTGTACCATCCAAGGCAGACACATCCTTGTTCTTTTACAATAAAGGAAATGTCACTATTTTTGTGCTAGTTTATGTTGATGATATTATTGTTGCTAGCTCGAGTTCAAGTGCCACCACTTGTTTGCTTAGGGATCTTAAGTTGGAATTTTCCCTCAAGGACTTGGGAGATCTTCATTATTTTCTTGGTATTGAGGTCAAACAGATAAGAGATGGTATACTTCTGACACAGGAAAAGTACACAGCTGACATACTCAGGAGAGTAGGCTTGGAAAAATGTAAACCTGTGAGTACACCTATCTCAACTTCTGAAAAAACTTTCTGTTGAAAGTGGAGAGCCACTTGGGTCAGAGGATGCAACAAATTACAGGAGTGTTGTGGGTGCATTGCAATATTTGACACTTACACGCCCTGACATTTCTTATGTTGTCAACAAGGTATGTCAGTATTTACATGCTCCTAGCACTACTCATTGGACTGCAGTTAAGAGAATTTTGAGGTACCTTAAGTTTTCAGAGGGACTTGGACTTCAAATTACCAAGTCTTCTTCTATGCTTGTTACTGCCTACTTTGATGCAGACTGGGCATGATGTATTGATGATAGGAGGTCAACTGGTGGATTTGCTGTATTTCTGGGATCCAATCTTGTGTCATGGAGTGCAAGAAAGCAGGCTACAGTCTCTAGATCAAGTACTGAGGCTGAATACAAAGCTTTGGCAAATGCCACATCTGAAGTAATGTGGATACAAACACTGCTTTATGAACTTGGAATTAAGACTCCAAAAGCAGCCAAATTATGGTGTGATAATATTGGTGCAACATATCTGTCAACCAATCCTGTTTTTCATGCACGCACAAAGCATATTGAAGTTGATTTTCACTTTGTCAGAGAAAGAGTAGCTAGAAAGCTCCTCGAAATTCAGTTCATTCCTACTGGAGATCAACTTGCTGATGGATTCACAAAGCCTCTCACTATGAGGAGGTTAGATGAGTTCAAGTACAATCTCAACCTTGGTCGAAGTTCATGAGGTTTAGATTGAGGGGGAGTGTTAGAATATGTGTAGGGTAGTTTCATTCAAATTGTAATCTATCTCTATCTCCTTTCTTTCCTCTCCTCATTAACCTCCTCTACCGAACCAAACCAACTTGAGATCGATCTCTTGATCCCTTCTTGTACTCCAAGGCATTGCCAATATATATAAACATGCGGCCCGAGACAAAGGGTTCAACGCTTCCAACCCAATTTACAGGGATCTCGTGGGTACAGAAGGTTGCGGCGGTGGAATTAGGTTTTTGGCTCTGTTTCTGATCGTTTGGGGGTATGTAGGTATATATAGGAGGAAGGAGTACGTCGGTGGAACTTCGAGGGGCCCACGGGGCAGGGGGCGCGCCCTCCACCCTCGTGACCGCCTCGTGGCTTTCTTGACGGAGGGCCCAAGTCTCCTGGATCTTATCTGATGAGAAAATCATGTTCCCGAAGGTTTCATTCCTTTTGGACTCCGTTTGATATTCTGTTTCTTCGAAACATTGAAATAGGCAAAAAATAGTAATTTTGGGCTGGGCCTCCGGTTAATAGGTTAGTCCCAAAAGTAATATAAAAGTGGAAAATAAAGTCCAATATAGTCCAAAACAGTAGATAATATAGCATGGAGCAATCAAAATTATAGATACGTTGGAGACATATCAAGACTTCATATCTCTCAAGTCGGGTATTTGCTCGAAATATTAACTTCAACTCCTGGAACATCTCATATGGTCCATGACGTTCAAAACGTCTTTGAAGCCCTGATTCTAAGTTGTTAAGCATGGTGCACTAAACTATCAAGTAGTCATCATATTGAGCTAGCCAAACGTTCATAACGTCTGCATCTGCTCCTGCAATAGGTCTGTCACCTAGCAGTGCATCAAGGACATAATTCTTCTGTGTAGCAATGAGGATAATCCTCAGATCACGGATCCAATCCGCATCATTGCTACTAACATCTTTCAACTCAGTTTTCTCTAGGAACATATCAAAATAAAACAGGGGAGCTAAACATGAGCTATTGATCTACAACATAGATATGCTAATACTACCAGGACTAAGTTCATGATAAATTAAAGTTCAATTAATCATATTACTTAAGAACTCCCACTTAGATAGACATCCCTCTAATCCTCTAAGTGATCACGTGATCCAAATCAACTAAACCATGTCCGATCATCACGTGAGATGGAGTAGTTTAAATGGTGAACATCACTATGTTGATCATATCTACTATATGATTCACGCTCGACCTTTCGGTCTCAGTGTTCCGAGGCCATATCTGTTTATGCTAGGCTCGTCAAGTTTAACCCAAGTATTCTGCGTGTGCAAAACTGGCTTGCACCCGTTGTAGATGGACGTAGAGCTTATCACACCCGATCATCACGTGGTGTCTGGGCACGACGAACTTTGGCAACGGTGCATACTCAGGAGAACACTTTTATCTTGAAATTTAGTGAGAGATCATCTTATAATGCTACCGTCAATCAAAGCAAGATAAGATGCATAAAAGATAAACATCACATGCAATCAATATAAGTGATATGATATGGCCATCATCATCTTGTGCTTGTGATCTCCATCTCCGAAGCACCGTCATGATCACCATTGTCACCGGCTCAGCATCTTGATCTCCATCGTAGCATCGTTGTCATCTCGCCAATCTTATGCTTCTACGACTATCGCTACCGCTTAGTGATAAAGTAAAGCATTACAGGGCGATTGCATTGCATACAATAAAGCGACAACCATATGGCTCCTGCCAGTTGCCGATAATTTGGTTACAAAACATGATCATCTCATACAATAAAATTTAGCATCATGTCTTGACCATATCACATCACAACATGCCCTGCAAAAACAAGTTAGACGTCCTCTACTTTGTTGTTGCAAGTTTTACGTGGTTGCTACGGGCTTAGCAAGAACCGTTCTTACCTACGCATCAAAACCACAACGATAGTTTGTCAAGTTGGTGCTGTTTTAACCTTCGCAAGGACCGGGCGTAGCCACACTCGGTTCAACTAAAGTTGGAGAAACTGACACCCGCCAGCCACCTGTGTGCAAAGCACGTCGGTAGAACCAGTCTCCCGTAAGCGTACGCGTAATGTCGGTCCGGGCCGCTTCATCCAACAATACCGCCGAACCAAAGTATGACATGCTGGTAAGCAGTATGACTTATATCGCCCACAACTCATTTGTGTTCTACTCGTGCATATGACATCTACGCATAAAACCAGGCTCGGATGCCACTGTTGGGGAACGTAGTAATTTCAAAAAAAATTCCTACGCACACGCAAGATCATGGTGATGCATAGCAACGAGAGGGGAGAGTGTTGTCTACATACCCTCATAGACCGAAAGCGGAAGCGTTAGCACAAGGCGGTTGATGTAGTCGTACATCTTCACGATCTGACCGATCAAGTACCGAACGTACGACACGTCCGAGTTCAGCACACATTCAGCCTGATGACGTCCCTCGAACTCCGATCCAGCCGAGTGTTGAGGGAGAGTTTCGTCAGCACGACGGCGTGGTGACGATGTTGATGTTCTACTGACGAAGAGCTTCGCCTAAGCACCCCTACAGTATTATCGAGGTGGACTATGGTGGAGGGGGCACCGCACACGGCTAAAAGATCAAACGATCAATTGTTGTGTCTTTGGGGTGCCCCTGCCCCCGTATATAAAGGAGCAAGGGGGGGGGGGGTGCGGCCGGCCTAGAGAGGGGCACACCAGGAGGAGTCCTACTCCTACCGGGAGTAGGACTCGCCCCCTTTTCCTTGTTGGACTAGGAGAGAGAGGGGAAAGAGGTGGAGGAGAAGAAGGAAGGGGGGCGCCGCCCCCCTCTCCTTGTCCTATTCCGACTAGGGGGGAGGGGCGCGCGGCCCTTGCCCTGGCCGCCTCTCCTCTCTTCAACCAAGGCCCACTAAGGCCCATTAAGTCCCCAGGGGGTTCCGGTAACCTCCCGGTACTCCGGTAAAAACCCGATTTCACCCGGGACACTTTCGATATCCAAACATAGGCTTCCAATATATCAATCTTCATGTCTCGACCATTTCGAGACTCCTCATCATGTCCGTGATCACATCCGGGACTCCGAACAACCTTCGGCACATCAAAACATATAAACTCATAATATAACTGTCATCGAAACGTTAAGCATGCGGACCCTATGGGTTCGAGAACTATGTAGACATGACCGAGACATGTCTCTGGTTAATAACCAATAGCGGAACCTGGATGCTCATATTGGCTCCCACATATTCTACGAAGATCTTTATCAGTCAGAACGCATAACAACATACGTTGTTCCCTTTGTCATCGGTATGTTACTTGCCCGAGATTCGATCGTCGGTATCTCAATACCTAGTTCAATCTCGTTACCGGCAAGTCTCTTTACTCGTTCCATAATACATCATCCCGCAACTAACTCATTAGTTGCAATGCTTGCAAGGCTCAAGTGATGTGCATTACCGAGAGGGCCCAGAGATACCTCTCCGACAATCGGAGTGACAAATCCTAATCTCAAAATACACCAACCCAACTCACCTTTATAATCACCCAGTTACGTTGTGACGTTTGGTAGTACACAAAGTGTTCCTCCGGTAAACAGGAGTTGCATAATCTCATAGTCATAGGAACATGTATAAGTCATGAAGAAAGCAATAGCAACATACTAAACGATCGTGTGCTAAGCTAACGGAATGGGTCATGTCAATCACATCATTCTCCTAATGATGTGATCCTGTTAATCAAATGACAACTCATGTCTATGACTAGGAAACATAACCATCTTTGATCAACGAGCTAGTCAAGTAGAGGCATACTAGTGACACTCTGTTTGTCTATGTATTCACACATGTATTATGTTTCCGGTTAATACAATTCTAGCATGAATAATAAACATTTATCATGATATAAGGAAATAAATAATAACTTTATTATTGCCTTTAGGGCATATTTCCTTCATCGAGATGATTGCTGGATTGGCTGTTGGAGGCCTAAGGACTTCATTTTATTTTTCTTTCTCTTAGGGGCTTTTATGCAAATTATCTAGGACATCAGTCCTATTTTAGTTTCTTTAGAAGATACCGTATCAGTTTGTATTTGTGCTTAGAAGGGTTGGGTGTGCTTTACTACGCTGTTAGTGTTGTTGAGCTTTCGTAAAAAAATAGTCCCCCTGTTTCAAAATATAAGGTACATTAAATTTTTGAAAAGACAAACATATTTAAGTTTGACCAAATTTATAGAAAAATATATCAATGTCCATGATATCAAATTGATGTCATTAGATTAATCATGGAATGGGTTTTCATATTTTATTTATTTAGAATTGTGGATGTTCGATATTTTTGGCTTTGAACTGACCATGTTTAATAATGTACAAGCAAACATAGCCCCCACACGCCCTTGCCCACTGAACATGCCTAAAGGCCTCACCCTTATACCCATAACATAACAAATATGACTAATACCTCGCCCTCAGGTCCACATCCTTCATTTGAATATGACATCAGACCCATGTTTCTGCTTGTCCTCTTTGTGGTCCTCGACGCCAGTGGTCGCGGTACCAGTTGTCACTAACCAATGTTGGATAGGTCCAATAGTTGGATCGTTGAGCGTCCTTCGTGTCCGACGAGATCAAGAGCGTCGAACATAGATTCTTTTTTTACATCCGGCTAATATAATAGGGAAAATCACTACATCTAATATATGTCTGTGTTATCATTTAAATTGAGTAGTTTGTATTAGATAGACTGTGAATCCTTAGTTGGACTCATGCATTATGACGGGTGTCACTGAGCCGAGCGAGGCTAGTCGTACATGAAGACGCGATGGAGAAAAAAGTTCGTTCAATATCCCCAGTTTAATAAATTGAACTAAAACAATGCATGTGTGGGCATTTTATTTTCTTAACCCTCATAATAATGTTATTAAAAAGTATATTTTTATGATTAAATTCCTTTTACCGGTATTTTATCGGCGCTTCCAATACATTTTTTTGAGGGGGTAACCAAGCTTTATTCATTAAACACCACAAAAAGTGGAATACATCTCTGGTCGTGGGGTTGGCCCGATCAAATGTGTCGCCCCGGACCTAAAGGAAATGCATGCTTGGCTAATCTATGTGCCTCTACATTAATGGCACGACCTTCGAAAGTAAATTTACAATTAAAAGAAAGAACTCTGCTATGAATCTCAGAGATAATGACGCCATTACTTCCACGACTATTGTTGTTAATTGCTCCGATTACACCTTTGGAATCTGATGCAACAACTAGGTTGTGGATGTTAAGATCCTGGGCCAAAGTCAGCCCCTCCCGACATGCTATACTTTCCAAAATTCCGGGGTCGTCCACTCCTGCGATCACGAGAGCCGAGCTCCCCAGGTAAGCTCTTGTTTCATCCCAGCAAACAGCTGCAACCGATCCTCCAAGTCCCTTGCGGCAAGCGGCATCAACATGAACTTGCCTGCCTTGGGCCGACTTCACTAGGACACAACGCAGACTGAGGCCAAGCGAGACACCTGAGACATTCATAAAAATAAAAACACTAAGGAATAAAAAAAGCTAAGCATTTTTCTTTCACCTGGGCGTGTGGCCATTGTGCTAGATGGATGAAAAATCCTATGCAATGGATAGGCAGAAAATTCAGAGAACCACACCTTGCTTTATTAGTAGGTACAGATTAAAAAGTGTTAGATACAATACTTCTCAGTTTTTAAATTCATATTTTTTTAAAAAATTGTCTTTTTAGAAAATATTCTCAAATTCAGAAAAACATTCGCTATAGTACCTCCTAGTTTTGAAAAAATGTTTAGGTTAAAAAAAGTGTTCTTTGTGAAAATATGTTCGAGTTTAAATTTTTTGTTTATAAATTTGCTAAAATATCCGCGTTCTAAAATATATCTAGTTTTTCCAAAAAAATGTTTTTCTTTTGCTCTTAGTATCTGACGCGACTGTTTGCTAATTTAGGTTATCGCGCTACAACTTACACACGGTGTTATGGTTAGTCCAGTGGCTTGCATTCTGACGAGCGCGAGCGCCAGGGTTTGAGTCCTCACGGCCCTTAATTTATTTGTCTTAGACTTTTTTTTACTGGGGTGAGTTGTTGGTACAGTAACCACTAGTGCGGTTTTTTTGGCCGAAACAAATTGGGACGAACGAAAAACGACTCGTCCGATGGACGAAAACTACTCTGGGTCCCACCGTAAACCAAAAAAATTGAAGAAACAATCCTCTCTTTAATATTAGGCAGAGATTTAGTATAAGTCTGGTTATAATGGGGAATAACTTAGACTAGTAACATGCATATGTTACTAGGCTATGTTACTACCTTCATAATGGGTAGTAACATATGAATGGTAACATGCAAGTCTTCATTAATTGAGGTATAGACTCATCTTACCTCAGGGTATATATGTTACGGTAACATATTATGTTATCACAAGCATCTCTCTACTCATTAATTCCATGCCACATAAGCAAATTTGCTTTGGGATATGTTATGTTACTATCTAATCTACTCCCACTATGACTAGCCTAATATATATTTCTTTATCTTTACCTACTAATAAACCAGCGGTTGGTCGTACGTCATTGGAAATTTTGCAGAAAAGTCCCTCTTTTTCTTCAAATTCAACCCGCAATCCTTTTTTGAGTGACTCCCTCAGATAACGTTTCGTTTTTGCAGAAACGACCATGTAGTTTAGTATATTCAAGCCGCAGTCCCCACGATCCCCTTCCTGTTCCCCACGCACGAGCGCGCGTCACCGCCACCGCCGGTCGCCCGTCCTCGACTGGATCTGGACCCTCCCTGCCGGGATCCACGTGCCCAGCCACCTGCGCCGTCCCATGCGCCATCGCACGCCGGAGGACCTGCGCCTTGCCTTCCTCGCCATCGAGCACAAAGGCGCTCGATCCAGACGACGCCACCGTTGACCGCTCCTCTGCCTCGCCGCCTCCGCCGTCCCCATGTGTCTCCTGGACATGGAGAGAGAGCACGGGAGGGAAGGAGGAAGGAAGAGGGAGGCGTGGCCGTGGTTGGTTCTCCGGCGGCGCTGGATCGGTGCATGGGCGCAGAGCTCCTGCTCGGGGCGCGAAGATCTAGGGAGGGACTCGGGTGCGAGGCTGCGGGTCTATGCAGAGATGGCACTGCTCCTTCAACTTTTGAAGAATGCGCTGAGACATCAGCTAGATCCGCAGGTCTTGCTCCCCAAAATCCATCCCTTCTCTTCTTTGGTCCAATCTGGATTGTTAATTCCGTCAAGAGGTGTGAGTCATCGTTTTACTGGATGCTCTCTCGATCATTTCTTCATATGCATTTTGTGGGTAGCAAAATGTTCTCTTTGTATGGATTTGAAAAAGGACCAAATCTTACGAAATACTTCTTAAATAGGATGTGCGATTTTGATAGTATTTTCTATGAATTTTGGGAAAATTTATGTTATATAGCATGCTTTATTAATTCTTTTAGCTCAAGATAGCTCCCTTGGTGATTCTTTTCAATGAAGGACTTGCTCTCCAGCATGTGGTTTGGTATTTCTTGACTGCAAGTATTCAGCAGCCACAACTGAACTGAAGATCAGCAAGTATTTAAGCAACACATATGTTTGGTTTGCATGTGTTATAACCAGATCAACGAAGTTTCTGCACATCATGAGTAAGAGGTGAAGAAATCATGTTTGCAAATGGCCATCGATTAAACTGCAGTATTTTCCATGAACTGTGGTAACTCTTGCCTAGAAAAACTGCATGAGAAAAAGTCTTGCTTCAGGTGAATTTTTGCGTTATCATCTTTTGTACAGGTTGAAACTATCAAGTGTTAACTTTTGTGGTTTGTTAACAAGACTGTTCATCATATCCACTTGTGCAGGTACCATAGCCAGAGTCACTTATTCGGCATGGTTTTATACTGGAATTAACCACATAACTAATTTTGTTTTACCACCTTGACGCCTTCAGTTACATAGAGCTTCTGTCAATGCCCAACCGATAATGAACAAGTACAATTTTATAGATGGTTCAAGTGAAGTTGTGCAAAGTGAATCAATTCTGCAAGATACCATGCCATACATTTTTTCCTTGGTAGCATTAACATGTATAGATCATTTTATTGTGTACAACAAAGTCAACAATACATGTTTGTATAACCATGGCTTTGGTCAATTTCTGCCATCGAGCTTCTGCGAAAATGTGACCAGGAACTAATTATGTCGTAATTCAGTATAGAACCTGACACTAAATAATACTCCCTTCGTTCACTAATGTAAGACCTTTTAGCTTTTTCTTGATCGGTTTCTCTTCTTCAGTTGTTGGCTGCCCGTGCAACAATTTTTCTTGAACCAAGTACTTTGCACTATATTTTGAACTTTCTAATTTTGTTCCGTGACATGTTTATGCAGCCTTCCATTCAAAATTAGATCTGGAGGCCTTCGGATAGCAATAAATTTTACCTTTGTTTGTTCATGCTTCATGAATTTGTTTTCCAACTGATTATTTGTTGTTGCAAATTTCAGATTTTGACAGGTTTGGGTCCATCTATAACATGCTTGACCGGGCGATCACGTGGCTATCGAGCACTCTTATTTTCTGGTCATAAGCTCTTACTAAGGTCTGGTCTCCCACAGCTCCCCTGCACAAAAACATTTAACCAATTTTTTTGTGTGTGCAATCGTTTGAGTTTTTTTTCTTTAGTGGTAAAAAAGAAGTGCAAGTGTTAGGTCAACATAGTATAGAAGGGAAAGTGTCCGCTCGCTCCCTACGGTTCCAAGCACAATTCCAGATTGTTGGCAAAAAAGTAGAGTTCCAGTTGCATGCTCAAGTGTGTGATTGTTGTTATTCATGTAGACAAAGGAACTGATAGTGAAGATTCAATTGCTCGGAGAGCAAATCATGAACCGCGAGCAGAATATTCTCTAACTGAAATATATTTTGTGGTTTGTGTGTGTATCCTGGCCACTTGATTATTGAGTAATGCCGTTTGTCTTCCCATTTGATTTCTCATATTAAGCTACTAATTAATTTTGATAATTCCTTTTATTTTACAACGCTATTGCATATGTTTTCCTATGGAAAATAAACTAGAGTGAATTAACGATTTGTGTTTATTTAGATGTTGTCGGTCGGGTGTCCTCTACTACTGAAGTTTTACCACGATCTGGTGGTGCTTGAGAGCAGAGACGACATACTTTCATCAGCAGTGGCCAAACCCCCACCGCCGCCGGTGCTGTACACCCCTGTACCCCTCGACATCCAGTGCCTCGCGTCTGCCCAACATGAAAACCTCCTCAATAGGTACATCTCTGAATTTTGCCCTTGCTAGAGAAAGTCGAGCATTGTTTTGCCGTAGCTATAATTTGAGTTTAGAAAGTATACTACTCTCTTTTTGACGTCAATTTTTTCAATTGATTTTGCTCCAGGATAGTGCCCTTTATGTGCATGAACTAATGGGTGTGTTCACAACATAGAGCAGCTTCTCCATCCAGTCTCATGTCTTTCTCTTTAGCAGGGATCAGTGAGTACTACCGAGCAAAAAAGTCCTTCTCTTCGTCATATTTCTTCCTTTTCCTTACTACTTTTGTGGCTCCAAATCTCTTGATGGCTCTATGTCTGTTCTTTTTGTTGACATGGATTTTACCCTGAAAGTTTTTCTTCTGATCTACAATGTTCTGCCATCTAAATTTTTCTGTATATTATGAATGAGTAGACACTGGTGCAGAAGCCCAATTGGATGAAATTACGGACTACAGAGAGGTGTAATTATTAATTAATTCATTTCTTTAAAAGATATGCAACTAGCAGAGTTTCTTACTTCTATGATTTGGATTATGACCGAATTGAAGAACTTATGTGGACAGCCCGGCAGATTTCAGTGGTAAGACTTTTGTACAATTACAGTGGCAGATTTCAGAAATTTGTAGAGCACATGATTTACAAGAACAAGATATTCTGTCAAGGTCTGTACTTTTTATCCATTGCACTAATCTTTTGCTTTGAGCGATTGGCTAAAAAAAGTACTTCCTTTGGAATAATCTATCGTGCACTCACAAGTATAATCTCTCCATTTCCTTATTTTTTGTTCTTCCGTCAGTAGCTACTATTTGCCGGTGGGTAAATCACTCATGGTATTTTAATGAGGTTCATTCTAGCCGTTTGCTCACGAGAACAGAAACATTTTATCTGTTGGCTAAATGAAAGTACATTCTTTGAATTTGCCACTTTTCCTGCACTCGCAAGTATAATCTCTCCATTTCCTGGATTTTTTATTCTTCCATCAGTAGTATTTCTTTTAGCTACTTTCTGCCATAGCATAAATTGCTCATGCTATTTTAGTAAGATTCACTCCTGCTCTATGCTCACTAGAACGGAAAAAATATATATTATCTGCTTATTTTAGCATCGCATGTCGCTCACAGTATTCATGGTCACAGATAAAACAGTAATAAACTGCCCTTCTCTGTCAAAACTTACGGAGTACAAAGTTGTCATGTCTGATCAGCAAATGATTTGCGCTTCTTTGGCACATATATATCACGGTACAGTATATGATTTTCAAAGTTCTTAATTTTAAATTTTCCTTTTCTGGCATAGCCATGGATATCAACAATCAGTCAAGCAAAGAAATATTCATGGGAGATATACAGGGATCCACAAGAATGTGCACCGTATGTCACTACCCTTTTGTCATTGAGCCACTATCACATTTTGGTCAGCAATCAGTTCAAGCAATTCTCGGCGCCTTTAGTCAGAAGCTGGAATTTACAACTAAACGAACATCAAGCAACAGAAGAAAGGGTGGTCATCTCTTTTTCTTGGCACCAAGATGCCATACAAGCATTGAGACATCGGAAACACACAAGAAGTTTGTATATAAATGATTAGCCTTTTAAGTATATGGCGTTGCTTAAACTATGTTTCTTTTGGCAACACCATATGAAATGGAGAAAGTTTTAGGTTTAGGATAAAATTGTTCTAGATTTTGAGAAAATTGTTACAGATCCATGAGAAAAATGTCCCAACTTTAGGAAATTAACTATCCATATTTTCGGTTATTGGTTAATAAGCTGGCCACAATAGTTTTTTTATTTCTAAGCAAGCTGGTCACAATAGTTAACCCAATATATTCCTGGTCTTTATGTTTCTCAGACTACATATGCCTCACATTAATACCGGACAATAAGTACACCATCGTGTGTGGAGAGCACCTGCAACCGCGGCGGTGGGAATAAAATAGCAAAGCCGCAAACCAAACAATGCACATATCCAGGTTTCTTCCCTCCCTGGCGTCCCTCGCGTCGCCCCCGCCCTGGGCGACTCGGGGGCCTCCAACCCTAGGCACCGCTGCTGCCCTCTCCTTCTCCCCTCCTCGCGCCGCCGCCGGGTGACGCCGACGGGTGAAACCCGCGTGGCAGACGGCGGCGGCGGGGGGACTCCCTCTCCCGCCTCCCCTTCTTCCGCGGGCGGCGGTGTCCTGCGGCGGCAGGCCTCGGCGAGCGGTGGCGGGGCACGTGGCACGCGGTGGCGGCTGTGCGCGGGGTTGACTCCGGGGCGGCGGCGCAGGCTTGGATCCATCGCGGATCTGACCTGTGGGCGCGGCCTCGGCCTCCCCTGCTCGGCTGGCGGGTCTCGGTGGGGGGCTTCCCCGTGCTGAGATCTGCCAAGCGGGATCATCCAGATCCCGGCAAGGACGGCGGCGACCCGTGCACGAGAGATGGAGGTCTTCGATCAGATCTGGGTGAAAACCTGCTATTGGCTATTGCCAAGGCCGGCGATGGTGACGCTGTCTGCGCCGTTCCCTTCCTGAAGGCATCGTCGTGGAGATGTTCAAGGCCACTCTCTGCTATCTTCGGGGGAAACCCTAAATCAGTAGATCGGATGACGGCGGCTCTCTGGTGTCGTTTTCCCCCATGGGGGCGTCATTCTTGGAGGTGCACACGTACTCGAGGGACTAGAGGACGGCGACTCTGGTGGAGCGGTGCTTCATCTTTCCCATTGAAGGTGGCGGATCTCGGCGGCGTGGTGCTGTTGAGACTCGGCGTCTGATGCGCGGAGATGGACTCGCGCAGGAGGAGGTTGCTGTCTGGCGTCATGGTGACGTCGATGGCTGAGTGGCCAGACAAGGTAGAAGCCTTAATATGACCTGAAGACGGACTTGTGGAAGATGGCGGCGACGACACACGAGTGTGTCTGACCGGATTGTGTCCCAGACCCGGTATGTGGCTCGGCTGGGGCTTCCGAATATGTTTCGGCTGCCGGCTTTTGATGTTAGGCCTAGGTGAGTGGTTTGGATAGTGGCCCAGCTAGCACCCCTTCATCATTTTGGATAGGAGTAGCGGCATGTGTTGCCAAGATGGTGGATTCAAGCACATTGTTGTAATACATTGTAAGGTCCTCTAGAATAATCAATAAAGTGGCCATATGCATCTCCCAGTTGCAGAGGCCGGGGGTCATCCTGCTTTTTTTAAAAAAAAAACAATGCACATATTTCTTAGCCATTTTGCAAAGATGGTCTGGCCCAAAGCATAATTCTTGATGTTGAGAATAGTTGATGTGGGTCATAAATCAAACAATTAGTCGTGTAATAGGCTATGCTTATAGGGTGTGATGAATTTTTTTCTCCCGATGCAACGTACGGGCATTTTTGCTAGTATAATATTTATAGATGTTCCTCGCAAGAAAAAAAAAGGTTGCGATGGTTCAAACCAGGAAAAGTGCGGCTAGGTGGTCCCCGTGTGGTCGGGTAGCGCGGAACGTTTGGGGTGGTGGTAAAAGGCTGGGGTGGGGTGGGAAGGGAGGCTGGGGATCCGGCACCCACCCAGTAGTCTCTTCGTACAGTATATACCAGTGCCACATATTACGTCGTTCCCGAATTCCGTCACTGCATCCGGCACGATGGAGCGGATCGACGCCCTGAAGGCCCGCAGGGGCAAGCTCGCCGACGATCCCTGCCTGAGGCGGCTCCGTAACCGGCGGCTCATCGTCTCCCTCTATCTCCAGGGATTCCAGCCCGCCCACGACTGGTACGCCCGCCCGCCCGCCCGCCGTTCCCTCGTCTCCGTGCCCATCTAACGGACCCCGTGCGAACGCAGGATGCTCCGCGAGACGGATTTGTTCATGAGCGGCCGGCATCTGCAGCAGCTGGTGGCCTGCGGCCAGTGGAGGCAAGCCCTCGACTACATCCGGCGCTTCCTGCCGCCGGCCATAGGGGGCGTCGAGGCCCGCACCCTCTCTCTCTTCCTCCACGCCTTCTGGGCCGTGGACAACGCCGCCGCCTGCTCGATGGGCGCCCCCGTCACCACCGCCGTGTACAACCACGACGTCCGCATCCTGACCACCATGTGCGCTAGCAACGTCAAGCTCTCTTCCATCCTCAACAAGATACACCACTCGCCAAATTCAGGTACGCACCGCTATCAATTTTCCTACCTACCTGATGTAATATTTTCAAGAGATTGTTCTACGTGATGTTGTCCTTGAGCATCACATTGAATCCTGTCTTGCAGGGCATCCCTGGACTGGAAACTGGTAAGGGAGAAGGCATCGCTGATTGCTGATGACTTGGCGCTTGATTCTCCAGAGTTGAGACGCAGGTTGCTACTGCCCCGCGACTTGCTTCCCATCGGGTATTCATTCATTCAGCCAACCTTGCTGTTTACTTCTTTCTGGCCAGCTTCCCAAATTATCCGGTTTATTTTTTCCCAAATGCTAATAACTTAATTAACCGGTTTAATATATACTCCCTCTGTTCCTAAATATAAGTCTTTTTAAAGATTCCAATGTGGACTACATACGGTGCGAAATGAGTGAATCTACACTCTAAGATAGGATTATATACATCCGTATGTAGTCCTTATTGAAATCTCTAAAAAGACTTATATTTAGGAACGGAGGGAGTATATATTTGTCCAAGTTGTACTATCTATTGACTGTATGTCAATGATCTGATCATCCCATAATGATCTTTTAATTTGCTAGTCCCTGTCATCGAAGGCACCACTTGAAGAAACAAGCCCTGCGGCCAGCATCATCTGCTATTGCCAAGTGGTATCTCAACAGGAAGAAGAGGTATGCACATATGTGCAGCTACATTAATTATCATGATATGAAGTCTCCCCTATTTTTCACATGATATTCACACATATTCCTTGCCTTTTGCAGCCTGCCTTCTTTAACCCCAGTTATCGGTATGAACATCTTGGCATGAAAGCAACCTTGCTCTCTTAACCTTTGCATATGTCTGGCAGCTAATGTTCGCTATGTTTGTAATGACAGGTTTGAACTCTGAGGGACAAAACCGGGTGGTGGATCTTATTGGTAATTAAAACTAGTCTCTGACCATCTGTTTCCAGTTTGTAAAGAACATATCTGATGATATACATTTTTCTGCTGTTCCTTTGTTTCTGAAACTCACTTCGATTATGTGCTGATAAACTCACGTGATAATATTTAGAGGAGTGTTTAAAAGCCGGTACAGTTGTGGAGCTCGATCAAGGGCACCTACTTCAGTCAAGTGCGATGGCAGGTAATTAATTCACAGTTGTGACCAGCTTTCCATCTCTCCTTCCATTTGAACTTCAGTCGCACTTTTCATATGGGTTTTTGGGATGCCCCGTCCCACTTTGATTCCTTATATCTCTCTTGATTTACTAGTAGTTTGCTGCACTTCCATCTTTGTTACAGACCACTTAGCTGCTCTTACTGGACGGATTTTATCAAATTGCTCGGCTAGGTTTATGATTGGGTTATTCCATCGATGTGGCTCATACACCATGTAGTACTTCTCATGCTACATTACCCCCCCCCCCCCCCCCTTTTGGAAATATGCCCTAGAGGCAATGATAAAAGCATTATTATTATATTTCCTTATTCATGATAATTGTCTTTATTCATGCTATAGTTGTGTTATCCGGAAATCGTAATACATGTGTGAATAACAGACACCAACATGTCCCTAGTAAGCTTCTAGTTGACTAGCTCGTTGATCAACAGATAGTCATGGTTTCCTGACTATGGACATTGGATGTCATTGATAACGAGATCACATCATTAGGAGAATGATGTGATGGACAAGACCCAATCCTAAACATAGCACAAGATCGTATAGTTCGTTTGCTAGAGTTTTTTCAATGTCAAGTATCTTTTCCTTAGACCATGAGATCGTGTAACTCCCGGATACCGTAGGAGTGCTTTGGGTATACCAAACGTCACAACGTAACTGGGTGACTATAAAGGTAGACTACGGGTATCTTCGAAAGTGTCTGTTGGGTTGACATGAATCAAGACTGGGATTTGTCACTCCGTATGACGGAGAGGTATCACTGGGCCCACTCGGTAATGCATCATCATAATGAGCTCAAAGTGACCAAGTGTCTGGTCACGGGATCATGCATTACGGTACGAGTAAAGTGACTTGCCGGTAACGAGATTGAACGAGGTATTGGGATACCAACGATCGAATCTCGGGCAAGTAACATATCGATTGACAAAGGGAATTGCATACGGGGTTGATTGAATCCTCGACATCGTGGTTCATCCGATGAGATCATCGTGGAGCATGTGGGAGCCAACATGGGTATCCAGATCCCGCTGTTGGTTATTGACCGGAGAGTCGTCTCGGTCATGTCTGCTTGTCTCCCGAACCCGTAGGGTCTACACACTTAAGGTTCGGTGACGCTAGGGTTGTGAAGATATGTATATGCAGTAACCCGAATATTGTTCGGAGTCCCGGATGAGATCCCGGACGTCATGAGGAGTTCCGGAATGGTCCGGAGGTAAAGAATTATATATAGGAAGTGCTGTTTCGGCCATCGGGACAAGTTTCGGGGTCACCGGTATTGTACCGGGACCACCGGAAGGGTCCCGGGGGTCCACCGGGTGGGGCCACCTATCCCGGGGGGCCCCATGGGCTGAAGTGGGAGGGAACCCAGCCCAAAGTGGGCTGGGGCGCCAACCCCCCAAGGGCCCATGCGCCTAGGGTTGGGGGGGAACCCTAAGGGGGGGCGCCCCCTTGCTTGGGGGGCAAGCCCCCCACCCCTTGGCCGCCGCCCCCCTAGGAGATCCCATCTCCTAGGGCCGGCCATCCCCCTTGGCACCCATATATAGTTGAGGAGAGGGGAGGACTTCATACCTCAGCCTTGGCGCCTCCCTCTCTCCCCGTTACGCCTCTCTCTCGTAGCATAGGCGAAGCCCTGCTACTGTGACGCCCTGCATCCACCACCATGCCGTCGTGCTGCTGGATCTTCATCAACCTCTCCTCCCCCCCTTGCTGGATCGAGAAGGAGGAGACGTCTCCCGTCTCGTACGTGTGTTGAACGCGGAGGTGCCGTCCGTTCGGCGCTTGGTCATCGGTGATTTGGATCACGTCGTGTTCGACTACATCATCACCGTTCTTTGAACGCTTCCGCACGCGATCTACAAAGGTATGTAGATGCATCCGATGACTCGTTGCTAGATGAACTCCTAGATGGATCTTGGTGAAACGAGTAGAATTTTTTTTCTTTTCTGCAACGTTCCCCAACAGTGGCATCATGAGCTAGGTCTATGCGTAGTTCTTCTTACGCGAGTAGAACACAATTTGTTGTGGGCATAGATTTGTCAACTTTCTTGCCGCTACTAGTCTTTTCTTGATTCAGCGGTATTGTGGGATGAAGCGGCCCGGACCAACCTTACACGTACGCTTACGTGAGACCGGTTCCACCGACTAACATGCACTAGTTGCATAAGGTGGCTGGCGGGTGTCTGTCTCTCCCACTTTAGTTGGAGCGGATTCGATGAACAGGGTCCTTATGAAGGGTAAATAGAAGTTGACAAATCACGTTGTGGCTTTAACGTAGGTAAGAAGACGTTCTTGCTAGAACCCTAATTCAGCCACGTAAAACTTGCAACAACAATTAGAGGACATCTAACTTGTTTTTGCAGCAAGTGGTTTGTGATATGATATGGCCAAAGTTGTGATGAATGATGAATGATCTATATGTGATGTATGAGATGTTCATGCTATTGTAATAGGAATCACGACTTGCATGTCGATGAGTATGACAACCGGCAGGAGCCATAGGAGTTGTCTTTATTCTTTTATATGACCTGCGTGTCATTGAGAAACGCCATGTAAATTACTTTACTTTATTGCTAAACGCGTTAGCCATAGTAGTAGAAGTAATAGTTGGCGAGCAACTTCATGGAGACACGATGATGGAGATCATGATGATGGAGATCATGGTGTCAAGCCGGTGACAAGATGATCATGGAGCCTCAAGATGGAGATCAAAGGAGCTATGTGATATTGGCCATATCATGTCACGTTTATTATTTGATTGCATGTGATGTTTATCATGTTTAGCATCTTGTTTACTTAGAACGACGGTAGTAAATAAGATGATCCCTCATAATAATTTCAAGAAGTGTTCCCCCTAACTGTGCACCGTTGCGACAGTTTGCTGTTTCAAAACACCACGTGATGATCGGGTGTTTTATTCAGACGTTCACATACAACGGGTGTAAGACAAATTTACACATGCAAACACTTAGGTTGACTTGACGAGCCTAGCATGTACAGACATGGCCTCGGAACACAGAAGACCGAAAGGTCGAGCATGAGTCGTATAGAAGATACGATCAACATGAAGATGTTCACCGATGTTGACTAGTCCGTCTCACGTGATGATCGGACACGGCCTAGTTAACTCGGATCATGTAATACTTAGATGACTAGAGGGATGTCTAATCTAAGTGGGAGTTCATTAATAATTTGATTAGATGAACTTAATTATCATGAACTTAGTCTAAAATATTTTACAATGTGTCTTGTAGATCAAATGGCCAACGTAGTCCTCAACTTCAATGCGTTCCTAGAGAAAACCAAGCTGAAAGACGATGGCAACAACTATACGGACTGGGTCCGGAACCTGAGGATCATCCTCATAGCTGCCAAGAAAGATTATGTCCTACAAGCACCGCTAGGTGAAGCTCCCGTCCCACAGAACCAAGACGTTATGAACGCTTGGCAGACACGTGTTGACGACTACTCCCTCGTTCAGTGCGGCATGCTTTACATTTTAGAGCCGGGACTCCAAAAGCGTTTTGAGAGACATGGAGCATATGAGATGTTCGAAGAGCTGAAAATGGTTTTTCAAGCTCATGCCCGGATCGAGAGATATGAAGTCTCCGATAAGTTCTTCAGCTGTAAGATGGAGGAAAATAGTTCTGTCAGTGAGCACATACTCACTATGTCTGGGTTGCATAACCGCTTGTCTCAGCTGGGAGTTAATCTCCCGGATGATGCGGTCATTGACAGAATCCTCCAGTCGCTTCCACCAAGCTACAAGAGCTTTGTGATGAACTTCAACATGCAGGGGATGCAAAAGACCATTCCTGAGTTGTTCTCAATGCTGAAATCAGCGGAGGTAGAAGTCAAGAAGGAACATCAAGTGTTGATGGTCAATAAAACCACTAAGTTCAAGAAAGGCAAGGGTAAAAAGAACTTCAAGAAGGACGGCAAGGAGGTTGCCGCGCCCGGCAAGCAAGCTGCCGGGAAGAAGCCAAAGTATGGACCCAAGCCCGAGACTGAGTGCTTTTATTGTAAGGGAAGCGGTCACTGGAAGCGGAACTGCCCTAAATACTTAGCAGACAAGAAGGCCGGCAAAACAAAAGGTATATGTGATATACATGTAATTGATGTGTACCTTACTAGTGTCCGTAGTAGTTCCTGAGTATTTGATACCGGTGCAGTTGCTCACATTTGTAACTCAAAACAGGGGCTGCAAAATAAGCGGAAACTGGCAAAGGACGAGGTGACGATGCGCGTCGGGAATGGTTCCAAGGTCAATGTGATCGCCGTCGGCACGCTGCCTCTATATCTACCTTCGGGATTAGTTCTAAACCTTAATAATTGTTATTTAGTGCCTGCTTTGAGCATGAACATTGTATCGGAATCTCGTTTAATTCGAGATGGCTACTCATCTAAATCCGAGAATAATGGTTGTTCTATTTATATGAGAGATATGTTTTATGGTCATGCTCCTATGGTGAATGGTTTATTCTTTATGAATCTCGAACGTGATACTACACATGTTCATAATGTGAGTACCAAAAGATGTAAGGTTGATAATGATAGTCCCACATACTTGTGGCACTGCCGCCTTGGTCACATAGGTGTAAAACGCATGAAGAAGCTCCATGCAGATGGACTTTTAGAGTCTCCTGATTATGAATCATTTGACACGTGCGAACCATGCCTCATGGGTAAGATGACCAAGACTCCGTTCTCAGGAACAATGGAGCGAGCAACCAACTTATTGGAAATCATACATACTGATGTGTGCGGTCCAATGAGTGTTGAGGCTCGCGGTGGCTATCGTTATGTTCTCACCCTCACTGATGACTTGAGTAGATATGGGTATATCTACTTAATGAAACACAAGTCTGAAACCTTTGAAAAGTTCAAGGAATTTCAGAGTGAGGTTGAAAATCAACGTGACAAGAAAATCAAGTTTCTACGATCAGATCGTGGAGGAGAATACTTGAGTCACGAATTTGGCACACACTTAAGAAAATGTGGAATAGTTTCACAACTCACGCCGCCTGGAACACCTCAGCGTAACGGTGTGTCCGAACGTCGTAATCGCACTCTTAGATATGGTGCGATCTATGATGTCTCTTACCGATTTACCGCTATCTTTTTGGGGCTATACTTTAGAGACTGCCGCATTCACTTTAAATAGGGCTCCGTCGAAATCCGTTAAGACGACACCGTATGAATTATGGTTTGGGAAGAAACCTAAGCTGTCGTTTCTAAAAGTTTGGGGATGCGATGCTTATGTCAAGAAACTTCAACCTGAAAAGCTCGAACCCAAGTCGGAAAAATGCGTCTTCATAGGATACCCAAAAGAAACTATTGGGTACACCTTCTACCTCAGATCCGAAGGCAAGATCTTTGTTGCAAAGAATGGGTCCTTTCTAGAGAAAGAGTTTCTCTCGAAAGAATTAAGTGGGAGGAAAGTAGAGCTTGATGAAGTATTACCTCTTGAACCGGAAAATGGCGCAACTCAAGAAAATGTTCCTGAGGTGCCTGCACCGACTAGAGAGGAAGTTAATGACAATGATCAAGATACTTCTGATCAAGCTCCTACTGAAATTTCGAAGGTCCACAAGGACACGTTCCGCACCAGAGTGGTACGGCAACCCTGTCTTGGAAATCATGTTGTTAGACAACGGTGAACCTTCGAACTATGAAGAAGCGATGGCGGGCCCGGATTCCGACAAATGGCTAGAAGCCATGAAATCCGAGATAGGATCCATGTATGAAAATGAAGTATGGACTTTGACTGACTTGCCCGTTGAACGGCGAGCCATAGAAAATAAATGGATCTTTAAGAAGAAGACAGACGCGGATGGTAATGTGACCATCTATAAAGCTCGACTTGTCGCTAAGGGTTATCGACAAGTTCAAGGGGTTGACTACGATGAGACTTTCTCACCGGTAGCGAAGCTAAAGTCCGTCCGAATCATGTTAGCAATTGCCGCATTCTACGATTATGAGATATGGCAAATGGACGTCAAAATGGCATTCCTTAATGGTTTCCTTAAGGAAGAATTGTATATGATGCAGCGGGAAGGTTTTGTCGATCCTAAGAATGCTGACAAGGTGTGCAAGCTCCAACGCTCGATTTATGGGCTGGTGCAAGCATCTCGGAGTTGGAACATTCGCTTTGATGAGATGATCAAAGCGTTTGGGTTTACGCAGACTTATGGAGAAGCCTGCATTTACAAGAAAGTGAGTGGGAGCTCTGTAGCATTTCTCATATTATATGTAGATGACATACTATTGATGGGAAATGATATAGAACTCTTGGACAGCATCAAGGCCTACTTGAATAAGAGTTTTTCAATGAAGGACCTTGGAGAAGCTGCTTATATATTAGGCATCAAAATCTATAGAGATAGATCGAGATGCCTCATAGGTCTTTCACAAAGCACATACCTTGATAAGATATTGAAGAAGTTCAATATGGATCAATCTAAGAAGGGGTTCTTGCCTGTGTTACAAGGTATGAAATTGAGCTCAGCTCAATGTCCGACCACGGCAGAAGATATAGAAGAGATGAGCGTCATCCCCTATGCATCAGCCATAGGTTCTATTATGTATGCCATGTTGTGTACCAGACCTGATGTAAACCTTGCCGTAAGTTTGGTAGGAAGGTACCAAAGTAATCCCGGCAGGGAACACTGGACAGCGGTCAAGAATATCCTGAAGTACCTGAAAAGGACTAAGGAAATGTTTCTTGTTTATGGAGGTGACGAAGAGCTCGTCGTAAAGGGTTACGTCGACGCTAGCTTCGACACAGATCTGGATGACTCTAAGTCACAAACCGGATATGTGTATATTTTGAATGGTGGGGCAGTAAGCTGGTGCAGTTGCAAGCAAAGCGTCGTGGCGGGATCTACATGTGAAGCGGAGTACATGGCAGCCTCAGAGGCAGCACATGAAGCAATATGGGTGAAGGAGTTCATCACTAACCTAGGAGTCATACCCAATGCGTCGGGGCCAATCAAACTTTTCTGTGACAACACTGGAGCTATTGCACTTGCCAAGGAGCCCAGGTTTCACAAGAAGACAAGGCACATCAAGCGTCGCTTCAACTCCATTCGTGAAAATGTTCAAGATGGAGACATGGATATTTGTAAAGTACATACGGACCTGAATGTAGCAGATCCGTTGACGAAACCTCTCCCTAGAGCAAAACATGATCAACACCAGAATTCCATGGGTGTTCGATTCATCACAATGTAATTAGATTATTGACTCTAGTGCAAGTGGGAGACTGTTGGAAATATGCCCTAGAGGCAATGATAAAAGCATTATTATTATATTTCCTTATTCATGATAATTGTCTTTATTCATGCTATAATTGTGTTATCCGGAAATCGTAATACATGTGTGAATAACAGACACCAACATGTCCCTAGTAAGCCTCTAGTTGACTAGCTCGTTGATCAACAGATAGTCATGGTTTCCTGACTATGGACATTGGATGTCATTGATAACGAGATCACATCATTAGGAGAATGATGTGATGGACAAGACCCAATCCTAAACATAGCACAAGATCGTATAGTTCGTTTGCTAGAGTTTTTCCAATGTCAAGTATCTTTTCCTTAGACCATGAGATCGTGTAACTCCCGGATACCGTAGGAGTGCTTTGGGTATACCAAACGTCACAACGTAACTGGGTGACTATAAAGGTAGACTACGGGTATCTCCGAAAGTGTCTGTTGGGTTGACATGGATCAAGACTGGGATTTGTCACTCCGTATGACGGAGAGGTATCACTGGGCCCACTCGGTAATGCATCATCATAATGAGCTCAAAGTGACCAAGTGTCTGGTCACGGGATCATGCATTACGGTACGAGTAAAGTGACTTGCCGGTAACGAGATTGAACGAGGTATTGGGATACCAACGATCGAATCTCGGGCAAGTAACATATCGATTGACAAAGGGAATTGCATACGGGGTTGATTGAATCCTCGACATCGTGGTTCATCCGATGAGATCATCGTGGAGCATGTGGGAGCCAACATGGGTATCCAGATCCCGCTGTTGGTTATTGACCGGAGAGTCGTCTCGGTCATGTCTGCTTGTCTCCCGAACCCGTAGGGTCTACACACTTAAGGTTCGGTGACGCTAGGGTTGTGAAGATATGTATATGCAGTAACCCGAATATTGTTCGGAGTCCCGGATGAGATCCCGGACGTCACGAGGAGTTCCGGAATGGTCCGGAGGTAAAGAATTATATATAGGAAGTGCTGTTTCGGTCATCAGGACAAGTTTCGGGGTCACCGGTATTGTACCGGGACCACCGGAAGGGTCCCGGGGGTCCACCGGGTGGGGCCACCTATCCCGGGGGGCCCCATGGGCTGAAGTGGGAGGGAACCCAGCCCAAAGTGGGCTGGGGCGCCAACCCCCCAAGGGCCCATGCGCCTAGGGTTGGGGGGGAACCCTAAGGGGGGGCGCCCCCTTGCTTGGGGGGCAAGCCCCCCACCCCTTGGCCGCCGCCCCCCTAGGAGATCCCATCTCCTAGGGCCGGGCACCCCCCCTTGGCACCCCTATATATAGTTGAGAAGAGGGGAGGACTTCATACCTCAGCCTTGGCGCCTCCCTCTCTCCCCGTTACGCCTCTCCCTCGTAGCATAGGCGAAGCCCTGCTACTGTGACGCCCTGCATCCACCACCACGCCGTCGTGCTGCTGGATCTTCATCAACCTCTCCTCCCCCCCTTGCTGGATCGAGAAGGAGGAGACGTCTCCCGTCCCGTACGTGTGTTGAACGCGGAGGTGCCGTCCGTTCGGCGCTTGGTCATCGGTGATTTGGATCACGTCGTGTTCGACTACATCATCACCGTTTTTTGAACGCTTCCGCACGCGATCTACAAAGGTATGTAGATGCATCCGATGACTCGTTGCTAGATGAACTACTAGATGGATCTTGGTGAAACGAGTAGAATTTTTTTTGGTTTCTGCAACGTTCCCCAACACCCCCCCCCCCCCCGGTTTGCCCTAAGGCATTGTTTGACCCTCTGTTTTTCATCTTAATAAGCCGCGTTTAAGAATGTAGGGTGGAAACAACTTTCCCCTGTGTTCCCTATTATATTATTCTTCTGTTGGTTGCTTACATTTTGTACATGTTATATGTACATGGTAATTCATAAAAGGCATCAAGTTGGGTGTTGTTCTTTGCACATTATCAATGCCTGGCTACCTGCTGTCATTTCTAACTGCTCAACTCGAATAATCTAGGAAAATGTACGTCTTTAGAAATGCACAAATGCACCGTTGACAATAGTATGCCATTGATTGATGGCATGTTATGTGTAAAAGATCTACACTAGAAACATCTTCCCGTTGAAGTTTTCTGTTGCCATTTTAACTTAACGTCACCTATTGTATTTTTGCCTGGGTACCTGATGCCTCTTCTATGTTCTAACTACCAAACTGGCTGCAGGTGCTTTTATTACTCCATTCTCACAGACCATGTTTGGTACGACAGGTCCTACTAAAATCAGTGAAACTTCATTCGTGACAAATGCAGGTAAATTAGTTGAACACTGAGTGCTTGGCTTTGGCTACCTGCCACCAGTTCTAATAACTACAAAACTCTTTTCAGGTGCTCCAACTTTCACAGGTCTGCCTAATTATCTCTGTTAGTACCCATCAGTTGCAAATTCGGATTAAGTATTTTAAATTCGTTGAACACCTGCATTCGTTTTCAAACCTAGACAAATCTACATCTTTTAAGATTGATGATCCCTAGTATGGTTCATTGTTAGAGAACACCAAATAAACTAATGAAGGGGCTATAAGCATCATTTTAACATTTCACAGGTGATTCAGTCTCACGGCCTGCTAAAATCCCTTGGATCATATCTTCCACAAATGCAGGTAAATGAACTGAACACTCTCAACCGTTTTCATACCATATAGAAAGTCCATCTGCGCATATTGATACCTGAAATTCTTAGTTGTCGCCTGGCAGAGAAACTCCAGCACCGATAGTAATATTCCGCCTGCCATGTTTTATAACTCAGCAGGTTGATATATATATCTGTTCTCGTCATACCTCTTGGTTTCTATGGCAAACTATTTCCCAAAACCGCGGAATTTTCCGCCTCTTGCATTTATCAGCTGCTTTCTTTTTTCTACTTGTTTTATGCCCACAATAGTTGCAGGATTGCACTGGCATCTAGAAACTGATAAACATACACACCACAAATCATATAATACACCTAGTTGGTTACATGCACATGCTCATTTTTGTGGGCTTGTTATGCAGGTGCCTTTAGCACTCCATCTTCGCAGACAATGCTTCATACGACAGGTTCAACTAAAAACATTGAGACTTCATCAGTGACAAGTGCAGGTAAATAGTTGAACACTGAGTCCTTGGCTTTGGCTACCTACTATCTGTTTTAACTGCAAAACTCCTTTCAGGTGCTCCAACTTTCACAGGTTTGCCTAATTATCTTCATTGGAACCCATCAGTTGCAAATTCAGGTTAAGTATTTTTAAATTCGTTGAACAGCTGCATTCGTTTTCAAACCTAGATAAATCTTTTCTGGAGAATGGTTCATCATAGAGAACATGAGGAACTAATCAAGGGGCTATACTATATGCATAATATCTAACTGTCAAACTCTTCACAGGTGATTCAGTCTCACAGCCTGCTAAAATTAAAATCCCTTGGATCATATCTGCCACAAATGCAGGTAAATTAACTGAACACTCAACCGTTTTCGTAAGCATGAGCTACGTCTACACATATTGATACCTGAAATTGTTTGTCAGAGAAATTCCATTACCGATAATAGTGTTCTACCCATATTGATTTCTCCTGTCCTCATACCCTTGGTTGCTTCGGCAAGCTATTTCGAAACTGTGGTGGATATCCTTTTCTGACTCTTGCATTTGTTGGCTGCTTTCTTTCTTCTACCTGTTTTATGCCTATAACAGTTGCATGATTTCACTTGCACAGTGGGTTGCCTGTACATGTAAATTTTTACGGTTATAGGTCTTCGCTAAAAACTCCAGGATCTCACTAAAAAATGTTGGTCTGAGTTTAGGCTCTTGATTTCCAATCTGCACTAGCCCTTCCCTCGCATTTCAAAATGTTTTGACTGTCAAGAGGACATTATAAGTAAATTACCCTACCTGTTGCAGGATCTTTTAGTACTCCATCCTCACAGACCATGCTTGATACGACAGGTTCTACTAAAAACATCGAGACTTCATCAGTGACAAGTGCCGGTAAATAGTTGAACTCCGAGTCCTTGGCTTTGGCTACCTACTATCTGTTCTAACTGCAAAACTCCTTTCAGGTGCTCCAACTTTCACAGGTTTGCCTAATTATCTTCATTGGAACCCATCAGTTACAAATTCAGGTTAAGTATTTTTAAATTTGTTGAACATCTACATTCGTTTTCAAACCTAGATAAATATTTTCTGGAGAATGATTCATCATAGAGAACATAGAGAACTGATCAAGGGGCTATATGCATAATATCTAACTGTTAAACTCTTCACAGGTGATTCAGTCTCATAGCCTGTTAAAATTAAAATCCCTTGGATCATATCTGCCACAAATGCACGTAAATTAACTGAACTCTCAGCCGTTTTCCTAAGCATGTAAGAAGCTCCATCTACACATATTGATACCTGAAATTGTTTCAGAGAAATTCCATTACCGATAATAGTGTTCTATCCATATTGATTTCTCATGTCCTCATACCACTTGGTTGCTTCGGCAAGCTATTTCGAAACTGTGGTGGATATCCTTTTATGCCTCTTGCATTTGTTGGCTGCTTTCTTTCTTCTACCTGTTCTATGCCTATAACAGTTGCATGATTTCACTTGCACAGTGGGTTGCCTGTACATGTTCATTTTTACGGTTATAGGTCTTCGCTAAGAACTCCAGGATCTCACTAAAAAATGTTAGTCTGAGTTTAGACTCTTGATTTCCAATCTACACTAGCCCTTCCCCCGCATTTTTAAATGTTTTGACTGTTAAGAGGACATTATGCGTAAAAGGTGAATAAATGAATGTTAATACTAATACTTATTTGGGTGATTCTAAAGGGTTTTAATACTTGGGCAGACCCAGTCGATCTAAGAAAGAGGCTGACAACTGCTGAGGAAGATGATCCCGGTAAAAAAAGGCAACGGACAAATAAATTGGTAATGCTTGGTATAACTCGCTTTCTGCTCAGTCACGCATCCTATATACTTAAGAAGTTCACCCCCATTACTTGATTTATCTCAACATGCAGCATAGACACCTCATCATCCAGTCACATCCAGCCACGTCACACCTCATGCAGTCCCATTCAAGCCCACCTCCTTAGGCCTCATAAAATATTACAAGGAAAAATGAAAATCTTTGGGATTTCTTCAAAACGGGGCGCCAATACAGTTCAGCGAAACGAACGCTGCTTCGTTTCCCATAAAAGCGCATACGCCATAATGGTTCCGTTTCCAAAGTAATAGCTGAACAAGCGCTCCCTTAGAAAAAAGGCCCTCTGCCTCTCTCCCACATAGCCACATAAAACGTCAGTTTTCCCCTGCCAACAGATAGCTCACAATCGTGGAAAAAACTAAGCCAACCTTTTCCCCTAGCTATGAAGATCCAGCGATGGGCAGGCGATCTCCGCGTGAAGTCCAGTCATCTCGCACGACCATCGATCTACTTCACCTGCAACTCCTCTCTACGCAGGCCAGACCACAGTTTCGTTGCCGGCCGCCCAGATCGTCGCTGAGGGCACAGCCGAATCGGCCTAATCGGGTCGTTATTATGCTCCTAATCTACCGGGCACGCCGGATGGTCTACCTCGCCACCGTCTCTTGGCAGCTGGGACGTGAGCTGGGTTGTTTTATGTTGCCGGCAACCTAGAATCACAGATCGTTAATTAAGGCACAACCGATGAGGCCTCTGCGATGCTCGATGGCCGCCGTCGGGTACCACAAGCATCGCGGAGTTCGCCTCAATCAGCAAAGAAGACTGTCACAGCGGCTCCTGCTCTGTGGCTGGTACATCAGCTTATCAGTGAGCATTGTAGCACTTAGTTTCACGTTAGATGAGGAATACCATTGTTACGTACTTCTATACCATGGTTGACATACTTCTTTGTTGTACGATCATTTATATTCTGCATTTATGATCAATTCCTACTTCCCAGTCTCCATCGTGCATTCCGCACGCGTCATCTGTGTCTCCGAGCACCAGGCTTCCGACACTCCGCTATGATCTCCACATGATCCCGCATGGGCTTCACGGAGTTGTAGTTTCACTCAGATATAAGGTAATGCATACCTTTTTATATTATACGGTGAGATTTGGATTTTGTCCATTGGTCGCACACAAGTGTTTTGATTACTAATATATGTCGTTGTTTTTCTCATGCCTTTTCAGCAATAGTATTGATGTCTATTCACCATCAAAAAAAAGTATTGATGTCTATTTGCAAGATGCCTGCCAAGGAGCTGCCAAAATTATCAACCTGGGCATGTTCTATGTATTAGTGATGCCTCTTTTAATTGCATTTGGCTAGGTTTTGTTTTGGTGCCAGACAGAACTTTGTTCACCCCAATTAAGCCTTTCAGTTTACTATCTTTGTTGCATGTTATGTTGCATTATACTCACTAAGGTGCAATTCCTTCCCTCTGAATTTGGAACTATCATGTTATCGTCAGCTTTAGTATAAAGGTTTGCATTCTGCTCCATCCAACACTTTCCTGTAAAAGTGCTCCTCCATGTAGGTCACTATATGACAACTGAAATTTTAAGCATTGACTGGTATGTATTTGTAGAGACTATGATAGATATAGAAGCATCAAAATTTAATATATGCCCATCTTCATTCTGCTGAAGTTTTACCTACTATTTTTCTTTGCCTATTAACCGATTCATGAAATAATTCACTGAGGTGGCCAAATACATTACTTTCATAAAATACATATGTGTTTTCTTTTTCTCTGTTATTAATTGTTTGACATATTATTGTTAATTGTACAAACTAATCTTGATTTTTCAGTTGCCGGCACTTTTTTTTTCTTGCCATTTGAATCTTGCCCATTTGGATCGTGTCTAATGTGGCAAAGGTCACACATTCAATATTTGTTTGTGAGACTCCATTACTAAGGTGAGACATTTCCCACTTATCAGTTCGAGATATTGTCTGCAGTTTTAGTGTTCAACTCAGCTGCTCGACACTTTAGGATACCTCGTCCTTCACACCCAAAACAAGCTTCGGTTAGTTTTACCATAAAAAATGTTGTGTCATTAAGTGTTGTTATTCACAATTCTCTTTTGTAAAGCATAGTAACAAACTTAAAGGTTGTCATTTTGTGGTTAATGCATTTCCAAATTTGTTTTGGTGGTTAATTTTATTGATTCAAAGTTTCTAATTGGGCAAATCCTAATTAGTTCTTAATTTCTTACACATGGGATTCATTTTTCCTACTCTGCAATCCATCACGTATGTAGCAAATGGTTTAGTGGATATCACATATTTTTATGTCAGTCAATATTATATATATATATAATTTTTGTCTATACTTCTTTAAATATTCATCTACTAATTCCCGCAGCAACGCGCGGGGTAGCATCTAGTTTCCTAAGAAGTACGTACAATATTAACTGGCGGAGTACTTGTTGGAATGCAGGAGCTAGAGTCTGAAACTGAAGCTGGTACTTGCGCCATCAACTTGATAGCCTGATTGAGTCGGGCCTTACTCACTGTGCTCCTTCAAGTCGATTAGTTGCAATTGTGTTGGAGGATACCATTAAGGAGGTTTTTGGATTAGAGAGTGGATACTGTACCTTGCTGCGAACGGTCCTGCGACGGCGGTGAGCTGGGGTGGCAGAGAACGGTCCAGCGACGACGGCGATGGCTACCAAGCGACAGGGCCGCACCAAATAGGCGGAGGATTAGGCACACATCCGGTGACTCGCCGACCATCGGAGACGGGAAGAGCCGGCTCGAGCCTGGCGGCACTGGGTTCTTTTGGGAGAGAGCAGAGGAGCACTCGAGATTTCTCCCCGAAACAAACACCTCCTAGGTATAAATCTTATTAATGGTTCATTCCTGGAATCGATCCCTTCTTTGTTTGGTCAATTCTTGATCAGCAAAGGAGTGCACTCCCATATAAACATAAGCAGGATCACACACACACACCATTGATGTTGGTGTTTTGGTACATCAGCATGTTTGATTATATACACATATGAAAATGAAATGCCAGCAAACAGTACTCGTAAATGTGTGAGTCTGTTCAAGATTGTATGACTAAAGCTTGTGATCCATCGGATGGATTTCAGTAGTTCAGAAAACAGAGGGAACCGAAAGCAACTCTCAAGTTCAGAGCGTGAATAGATCAGAAAGCTAATTTGGTTCATATATAAAAAAATAATGAGCTGCAGAGTGAACGTCTACTGCTGCACAATCTACTTATTGTGAAAACACACAATGCATCGTCAAATGAAACAGCGACAAGCAACTGAAACCATAGGCAAGCTTAACTTTTCATTAGCTTGGAGTGCATGACTGGCATAGGTTGAGTACATCAACTTTGATAGCTGAATGCCTGAATGGCCCGGGAACCATTTAGGAGTTACCTACGAGTGCATCACTTACGGCCATATATAAAGCTACCGTACACTGAAAAACAACACCTAAGATAGTCGGTTGAAGCAACAAAGCAAAATTTTACGACCAGGTAACAGAGTTGGTTGTTCTAGAAAGGATAATCATGTCGACGATCACCACAGATCCAGGCGTAACCATGACAATCATGCTGATGGTGAGTCTTGGCTGCCGAGCATTAACCCTGCAGAGGATGCAAATTGAAAAACTCTGGTAAGCATCGTAATGTGCTGGAAATGTACAATCATTGTATGAGTAAATTTGTTGCCGTTGGAGGATAAAACATACCGCAATACATAGTAAAGGCAGAGAAAAAAACAAAGAACTCCTCAAACAGAATTTAACCTAGAAACTCTTTATGACAGTGTAATACAGATGGGACAACTAACTTTATGCAACCTAGAAACTATCTTTTTTGCTACGCACTGAATACATATGCAAAATACAAGGGCATAATCAGCAATTTTCATACAGAAGATTGCATAAAAAGGGCAACTTAGGTAAGTAAGCCTGCATAAAAACATTCCAACTGTTTATCACCCACTACACCATTAAGCTTCTATTTGATACAGATATGAGGGTTTGCCCATACAAATTCACTGGTAAGCATATTTAGCTAATAACCGGGATGCATATGCATCAGATAGTTGGCTTATCAATGCCACATTTGAACCACACTAGAGAGTCTGCATGACATGAAAAAATTGACGACTTGACTTTACTATGAAACTTTACAAGGATTAGTAGTTATGTCCTTGTTGCATCTACAAAGCATCCTAATTAGGCGTGTACAACATACTCACCAGAGCTAAGATAAACATAGAGTTCCACAGAAGAATAAGCCTTGAAAATGTTGTATATGTTTGTGCATCCATCATCACTTGATGAGGCCCCATCTGACAGCTTCACAATCATTTTTTTGAGCATTGGCGCACATTTGAGTATCAGTTTCAAGAAATCAATCTCATGACCGTCTCCTCCACAGCCACTGATCTCCACTTCTTCGGTTCCAGTCAAGGAGATAGTTTGGGATCTCCACCCCATGGACTCACATGGACAATGAGGTGAGCATCCTTCTTTCACCTAAAACCAAATATAATATATATGTGATTTTTTTTTACGGGAAAAATATTATATGTGATTTTTTTGTGAGAAAAACAGTATATGTGATTAATACACAATGTATCATTAGAGTATGTAATCAGAGCAGAAAATTACCGATGACCTCTGTAGGATGACCTTAAGCTTCTGCATAGCACTACAAATTCTATTCATCCCTAGGACATGAAACGCGAGCGCTCCAAACACATGTCCATTTGTTTCAAGATGTAGCTCCAAAACGGAAAACTCGGCAATCATATGCTTCTCTATCTCGTGCATAAATGTCTCCTCTTCACAGACAAAAATAGAATTCTGGAAAAACAATTTGGTACGATATGTGTCATTCACAGATTTAGTTTAGTCATAGCTTGCTATAAGTTGAGTGGGAGAAGGACGTACGGCGCTGGCATGAATCTGCAGCGAAGGCAGCTGTCCTGGTGTCTGAGCCGTCTGCAGAGTCACCTGCTCGAGTCGCCAAACACCGAACACGATAGACACCTTGAAGTAGCAGCATCTCCACGAGACCATCTCCACCATTGGTGCCAAGACGGAGATGCTGACCTTCTCCATTGCCGAAAAAGACACGGTCAATTGCCTAAGCACGGGGGCAACGATGTTGACACCATCCATCCAGTCGGTTTGGTGCAGGACAAGCTCCTGCAGCGACGCCGAGCTGACCGCAAGCATGGCGCTCACAGCGAGGTTGTCGTTGTCGGAATAAACGTTACTTAGGCAGAGCGTGCGCAAGCGCGGGGAGCAGGAGAGCAAGGCGTCAATGTCGACGGTGCATGCCCACAGGTGCAGCTCCTCGAGTGCGGGGAACTCGACGCCGGTTGGCACGCGGAGGATGACGCGGACGGGGTGAAGGGTCCAGCAGGATGGGGGTGGCGCGGTGGAAGCAAGGCAGGTCGACGATGAGCGGACCGTCGAGTAAGTTCGTGGGGAGCTCAAACTCGAACTCCTCCGGCTCGAGCCGCGCGGCTGCGCGGAGCAACGAGTTGACGCTGGCAGCGTTGACCAGGTGCTCCTCGGGGATCGGCCATGGCAGCCGCTCGTTGGGGAAGCAGATTTCGATGAGCGAAACCACGGGCAGGGGTCGAGGTAAGCGGCCGAGCACCACTTCGAGCGAGTGGAACGGGACATCGCTGAAGACGATCTGGCCGAGGTGGGCCCAGAGGCTGCGGCACCGGCGGGAGAGGACCCCGGTGCGCGCGGCGGCGCTGATGCAGGGTAGGCTGGCGAGTACAAGGAGGAGGAGGAGGTCGTCGGGGAGTGCACTGATGAGATCCGGTACGTCGCCTTGGGCTAGCAGCCGGGGGGAACACCGACGAGGTCCCCACCTCAGATGCATCGAAGCTCCGGAAAACCCCACCGTTTCCCTCCCACCGATTAGCCACTACTACCTGTCAAAAAAAAACAATATTAGCTACCAATGGAGGAAATGGACCATGAACAGTGGTGTTAGGTACTAGTTCTCTCTCTTTCGATTACACACACCAGGTCTCAAATACGACTTGGAAAGAAGAAAGAAACAGAAAGTAAAGCATTCGTGCCGTTTTTTATCCAAAGATGCTTCACTCCTTCGGCGCCCTGCTTTTTATAGCGTTAACTCATTTTGAGCCCACGAACCTGCTAGCTAACTGGCGATTCCGAGTTGGACGTTTGATGACGCGCCCTTCCCCTTGATTGGTCCATGTGGCACCTTCGGTTGCCATGGCAACATTTTTCATTGATGTCGTTGCATCTTCAATCGATGGTGCTGGTTTTTAGCCGTGTCGTTTCTAATCCATGGATGCTTCACTCGTTCCACGCCTTGCTTTCTATAGAATTAACCTATTATGGACCCACAAACTTGCGAGCTGGCTGGCGAATCTGAGTTGGACGTTCGATGACGCGCTCTTCCCCTTTGATTGGTTCATGTGACACCTTCGGCTGCCATGGCAGCAGCTTTCCTTATGTTGTTGCATCTTCAATTGGTGGCACCGGTTTCCAGTCATGTCGTTTCTAATCCAAGGATGCTTCACTCGTTCCACACCTTGCTTTTTATGGCATTAACCTATTATGGGCCCACAAACTTGCGAGCTGGCTGGCAAACCTGAGTTGGACGTTCGATGACGCGCTCTTCCCCTTTGATTGGTCCATGTAAAACCTTCGGCTGCCATGGCAGCAGCTTTCCTTATGTCGTTGCATCTTCAATTGGTGGCACTGGTTTCCAGCCGTGCCATTTCTAATCCAAGGATGCTTCACTCGTTCCACGCGTTGCTTTTTATGGCATTAACCCATTATGGGCCCACAAAATTGCGAGCTGGCTGGCGAATTTGAGTTGGACGTTCGATGACACACTCTTCCCCTTTGATTGGTCCATGTGACACCTTCGGCTGCCATGGCAGCAGCTCTCCTTATGTCATTGCATCTTCAATTGGTGGCACTGGTTTCCAGCCGTGCCGTTTCTAATCCAAGGATGCTTCACTCGTTCCACGCCTTACTTTTTATGGCATTAACCCATTCTGGGCCCACGAACTTGTGAGCTGACTAGCGAATCTGAGTTGGATGTTCGATGACACGCTCTTCCCCTTTGATTGGTCCATGTGACACCTTCGCTGCCATGGCAACAGTTTTCCTTATGTCGTTGCATCTTCAATTGGTGGCGCCGGTTTCTAGCCGTGGCGTTTCTGATCCAAGGATACTTCACTCCTTCGGCCCTTGCGATCTTTATGGTGTTACCTCATGCTGGGCCCGTGAACAAGCTAGCTGGCGAACCCGAGTTGGACTTCGATGACGCTCCCTTCCCCTTGATTGGTCCATGTAGCACCTTTGGCTGCCACGGCAACACTTTTCCTTGATGTTGTTGCATCTTCAATTGGTGACGCTGGTTTCCAGCCATGTCGTTTCTGATCCAAGGATGCTTCACTCCTTTGGCGCCTTGCTCTTTATGGCGTGAACTCATTCTGGGCCCATGAACCTGCGAGCTAGCTGGTGAATTCAAGTTGGATGTTCGATGGCGCACCCTTCCTCTTGATTGGTCGATGTGGCACCTTCGACTGCCATGTCAACACTTTTCCTTGATGTCGTTTCATCTTCAATTGATGTCGCAACACTTCGTGTAGCGGCTGTAATTGGGACACTAGCAACCCCTTGTCCTTGAGATTCGGCTTGACCCCAAGTCGCTGAAGTAAAAAAGATTTCTCTTAGTTGGATTGCATCTTTCCTTGTAGTGTCGAGGACATCAGGGTAAGACTAGCGAACCAGTAAACGTTCCCTATGGCCAGTGCATGTCTAGCGCAAATGGGTGGAGATGACCTCGATAGGTACCAGAGGGTCAGCAGAAGGAGTGGGTAGTTCAGGAGTGATTGATGTACCCGGTGTCAATGCTTGGTGCAACTAGGAGATGTGAACACCGGTGAAACTTGCAACCTTACGAGAGTTACAGTTCATAGGACACTAGGTTAGTGGCACGAAGAACCGTGAGGGTCCATAATACTTAAATGAGAGCTTCTGATTGGCAAGCCTTTCCACCGAAGTATGCAATGCGGTTGCAATTTGATGTATATTGCATCCCCTATTTTGAATGTACGTTCTGTGTGTTTCTTGTCAGCCTGGGTCTTCGTGATATTGCGAGCTTGATGCAGATATTGTTGGAATACTTAATGCATAAGTTTTCTTTCCTCGAGCCACTCTCTCAGAGCTGGGATTTTGCACGTACATGGTACTTCGATACCCTAGTGGTGTGGTTCATGATGATACAGAGCCATGAAAGGTGTCATCTGCAATGTTGAACGGTAGTTGGAATTATACGAAAACTCCGGCCGGGTCTCCTTGATGTGAGTTGCGGTGTATCACCCCGACGATGATGGTGCACGGTGACGTGTTCATGTGCGAACACATGCATCAAGTGATCTCAAATCCAAAATATTCAATCCAACATAAAGAAACCTTAAAGAGCAAGAATCAATTCACCATGAAAATAGGAGAGAAAGGTGAACATCATAAGATCCAACTATATTGATAAACCTCGTGTTAAATCAAGATCGTGTCAAATCAAGAACACGAGAGAGAGAGAGATCAAACACATAACTACTGGTATAAACCATTATCCCCAATGATGAACTACGCACGCATCACCATGGAGGCAGCAAGAATGATGAAGGTGGCCTCCCTAATGAGGCAGCCAGAATGATGAAGATGGCCTCCCCAATGGTTTCCTCCTACGGCAGAGTGTCGAAGAAGGCCTTCAGATGAGATCACTTCGGAACAGAGGTTTGCGGCGGCGGAGTAAAATTTCTAGTTTCTTTCTAAAGGTTTATCAATTGATAAGAATTTCTAGTGTCCGAACCACGTCAAAAGAGTGTTGGGAGACCCACAAGTCAAGGGGCGCACCCACCCCCTGGGGTGCACCCTAGTGACTTGTAGCCCCCTCGGCCCTCCTCTGGTTGCCCCCGAAGCTTCTAGGGTCCTTCCGGGTTCATAAAAAATCCCTTAAATTTTCATCGCGCTTGGACCTTCCTAGGTATGGTTTTTCTGTGAAACAAAAAACATGCAAAAAACAAGGATCGGCACTGGACACTAAATTAATAGGTTAGTCCAAAAAATAATATAAATGGCATATAAAGCATACAAAAGTGATAATATAATTGCATTTAATAAAAATATAGATACGTCAGAGACATATCATGTCTTTGGTAGTGCTCTGCCTCCAAAAGGATCGATCAGCTGTCATGATCCCATGAAGCGTCGCTTAGGTCTGAGCTTGGGCACTGTGATCCACCTCGATCTCCACTTCCTGAGGTGGTTGTAGATGTGGGTCGAGGTGACCTCATGTCCAAAAAACTCGAACACCTGCTTTGCAATAGCGTTCAAGTGCACCTCCTTGAAGCCCTTGCGAGTCCTCACCCTACTGGCTATGATTTCACACATCTTGTTAGGCACAAATGTCATCAGGAACAACTTCCATATAATGGAGTCCACCCACCCTCCTTTTTATCCTTTGCGGCTACCTTTTGAGAAGCAACGTGAGCTGCAACATTGGGCTGAGCCGGCACAAATGCGTAAGCCACAAATGATGGAACCGTAGCCGACACCTCGAAAACATCTGAATCAGGAGACATCTGATCGATGGGAGGCTAGGAGTCCTCGGCATGCGGCTATGGGACACAACAAGGGTCTGACTAAACTCTTGCGTGCTCATGTCCTACAAGCGTAAGCATGAGCAATAGCGGAGCATGCTATACATCGATAATACGAACTAGCACTAAATATGGATAGTATAAACGAACACTACATGTAGACAGTGTGAACGAGCACTATCACATGTACAGACGGGTGATCTAGTTCAACATGGCACCTCAAATCATAGCAAGGAGTTCAATAAACTAGCACACATATTTACGAGCGTGGCATTGTAGCGGACGAGCACGCCTGGTCACTTTATCTGTACGGCGAGGACATGTGTGGAGATTCGAGTGGTCTTAATGTCTGAGGGCGGTACGATGGATTAGGTGATGGACTCGCGATAATACGTTGTGGGGCCTTTGGGGTAAACGGTAAGGCGGCCAACGGCAATGAGACCCGGCAAGGACCTGGGTGGATGGGACATAACGTGGCCAAGAGATCGTGTCGGTCGTGGCCAAACGGACATGAACGGGCGAGGGTGTTTTGTTTTATGTCCAGAACTGTCGTCTTCCTTGAAGGTAGCAATGTTTTCATGCAAACCGTGAAACAATTTGTGAATTGTGATGACACACTCGCCCAAAGTGACAACGCCATCGAAAGCGGCGATTCTTTTTTTGAAATGGAACACTTGTAGTCCATTACGACACGGCCAAATCGCTGGTCACTGCACTGATTACATCTTCAGGGTAGCTTATGAACCATTCACAGTGTTCATCATGAGCTAAACCTGCACCCATAGAAGCCAACACATGTGTTGGCTTGTTACAAGATCTTGGAATATAGACTACAGAGGGCTCTATAAAAAGAGTGCTAAGCTTGAACTTAATATCACTGAACATGATTCCTAAGGGCGCCGGGTCATAGGCAGTAGATGTCACAGCTTGTTTGAGCAGAAAACAGTCTGTTTCAAAAACAACACGTCCAACACCCAAACGATCAACCAGAGAGATGGCCTGTAGAAGGCCATAAGTTTCAGCATGAAGAGCGTCCGAGCAGTCATGTTTCCCGCCAGCTGCTGCAAACCGGACATCCGGTGTTTCATCTCTATAGAGAATACCCCAGCCACCTGCTCCTGTTTGTTCACAAAAGGATGCATCCATGTTGATCTTGACCATATCATTCGATGGTTTCTCCCATCTACATTGTTGCACTATTTCTGGTTTGGGTTTCGGCATCAGGAATTCAAACCATTCATCAACATGGTGCTTGACAGTATACCTGGGTGCCTCATACCCAGCAGGCGTCCTGGTTGGGACCTCAGACAATATCATCAACATGGTGTTTTTTCTCCCCCGAGCCGCCGGGAAGACAACGCGGGGGACCGAGCTCGATGGGTGTTGTATGCTATCAGACGATATCATCTTGATTATAAACCAGCCAAACAGTCTCACACTTAAATACGTGAGAATACCAACTTGATGTGGGCTCCTTTGCATGCAGTTTTTGAATGTGTATAACGACGCAGGGCCGTACTGTAGGGTTGCATGCATGGGTTGCCTATTCTCTCTTCTCTCACAAACAAATGCATCTATTTATTTCATCTTTGCTAACTTAAATCGGTCAAATCTATCTTTTGAACCAACATTCTGATTTGAAAAAAAGAAAGATTTCAACTCATATCGCAGGCCTTTAAAACAAGGCTGATTTTGGATACATTTTAAATGGGTTTAAATATCATGAAACATATTTCACAAAAATCACATATATTTCAATTCCATATTTTTAAATAAAATATTTCACTCTTTTGAAATAAACTATTACACATTTCCAAATAACCAGTTCCACAAGTTGACAATTCAGTTTCATATTATTTTCATTTTCAGAACCAACATTTCACTTTTTGCTGGCTTTTTTCACGGAAAAACATATTTATTTCAGTTCCACACTTTTGGAATAAACTATTACATATTTTCAAATAATCAGTTTCACAAGTTGACAATTCAGTTTTATATTGTTTTCATTTTCAGAACCCACATTTCATCGGCCTGATTCACAAAAATCGCATCTATTTCAATTAAACATTATTCACATTTCACTCTTTTGAAATAAACTGTTACACATTTTGAAATAATGAGTTTCACAAGTTGACATTTCAGTTTTATATTGTTTTCATTTTCAGAACCCACATTTCACCGGCCTGATTCACAAAAATCGCATCTATTTCAATTAAACATTATTGGAATAACACATTTCACTCTTTTGAAATAAACTGTTACACATTTTGAAATAATCAGTTTCACAAGTTGACATTTCAGTTTCATATTTTGGTTAAATCGTTCCAGTGAAATAGGTTGTTTCACATGTTTCTAATGAAAATAGGATTGTATCACATTTTTATAGTGAAATATGTTTGTTTCGCATATGAAATGTGAAACGTCAAAATTTAAACGTGTGTGAAATGTATGCAAAATTGGTCTTGTTCTAAAGGTCTTGGCCCCCGGAGTTCAAATATATAAATTATTTTATAGTGAGCTTATATTTTTAAAAGATATGAGCGATTTAAATTGTCAAAGATAAAATAAAGTCTATTAATTTATTTGGGAGGGAGATGGAGCAGAGATGTGTGAATAACGTACTTCATGTTAGGATTAATTAATTAGTTTAATTAATGGAAATCTCTGTTTAGCAAACCGACATGCGGTTTTCTCTCCCGATGGGTCACATCCTATTGTAACGGACACGTCCGTCAATCCCATCTCTCGTAAACGCCGCGTCTGTGCGACGCGCCCCTTCCAGGGGTATATATTTGTACATCATCACAATCAATGGATATCAGTGATTACTGTTCATTCTTTACACTTCACTCGCTCAGGTTGCTGGACTTCAAAAAGTGGTCAGCGTATGGCATAACTGGTGAGTTATTGATGTGGTGTAATTAATGAAATACTGAGCTATAAAATAGAGTGGGGTGAGCAATGCTATGGGGAACAATATGCATGGATCGTAGTCTCCAAGAGACAGCCATGCACGGGATCCTTCTCGCCATCGTTCAGTGTTGATTTTATAGCTCAGTATTTCATCAATTACATCACATCAATTGCTTCCTTCCATTTGGACCAGCGTAGTCTTCTGTCGCTGCTGGGCTGCAAGACTGGCCAAGTGTTGAGGGCTTTTGCCTTTGTGTGATATGAACCATTGAATCTGTTTTGGATGGAGATGAAGAGTCTAAAGTTGCAACATGACTTCATCAAGTGAAGTCACTGGATCTCAGTCCCGTCCGGGTCAGGTCTTCGGCTCATAGACACAACGAACCATGTCCGCGATTGTCTAGGCATACAACGTGAGCCTGTCTACAGCCTGCACGCCGGTCACGCCGGATGCTCCTCCACGTGTAGTTTGTCATACAAAACTCCAGCGGCTTTCATGGTGTCTGCGCCCTGTGTATGAATGAACAGTGGTGGCGCCATGTAACGCAGGAAGAAAATGTTATCCACAACATGCAAGACGACACCCGCGGCAATGATAATGTTGAGCACGTTGGCATGACAAGGCGACGCTAGCTGGATACCCGACAACAACGAGCTAGGGCAAGAATGGGCTCGCCATGCCCGTCTCCACCATGGCCGTGCTCGGCATCACCATGCCAAGCTTGGCCGCGGCCGACACCGCGCGCCTCCGCCTCGCTGTGCACCTGTGTCACTGCCGCTGCTCGTGTCCAACCCTCGCAAGACTCCCAGCAGGCCAGCACCATGGCGGCATGGCCCATGCTTGTTCTTGTGCCCGACATCGACATGGAAACCATTGTTGTGCTCCAACTACAGTCTGTTGGACCCGTGTATCAGTGCATACAATCCAATGGACAACATCCTGAACCAGCTAGCCGGAGAGCCTGCATGTGCATCACGCAGCAGCCGGGGATGCGAGAAGGATGCGGGAGGTGATGGGCACAGGGAGTCATGGCTCGTGTTTTCCTATATTCTTTTTCCATTCAAACAAGGTATTATATAGACTAATCTTATTCTTAACAGAAAAACAAACAAAAACGGATTTTCCTAAAAATCCTCTAAAAAGTAAAAAACCAGTTTTTCAAGATCTAACGTGTAGTACCTCATATCCAAACAACCACTTAGGGTTTCACAGCGCACCCATGATACATCTCTTCATCAATGCGATCAGCTTATCCACAGAAAGGAACATGTCACTCTGCATTCTGTTCTGCATCACGCTCATGCTCAGTGTACACCTGGTGCTGTGCTCTTTCAGTAGCATTGTATCTCTATTTCGTATGATACCCAGAATGGGTGGTCATGGCGCCCACAGTTAGGTTCTACTTGAGATTCAGAAGCGGTGTAGCATGGCTCAAGACGAAGGATCGTCCCAGTGCGATGGGTACATGATGGGGGTCAGGGCGCCCACCGTTTGGTTCTAACGGCACGGCACTAGGATGGTGGGCCAACCTGGTTTTATTGCAGCTCCTAATCCTAACCAGTACAGGACGCGTACCAGGCTAATACACCCAGGGACGGAGCCAGGATTTGAACATGGTGGTGGGGGGGGGGGGGGGGGGGGGGGGGGGAAGAGATAAATAGCACACACTTTAGTACATATATCGTCTCATATAAAATCACATTGTATATTTTGTAATAGCAAAAATATAATAATTGATTAATGAGAAAGTAACACATGTCTTGCAACTGTCGGTGTAAATTCAGCTCTAGAATTACCTATATAATCATACGATTAGCAAGTGTTCAAACTTCAAGGAAATAGTTTGAGAAGTGCAATGTGTTTTATTCTTTCTATCTGTCACCAAGTAAACACATGTAACTACATATGCTGCTAACTAAAGCATTAGGGATTGCCGTATCATACCAAATTAATAATATGTTAATGTAAAAAAAATACTGCGTTTATACCTCAAGAAACGATCCATTGCTGCCATGGAAGATGTCGCGCGCTTATGGCAAGCCGGCAACAGAGATCAGCAACGGCCATCACAGTATCACCGTTTGCTCGAGTTTGGATGCAGAGGAGATATAACGATCACAAATAATAGTGTTTCCTGGCGGTGGCTGATGGCAACAAGGGGGCGGTGGTGGCGATATTAGGAATTTGAGACCAGATCGTGTGAGCTAATTGACACCTTCTATGGTTTGAAAGACAACCTAATCTAATTCTAAAAAATAAAGACTAACCTTTTTCCCCGTTTGGTTGCTCATCCGTGTGGCCGGCCGGCAAGATTACGTTGTTGGATCGACAACGGGGCTTTACTGTCCTCTTCCCTTCTCGACTGAGAGATTTGGTAGAAGATCTAGCAGATGGCCGGCGGCAGGTTCATCGCAGGAGCAGTTTCGTTTTTTTAGCATGTTGGAACTAAGCAATTTTTTTTTGAAGGGAAAACCTGCTCGGCACTTTATTATGAGTTAATGAGAATTACATTCTTCAAAACATGCGGTAAAAGGAAACTAGGGGGATCATCGTCCCAAGTAAACATCAGATTTGAATCAAAAGCATGTCTTGCTAAGAAATGTGCCAAGCCATTTGCCTCCCTCGGACAATGCTGAAACTGAATTGAAGCAATATCATGGGCATACCGGAAGCAATCTGCTAAGATCGCAGAATATGGTGCCAAAATGTCAGCCTCGCCTCTACATGCCGAAATAATCTCCAAACAATCTGACTCAACCGTCACCCTGGAGCAACCCATTTGATTGACAAGTTGTAGACCTCGGTGAAGAGCCAACGCTTCTGCTGTAGTCGCGCTATCAGCATATGTGAACGATTCTGCCACTCCCGCCACTGCTTCTCCTCGACAGTTCCTGATGATCGCAGCAATTGCTCCGACGCCGTTTTCAAAGAACGAGGCGCCAGTGTTCAGTTTGTATGATCCTTGGCCTGGTTTTTCCCACGTAAACTTCACAGCAATGTTGTCCCTTGGCTTAGCTGTCGAATTGCCTGTTATTGCATGAACGGCAAAAGCTGTGCTCCTTGGAGTTTTGACCATTTGCCCCTTGCATGATTCTCTCCTTTCCCACCAGATATACCATGCTGCCACAGCCAATGTTTCATGTAGTCCCAATTGGCCAAGCACCGGCGAAGAACCACGTGGTCTTCGCAGTAGTTCTTCTAGAATGACAGAACCGGAGCGATCCACCGTAAGCCAAGTGCACGCCATACTGACATCGCTCTAGGGCAGCTGAAAATCAAGTGCTTAATGTCTTCCAGACCAGACTTGCACACGGGACAAAGGGGTGAAACCTTAATATGTTTGCGAGCTAAGACTGCCATACCAGGGATTAAACCATGAAGCGCCCGCCAAATAAATATCTTCACTTTACTCGGTATCTTCAGTTTCCAAACCATTTCCCAAACCGGATTAATATTTGATGTGCCCTGGATGCTTGAACATCTTGCGTATTGCTTCCTAGCGTGACTCTTCCATGATGGGCTACTTTCCTTTTTCTCTCTTCCAGTGATTTGGGCCTTTGGCCTGCAATCACATGTGACAACAGTACATGGGCTTTGGCATAGGGGGGGGGGGCGAAGCACGTCAGGGGCAGTTGCCTAGCGAGAAAAATTAGCAACAGACTAATCGCTATTAAGGTCCCCCCCGTCCCCCCTGAATCCGTCCCTTTATACACCCTTTTGCTCTTATCCCAAAACAAACGAGCGAATAGAGATACCGAGAGCATGTGAGGCCAACTCCATCGCGCGACCCCAAACGGACGTCCGTTTTGTCCTGTTTTTGTCCCTTTGGGTAGGGATTTGGGGTCGTGTCCGGGCCTGTCCTGGGATGCGGTGGCCGTGCGCCCACCGCGCGGACGCATCCTTTTGCCCCATCTTGTCCGCGTCTATTTTAAAAAAAGGGACGTTTCAAATGCCAAGCCCCAGTTCACGACCCCAGTTCATCTCGTCGGCAGCGGCCTTGCGCCGCGCGGCCTCCAGCTCCTCGCGCTGGGCGGCGAACTTGGCCGAGGCGGCATTGATCTTGACGGCCGCTCTCCGTTCCCTCCTTTTCGCCGATTCCGCGTCCAACTTGGCGATCTCCTCCGGCGTGCACTTCGACCGCGGCTTCCTTGGCGCCTTCTTCTTCACCTTTGCGGTGGGGTCGACGGCCAGGCCGCCGAAACTCGGCGGGGTGTCGGCCATGGACGGGGGAGAGAGGGGGCGGCGGGAGGGACGTGGGAGGGTTTGGGGGAAATGGCGTCAAATGGGCGTGGGGGGGTTGGTTTCTCCCACCGACAGGCGGGTCAGGGGAGGACAAGCGCGCGCGTCCCGTCCGTCCGCGCGCTGTCCGTTTCACCCCAAAACCGGCGCAACTTTGGGCCGGGGATGGGTCAAAAACGGACACAAAGCGGACAAAAGTCCATTTGCGCCCGCGCGCTGGGCCGTCTCGTTTGTCCATTTTATCCCAAATGGACGGGGACGGACAGGATAGGGTCGCGCGGTGGAGTTGGCCTGAGGACTGGCTTGATGCGAGCAAACATGTCCTTAAGGCGTGAGATCGGCATGGAATCTCTCGTGTCCGGGCTGACATACGTCCTGGCCAATCGATCGAACTCACTGATCGACTACCCTGCAGTTGCATGCATGCTTGGACAGTTGCATCCCGGTGGGTCCATCAGGTTGACATGCCGTCGGGCAGCGTGCCGAGTGCGTTCATCTTTGCATTGGAGGTAATAGCACCCCAGGTACCCTAACTTGCACCCAATGTGATGATCTAGTCCCAAAGTTGCAAAACTAGACTAACTCATACCCCAACTTGCATCCAATGTGATGTTTTAGTCCCAGGCCAATCAGAGCTCGCCATTTGGCTGCCAAGTGGCTGGGCCGGTCAGCGCCTGTAGTTTTGCACAAAACCCCCTGCCGTTTCCCTGTTTCAACCCGCAGTTACCCCCACCTGAATTAAATCTGTCGGAATCGAGTTCACGTCCGTTCGAGGAGTTCACTTGGTCGCTGTCGGGGCGACAGAGCTCACGGGCTGGCACGACGATGGTGACGTCAGCGTCCGAGGCGTCGTCGCCGCCGTTCGCCGGCGGCGTGGAGACGCCAGCATCTGCTCATCTCGTCCGGCCGTTCGGAGCAATCCCTCCTGATTACTATGAGCCCGACGCCCCGTCTCTCTGCTTTCTTTTCCTCGCTCTCCTCTCCTCTGCTTTGCTCCTCTGAGCTCGTCACCCCGCCGTTTGCAGCTCGAATCGCGTCCATTTGTGCTCGAATCAGGGTCGTCTAGTGGTGTATTTTGAGTAGATTGTCATGTATGGCGAAGTGAAGCTAGGGTTTCGGGCGATGAATTTAGGTTTTGGTTCGACACGATAGCTAGGGTTTATGGCGGACAAATTAGATGAATTTAGGGTAGGGTTCTGTTATAGCCTGTACTCTACTCAAGCATCTGCTCGTGTTGTGAAATTTAAGTCATTTTTGCTGTTGAAGATGTTTTGTACAGAGTATAAAGTTGGCTATTTTGTTACACCATTTAGTATAGTTTTGGTAATGCTAATGGTATGTGCAGCTAAGTTTCAGTGAATTGAATGGTTTGTGTTAATGTTGTGCTAATGTTGTATTTCATTTATGGTTAGTTTATATTTAGTTGACTGAATATGTTCAGTTATCTGTAGTTCAGTGAATATGTTCAGTTACTGTAGCTAACGGAATATGTTCAGTTACTGTAGTTAACTGAATATTTCCAGTTACTGTAGTTAACTGAATATTTTCAGTTACTGTAGTTATCACAATTTTGTAAAGCAATATAGTGAACTGAATGTTTTAAAATGGAACTTGATCATGGTTAACTGAAAAGTTCAGTTAACTGTAGTTAACTGAAAGGTTCAGTGAACTATAGGTAACCGTAGTTAACTTTTTCTGTAGTTAACTAAAAGGTTCAGTTAACTGAACCTTAAGTTGTTGTTCAAGTATGTTATGCAGTTAACTGAATATTTGTTTTGAATACAGTGTGTGATGCAGCAAATGGAGAAAGGGTGGACAATCCATTTTTTACACTGGAACTTGAGCATGGTGGAATTTTCCGTGGCCCAATCAGAAACCTAGAGTACCGGGGCCCTTCTACTGAGGTGCTAGACTTTGTTGACAGTGCCACTTTCTGTTATGCATTCCTTGAACAACACTTGGCTTGGTTGCGATATCCTGTGAGTGAGCACATCATCTACTTCAGCAAACCAGATAAACCAATCTCAGATGGTTTGATCAGAATTAGTAGTGATGAGGATGTGCAGCATATGATCAGAGCCAGTGCTGAGCATAAGATCCTTGTAGTCATGGTTGACCATACAGATTTCATCAGCAACTTCAGGTCTGACTTGGTGTGCACAAGTTTTGCAGCAGCAAGTGCATCCCCTTCCCATAGCCTAGTTTCAGTCTTTGTAGAAGATCCTTTGTCAGAGATTGCAGCAAATGGAACAGACCCAGAGAGTTTGCTTATTGAGGGTGCTGAGCAGAACATGCTAACTGAAGATCCCTTGTTAGAGATTGCACCAATTGGAACAGACCCACAGAGTTTGCTTATGGAGGGTGATGAGCACAACATGCTAACTGAACATGGAGAAACAGTTATTGAAGATGTAGTTGTATCAGATTCTGATTTCAGTGACAGTGACTATGACATAGATGATGGTGATGATGATCTGTATGATGACAACATTGACTTTGGTGTTGATGAAGAAGCTGATCAGGATGAGGATGATGTGGAGCCTGAATACTTGCTTGAGGATGAAGATCTCAACCTATCAACTCAACAAGCAGATGAACTTAGGTACAAGTTTAAAGCTTTCAATGCAAAGGTTGACATGATTTCCCCTGTGTTTAAAGTAGGGATGGTATTTGCTGATGTTGTTGAGCTAAGACATGCACTGACTGCATATTCAGTTAGAAACAGAGTGCAGATAAAGAAGTTAAAGAATGACAAGAGGAGGACATGGATCCTGGAGAGGTAGTGGATGCAGAAGAGGTATCCAGTGGAGCTAGGCGTAGAGAGGCAAGAAGGTTGCAAAGAAGGCAGCTGGCAGAGAGGATCCTTGCAGCACGCAACCGCAAGGATGTACAGCAGTTCCTGGAGGCATTCCCACCTGGATCAAATCCCAGTGATGATGATATCATCTACTGGGCAAGGAGGAGGGCTAATCTCCATCCTTTTCAGGTGACTAGGATGAGGTGGAGTAGGATCCTCTACCCAGATGAATGAGCTCTTATGTTTGTGAGTGAGTGTTTCAGGTCACTGCATGTCAATGCAAGTATATCTATGTATGAGTGAGTGTTTTATCTATGTCTGTGAGTGAGTGTGGTTTATCTATGTATGAGTCAGAGTTTTATCTATATATGAGTCAGTGTTCTATCTATGTATGAGTCAGTTAACTCTTACTGCAATGTACTAAATCTATACTACTTATTCTCTGTTTAGTTCCAATTCTGCAATGTACTAAGTCAGCTAACTAGTCTTCATGTTAACTGAAACAAATACAATTAGTTAACTGTATAGTTAACTGATACAGTTAAGTAGTCTTCAGGTAAACTCATAATCCATTTAACTAAAAATTCACTTAACTGGACATGCAAACAGAGAGAGACAAATTCAGTTAACTGGACATGCAAACAGAGAGAGACAAATTCAGTTAACTCAATTCAGTGAACTGGTAATTCAGTGAAACTGAATCTTCAGTAACACTGTCAAAATTTCAGTTATCTAATAACACCTTGCAACAACATAACTTGGGCAGTCATACAAATTCAGTTAACTAAAATCAGTCATACAAATTCAGTGCCTTAGATGATACTGGCATACAAATCAACAAAGTTCACTAAAGAAGTACAACTAATTAATAGCTCCAACTTAAGGCAGCATTACACCAACAAGGAATTACTCAAATTCATCTAAGATCTCCTTCACCCTCCTTATCTTGCTCTTTGTCTCCTCCTTGTGCCTGAATAAATCACCAATCATGTACTCCAGTTTCTTCTTCTCCTTCTTCAGGTCATCCCTCTGTGACACAACTTTGTCCAACTCTTCCTTCATGTTGTCCATCTGTTGCTTCATCTCATCCCTATCTTTCTCTGCCTTAGCCCTCACAACCTGATGAATGCTAGTGCTACATTTATCAGACAGCTTCTTCTTCTCAAGCTCTTGCTTTAGGTCAGAAACAGCAAGTCTTGCATTGCCCAACTCAGTAATTGCCTGCTCCTTGTCAGCCACCATCTTAGCAAAATCTAGTTTAAAAAACCTCAGATCTTTTTCCATCTTTTCTTTCTCTCTCACAACCCTAAGATTTTCTTCAGCAAGATGTAAATTCTCACTGATCCTTAACTTGTTCTCATCATCATACATGCCCCAAACCCTGGCTAAACTCATCTTCAGAGTGGCAGGCCATTCAGGGTCAATCCACTCCACAAAGTTGCATTTAGGTGATCCCTACCAAATAACAAAGAAAACAACTTTAGATAAATGACAATCTTGGAGCACTATTGATTCAGTTAAATTTATTTAAATGAAGTTAGGTTCACTTAACTCATTTAAATTCATTTAGGTTCACTTAACTTCATTTCAATCCAGTTAAGTTAATTTAAATTCAGTCAAGTTCAGAAAACAACAAGCTGTTAACTGAAGATGCACTCCTCCACACTCTTATACAGATCACTTAACACATTGCAAGTTTGAAAAATTAACTGGAGATCTACTAACCTTTTGTGCACAAATAAGATATCTCCTCCCACTGTTAACTGATTCAAAAGACACAAACTTCTCACAGACATCTTCATGTTCACATCTAGCTGCAAGATCTGTAGCAAGGCCTCTCCACTCAGAGCAGAAAATGGTGGCAGGAGCAGGAGCCTACAACATTGTTTACAACATATTCTTGTCAGCAAAGAGGCAGGCACCATCTAGGCTGAAATTTTGCTACTCAAGAACATACACCCTTCCCCATTTTTGCTCAATCCCTAACTGCCAGAGACATAGCCAAGACTAACCTCACTTGTCACAGAGTAGCCGTCGGACGAGCTAGATCCTTCACTCCAAGATACCATTGGGGCGACCTAGACGGCGGCGGCGAGCTTGCTGGCGGCGTGGATAAGCTGATGCTGGAGCCGAGGGGGCAAGGGGGCAGATGGGGAACGAGTGGACCAGCAGGAGCGGACGTGAAGTGGATTCCTCCGACTGATTTAATTCAGGTGGGGGTAACTGCGGGTTGAAACAGGGAAACGGCAGTGGGTTTTGTGCAAAACTACAGGCGCTGGCCGGCCCAGCCACTTGGCAGCCAAATGGCGAGCTCTGATTGGCCTGGGACTAAAACATCACATTGGGTGCAAGTTGAGGTATGAGTTAGTCTAGTTTTGCAACTTTGAAACTAAATCATCACATTGGGTGCAAGTTAAGGTACCTGGGGTGCTATTACCTCTTTGCATTGCATCGCTGAAGGGAAGGACGCAGTGCGCACGAGCATCATCTCGATCCGTTTCTTCTCGGGTGCTGCATCTTGCAACACCGTGTGGAGTCGGACGGAAGAGCTGTTTTACGCTTATAATTATATAAGCTCCCTCGAAGCTTCCTGGACACGCACATAGGTCGAAGCAAATTATGAAATTGACCTTATTTAGGGAGGAGTGGGCGCCGTAGTAGTCTCGTGAGCCTGAATTATACAGCGTAGGCAGTGATTTATTAGCGTCGTCGCTACATCAGGCAAACTGGTCGGTCGAATCATATATACTACAGAATATATATCTTGGAACAAACTAGTGCGAAAACCGAGCAACGCAGAGGTTGATTTTTGAGGAACGATGGATATATGTAACTGAAACAGAAACTCCATCATACGGTAAGCCGTAAGCATATGCTGGTAGCCGGATTCTCGGAGCAAAGTAGACGAGACCTGCGTACGCACCGCGACCGGCATCCGTATTTGGAAGTGATCAACCAGACGACCGAGTTGATTCGATTGAACGGCCAGCGAACTGGTAGCTACAGTGCAGGCGGGACGGGAGAGGGGACGGCTTTGGGCAAGGGCAGCAGCCTGACGCACCTACGTGCAGTAGAGCGTGATGTTTCTTCTTTGCCATCAAAACCGCGAAACAGTAGCACATCTCATCCAGGTCACCGTCGCCGCCGGGCACCCCTCGATCGACTCGACCGAGACGTGAGGAAACGAAACCCCGTGGCCGAAATAACATGTGAGCCGACCAGTATCGCATGCGCTGTAGTACGGCCTCTTGTGCGCGCAGGTCATCAGCCGACGACCAGCGCGCGTCCGGGCGAATGAATGAGCCCGACAGGGAGTCACATGGTGCTCGATCGAGCACGCGTCGGGACACGGAAGTGTGAGCCCAAACCAAATGAGCAGGCATTGACCACCGCCTCAGCGCGCCGCAGGTCGCCGCTCGCGATCGAGTCCGGCAGCGCTGCACAGCACAGGCCACAGGCTGCGGCGCGTGGCACCAAAACGCGCATTCACTCCGCTTTGGCACGCACGAACCGGCCGCGGCCCTGCTCTGCGCTGCGTTGCTGCCGATTGCTTCGTCAGGCAGCAGAGCACAATCACGCGCGCACGGGGCGGGGTCTCATGTACCGAACGTACGTACGTATGCGCCGGGCGCGACTGGGTGCGTGCCGCTGCGCTGCGGCGGCGAGTCCCTCCAAACTAAAACTGCGGCCGGGTCGGTCACGCAGGTCGGCCGGCCGACGTGCATGCATCGCATATTTGCATGCATGAGGGTGGGCAGGAAGAAAGACAGGTCCGGCTGAGGGACGGACACGGCGACGGTGTAACAAGCGTGAAATCAGCTGCATGGACGCAGTATCGGTAAGACGCGGTAACTAACGATCGATGAAGTCATCTCATCTCAGGTAGAGTGCTATATATAGGGACAGCTGTAGTATGCATAGTAGGCTAGGAACTCGCTGATCGCGACTGCATCTGCATGCCTCGCATGCATGAGATGCAAATAGACCTGGCTACAGTAAGTACGTACAGGTGATGCCGGAGGTCCAGTACGCGCTTGTGTACGTAAGCGGATGCAGACACGACCACAGCATATGCTCTTGCATTGCCTATCTGTACCTACTACTCACTCCGTTTCTAAATATAAGTCTTTGTAAAAATTTCACTATAAACGAGTAGTCCCCTTCCTCCCGCGACGCTTCTCTGGGCGTCCGGGGGGCCTAACCCTAGCGCCGCCGCCGGTCGCTCCCTCCCCCACTTCCTCTTCCCTCGCCGTCGCCGGAGGGCGCGGGCGGCGGCGGGGCTCTCCCGTCTCCTCACTCGAGGGGTACGGCGCGGGCCGGATGCCTCAGCCCGGATGCGGCGCTTGGCGCTGGGCGCAGCAGCTCGACGGCGCTCCGGCGTGGGCCGGCGATGAGGCGTGGCGGCGATGCGACGGGCAGCGCGGAGGTGGTGCGGGCCGGAGGTTGGTGGTGGCGGCGGCTGCATCCGGTGGCGCGCCCAGATCCGCCTCCGGAGCCGCGGGTCGCGGTCGGCCTCTCCTGCCATGGCTTGTGGGCCGGGGGGGGGGGCAGCTGGTGGAGGCGTGCGCCGCTGCCTGGTCGGGCCCTTGCGGCTGGCCGGCGTCGTACGACACGGGAGATCCTTCCGGTGGTCATCCATGGACGTGGCGGCGCGCGCTCTGCTTCCTCTGCTCCGGCCACGGGCCGCTGCCGTGGTCTCGCGCGGGGCCAGACCTATAGCAGGGTGGGGCGAAACCGGTGGTTTCGGGGCGGGGAGCTGGTTGGAAGGACGGGAGCTCCGTTGCGGAGCTGCCCGCTGCCGGTCATGGTCGTGGGCCATTCCTCCCCCTTCTCCCTTCCCCATCCTCATGTGTTCTCGGTTCCGGCGTTGCTCGAGGCGGAGGTGGTCGGCCGGCGGTCTCGGAGGCAGTTTGGGTGCGGATTTGCTCAAAGTCTCGGCCTTTGGTGGTCACCAGGGCGGTCTGGAGGCAGAGCGGCGGCTCTGGCGGCGGGAGGCGCGTTGGTCGTGGGCTGACCGCGCGGCTCGGGCGCGGGCGAGCAGCCACGGTCGCTTGGGCGGCATGGCTGCCGGTGGTTGGCGGAGCGGGGTTGCGACGGAGAGGTTGGAGCACCGGGGTTCACCACTTGACCAGTCCCGATACTGGCCTACGGAGGCGGCGTCCGCGGACGTTGTTCCCCTCCCTGCAGGCTTCGTCGTGGTGCTCCCACCTCCTTCGCGTCATTCCGGGTGAAAACTTGATCTTCTGGATCAGACGATGACGGATTTCTACGGTCGTATCCTTCTTGAGGGCGTGGTCTTGGAGTCCCCGCTTTGGTCGTGTCCGGCTCATCGCTCCTCGGTTGATTGTTCATCTTCATGGTGTCATTAGGGTGCTTAGTCGTCGTTGGGGTGATGTGTTCGGTGCTCGGCACCTTTGTATCTCGCCTTGGGTGCGTGCGTTGAGTGTGGTGGTGGATTGCGTTTGTATCTTACTCGTTTGTGTTGGTGATGGTGCTTTATCTATAAAGCGGGGAAAACCCTTTTTCTTAAATTTAAATAGAAATTTCATTATAAACCACATATGAATGTATCTAGGTGCATTTTAGAGTATAGATTTATTCATTTTGCTTTATATGTGGTTCATAGTGAAATCTCTTCAAATACTTATATTTAGGAACGGAGGGAGTACTAAGTAGTACGTGCATGCAGGCTAGGTAGACAAGTTTGAGGACTTGGATCCATGGGCACAAATGCTAAACTCACGGATGTGTTAAATTTTGAGGACTCACGGATTTTTGCATAAGATGATGCTGCACCTGATTTTCTTATGCAAAAATGCTAAACTCACGGATAATATTCTCCGGATCACTCTCCCTCTTGGCTCTTGCCCCTGACTTGTAACCAAAATTTAACACATCATCTTGTAACTTAAGTTCATATGAATCAGCCCATAGATGTAGCATCTCTGTTTCTTAGGCAATAGGGAACAAATATTTTTTGAAAGGCAACTGCCTACAAATTTGATCTGATAAGTGATCGAAGAAATAAAATCAGGGGGAATGTTGTTCACCCGATTCTATACTCGGTAGTTTGGTCTCTCAAGTCTCAAAACTGTCCGATATGGTCGTTTGCCCCTCTCAATCCGCAAATCCCCATAGACCTGGTTTAGTTTGTCTACAGTACGGTCAGGTCGGCAAAAGGCATATCGAAAAACATGGGTATATTTAAAGCTTTTGATTTTGTAAAATTTCAACAAAATGGAAGTAAAATGAAGGAAATATTCACAAAGTTAAATGTAGAAAAATAGGAAAATAGGATTAACCCAGAGTAGTGGCGGACCTAGATAAATTGAAGTAAAATGGAGGAAATATCCATGAATTCAAATAGAGAAAATAAAATATGAATAGCCTGAACATTGGCAGACCTAGAAACATTTTGAAACCTGGGCAAACCATATATCACAGAGCTTTATTTCCATGAAAATCACCGCAAAGTATCACACCGAGGCCCAAGGTATGCTACGATCCACCCATGACCCTGAAGTCAATCTGGTGAATTCCCAATGGTAAATAAATGTACAAACAACTTTTGAATTCTAGCAACATTCAAAATTTCCTTAGAATAGTTATGTCATGCATTTTTTTTAAAAAAATCTAGAACTATGCTAACTTTGCTTGAAGTCTCAGTTTGTGATTCCTAAACTGTGTTGTGATATACCTATTTTAGAATTTCTTGTAGAAAGTTAGAGCAACTCTACCAGACCCCGCAAAACGCCCGGCCCGCAAAAATTCCGGTAAATATGCGGGCTCGGCCTAATTTTCCAGCCAGAACAGAGCCCGCGTAGTCATCCGGCCCGCAACTTTTTTTGCGGCAGCCTGCAAACCGCACGCCCGAGCAGTATAACTGCGATTCCGCGACCCTTTTGCGGGTCCAAACCCTATCCCTCCGCTGCCGCGAGCCACCTGATTCCCCTTTCCTCTCTCCCAATTTCTCGCCGGCGGCGACCACCTGCCCTGCCTCCAGCCGCCATGTGGGACGGGGCTCCGGTAGCAGATCCGGCCGTGAGCGCGACCCGGAGCGCGAGCGGCTCGTCCGGTCGGACAGCGCGAGGAAGCGCGGCGCCCGGAGATGGACTAACCACGGGATGTCACCGCCGGCGAGCTTCAACCGCCGCGAGACGGAGGAGTACGACCGGCGCGCGTCCTTCTCCTCCGCGAAGTCCTACGCCGGATCCTCCTCGTCCTCCGGCGCGGGCTTCCTTCCCGTGAAGAGGGAGTGGTCGGACGACGAGGAGGAGTCGGAGCCGCGGGCGCCGTTCGCCTTCGTCCCGGTGAAGAAGGAGCCCGAGGAGCCCGCTCCGCTGGGCCGCCGCGGAGTCGTCGGCCCCGAGGACTACGTCGCGGACTTCGACGCTGTCGCCGCCGCCATCGCCGAGCGGAGCGTGCGCAAGGAGGAGGAGCGCCGGCGCCACGCCGAGGAGCTCGAGGCCCTCGAGTGGCGGCAGGCGGTCGCCGGCAACCGCGCCGCCAACGAGAAGGCTGAGGAGTGGCGCCGCATCCGCGCGGAGCAGGCGGCGAAGTACGTCGACCTGTGCAACTCTGGCGAGGAGGATTGAGTGTCCGGCTCCTCCACGGCGTTGTCCAGTTGCCGCGACCTCGCCGCCGTCAAATCCAACCCCTATGCTAGTAGTTTAACGTAGTTTGTAGTATAAACTATGCTTGTAGTTTTGTTGATCATGTGATGAACTATGTAGTATGTGATGAACTATTAGTGCAATTTCTCCCGTGAAAGTGTTTTTTCAAATTATGCAGGCTTTGATACGGGTCCGCGCATGTTTTCGACTCGCAAACGCGATCTTCGTAAAATCGCAAACGTGTTTTGCAGGTTAAATTTTTGCGGGGTCTGTTAGAGTTGCTCTTAGCCACAAACTGAACACAAGCGGATTGAGTAAACCTGATTTTAATAATGCATCTAATTGCCAAACTCAGTTAAAGTCGAGAGGCCGGGAACGTGAACCAAAACTAAATCTAGGGAATAATGCTCTAAAACTAGACATGCCTTTTAATTTAGTTGCACCATCTTAACGTTTTGCCTCGTAGGCACGATTATCAACGTAAATGCATTTTTACTATATGAAAGCATAATAACTCAAATAATCTTTCGCTAATAATGCATAAAAAGATTCACCATCGCGAAGCCTTTCTTGGCAGTTAGCTGATCTCGTCCAGTGAAGATGCCCTCATTTTGTTCATAGTTGCAATAATCTCATAATAAGACAAGGTAGTAACTTACAAAAAAGTTACCACATTCGAATCATAGGTTCTATTTTGCCACCACTTTACGTTATGGCTACTAAAATTCTACCATTTTTACTAGAATTTTAAAACTATAATGTAAAGTGGTGGCAGAATTGACCTATTGACGTGAATGTGGTAGTTTCTTATGATTCACTCTAAACGAGGAGGTGGTGGGTAGATGAGACGGCTCTTGAACAGTGACTTACAAATAGTTATCTCAATTATTTTCGTACGTACGATGACCATAGCTGCTTGAAGAAGCCGACGACAACGCCGGACGACCGATCCTGCTCATGTGATAGCGAGTTGGCGAGCCGCGAGCGTACAAAATTTCATACAAGTATACGACAAGTTGGAAACATGTTTGGTTTTGGACGGGCAGCATACGGCGGAGGGGACAAACTGTTGTCCGGCCGTACCTTCCGGTCCCAGGCCGAAGGCCATACATACGAAATACGCCTGTACACGAACAGGCCGATGGCCAGCTCGTGTAGCTTCCATGCTGCCACGCAGCCACATCGTGCCCGTATACCGCCATGGCTGCTCAGCTTGGACCATGGAGGCATGCATGGATGGTCCAACTGTCAGGGAATCCAACATGTGATCAACAGGCAGCAGCCCTGTCCTACCCGCCTCGAAAACCGCGTCGCCAACAGCCATGGTACTGTAGCTGGAAATCTGGATCTCAGAGTGTGCCATGCAGGCGTCGCTTTTGGAACGTCTCGGTATCGCCGAAGCTTTCTGGGATGGCCTTCTTCTTTCTAAGGTCTACACGGCTTGAACGCCGCCGAGAGTGAACCCATGCATGCATCCATGCTTTCGCGTGCTATAATTCATGCATGGGTCCGCGTACTGTCAACCACTCGACCATGCAAAAGATTGGTTGATGCATTTTGTGCTACACGTACGGCCACTAGCTTTGAGTTTGTGTGATGATTATGATATAATATGCCCTAAAAGCTCGCCAGATTCTTTCGAAGTTATATACAAATCTGATGGTCTGATCCGGTCTCTCCTAGTGCTCTGGGCATTTCCGTACGTGTCATGTAGCCGCGTCATGCATGGATCCGTTTACTACGCGTACGGTTGCGTCCAAAAAAGACATTCTTATGTCTCGGTACTAGCCACGTGAAATCGATTAACATCTAGACCATTCGTCAAAAGGTGACAATCAGGGCGTGCATGTGGTAGTTAACAAAAGAGTGCTAGGCGTTGTGTGGCCGGTGCTACTGTCTCTACGACCATAGGGAATATTCAAGGCTGAAGTCTTCTTCTTGGAGTTTTCACTTGTGCACACAATTTCAAATTGTCGTGTGCCCTATTTTCTGTTTCGATATTGTACCTGTAAACATTTTTTAACACAGTACAAACACATATATTTACATGTACGCACATGCACACACCTCTATAGATGCATGTACACACACCCTACCCTGTAAGAGCATATACAACCGGTCTCCTCAGATTTGGCTCCTCAAATGTTGGCTGGTGCGTCTGATCAATGTCCGGACATGTCCGTTCTAAGCCTTCATTTGTGTATGGATGCAAGCATGTACCCCACTTTGCCCTAAATTGTTCGGTTGCATCCATGTGATCGGCGAATATGGAGAAAAGAAAAGGAATAAAGAAAATAAATGGTCTAGGCTGGGTCGCGTCCTACATGTCAAACTGATAGGGCGCGTCCGCGAACCCTTATATCCTCCCATATTTGGGCTAGATATGAGGATTTGTGGACAACTCAGACATACAGGGACAAAGTGCGGGTCTGGTTGTGTTAAAATTTTCTTTCTCTCTCCTGTCCGGGCAGTAACCAGATTGTCCTCCCAGGCTTATAGATTATAGGGAGGATATGAGCGAGGATTGGTTGTAGATGATGTAAGCACCTCTAAGCTATAATTCACTACTTGTTGTTTCTAGTCATGCAACAATGTCACATGTATCCCTTCTTTCTAAATAGCCACAATTCACTGTCTATTATTTCTTCTCATGCCACACAAGAGCATTTACAACCGGGCTCTCCAACCCCCCACCCCCCTATACGCCCGGGTCACGGCCTGGTCACGAACCAGTAAAAAACCCGAAGCAGACAGACGTTTGATACCGGCCCCAAACATCCGGGCTGACCGACACCACTCATATCCAGCCCAAGTCTGAGGCGGATGTGGGGAGGCCTAGTTGCGCTCGTGCGTGTCCGCCACATTGGATCCGACCCAGGCTGGCCCACCTTGACCCCACATATATTCATCCCCATACGCTTTCTGGACCAAACCCTAGCCACTCCGCTCCGCACCGCCCCCAAGCCCCCTTCTGGCGATAGCCAGCCCTCTCCGCCAGGAACGGGCAATGGCAACCGTGCTTGATTTTTGTCCATAGCTTAGGCCGTACATAGAACATGCCAAATTTTGGTAGTCTGATGGCATGCATTGATGTAGTAGCTGGATGTTCGGCTGCATCGAAAGTTTACAATGCATGTGTAATATGAATTTGGGGTTAGCTAATTGAGATATCCGAATGTGAAAACCAATATTTGAGGCGTGGCCGGTCACTGTCCGTGGACACGCCCGGTCACATCCCCGAGACGTTTGAGAGGCCTAATTTGGTATGATGTGTGGCTGTAAATGTTCTACATGCATGATGTATATTAGCTCATTGAGGTATCCGGATGTGAAAACGAACATTTAAGGTGTGACCGGTCACTGTCCATGGACACGCCCGGTCGCATCCACGGGACGTTTGAGAGGCTGAATTTGGTATGCTGCGTGGCTGTAAATGTTCTAAGCAAACCATGCATGTAGAGTAAGTCATGAATTAATTTTTTGCACTAATATATGCATGTAGCACTGTCACATCATCAATTAGTGCATGTTAATCATAAGCTCTTTTACATTAGATTTTCTATTGGCATTATATGTGGTAGGCGATTGCAACCTACCTAGTTCATCCTTCATATTTTTATTACTAATACTAGCAAAAAGGTCCGTGCGTTGCAACGGGAGAAAAGAATACCACACGCTTTTAATTTACAAAAAATGGTCTATAATCTGAATATTTGTAGCTACGGCCCAAACAAAGATGGTCTTTGCCTACAAAAGCGCAAATTCAAGATTTCACATGTCTTCTATTTAAACACGGCTTGCATGTAGATTTAATACGTACAAAGAAACGGGCAAGTGATCTTTAATTTCATCTCCAATCCTGATTTTGTTGAGATGTTCATCCCCAATCCGGATCAGTACCGATATGAAAGAAAGACAGATAATGCGCTATTGATTAAGATTGCACCCTAGATAGTATTTTTTTTTAATGGTTAACAGGTAAAATAACATCATATTCAGATTCTATATATTTTTAATCAAAGTCCATACATAACATGTTAAATTTGGAGTTACGGTTTAGAAGCTATGAGTATTTAAAAAATATTTGATATGTACTATGGAGTTAATGTCAGATACCTTAGGGGTTTTTTTTTTCATAAAATAGCACGACGGACTAAGAATACCTAGGAATATATTCGTGGCCATAAAATAGCTATTCCTTTTATTAGTAGGTATAGATACGCCATATAAAATTTAACCAGGTTTGTGCATACTGCATAGTGAATATATTCATGGCCGGCTGCATCTATCGTGTGGGTTTTACCTGTGGGCATAGCTAGCAAGGTACGCTACAAAGATTGGACGAATATGCCGACCGACCGGCGTACCAAAAGTTGCAGCCTGCTGGATCTGGGCGGCTTGGATCCATTGCCTTGGAGTTTATTCCGATAAGTGAGCATCTCTCAAACCCAGGATCGAAAGTGCGGTTGTACACATGACATCGGTCCATCCATCGATCGCCTCCCCTTGTCACGCCGTCCCGACCACTGTTAGTCCATGTGCCTACCCAGGCAATTCCATCTCGTTCATGCACTATGCATTCCATGAACGGACGCATGCATGCATGCACGTGACAGCGCCACTTTCACTGTTCAGCCTAAGCAACCCCTGAGAGCCGAGGAAATTTGTGGTCAACAGCAGAAGGTTTAGATGCCCTAATTTCCATTTTGGTCAAGAGAGATGAGTCGGAGCCTTCCCCTTCATGCGGATCCATGGTGGTGTGGTGTGGTGGGGTGAAATGTCAGGAGGTGGAAGAAGATAGACTTTGGGCCGGCCATCGGGCACATGCATGCATCGGCAATCCACGTACCGCCACGACGCCGATTCCCAATTATCGGCCCCTCTCGCGCAAGATGCCGCCGTACGCGGGGCCCCCCTGCCCCGGCCTGGCCAGCATCCGCAGGGTGTCATTTGGCATTCCGAGAAGGGACACCACCCCACACACACACTCCCACATATCGAGCGAAGCAGCGAGAGAAAATTCACAGTGCAGGAGCGTGACCACACACCCGTCTCGCGCTCACTTTTCTCTAGCCGCAGGGCCCGGCGAGGAAGCTAGCTAGCTAGCTCGCTCGCCCGTCCGTCACGTGTAGCAGCAGCCGATCAGCTCCAGAGATCTCGCCGCAATGCCGAGGGAAAGCGGGATTTTGGTGCCGATCCCTTGGAGCGTGGCGTGGTGACCACGAACGGAGAGCCTACGTACGCCTCTGCCGCAGCCCACGCGTCTGCGGCACCGCTGTTGCCTTTGCCTGCCTGCGCTCGCTGCGGCGCTTCGAGCACATCGCCCGGGCACGGAGTCCACACACGGAGTTGGCGCCTGCCGCGTCCCACTCCGCGCGGTGCCCGCCACCACTATTTTACACCGTCTCGTGCATGTCCTAGCTTTCCTCCCCCCTCCACGTCTCGCTAGAAACGCACGCACACGCGTATAGTAGCAGTGTAGCACCAACGGGCAGTCGG